>NC_137455.1:130578686-130771780 GCF_964235325.1 Thermobia domestica | reverse complement strand
GCGTCTACTACTACTAACTACTACTACTACTACTACTACTACTACTACTACTACTACTACTACTACTACTACTACTACTAACTACTACTACTACTACTACTACTACTACTACTCTACTCTACTACTACTACTACTACTACTACTACTAATACTACTACTACTACTACTACTACTACTACTATACTACTACTACTTAATAATAATAATAATAATAATAATAATAATAATAATGTTTAGCCCAAGAGTACACTATGAAAAAATGTATGTGGCATACGTTAAAACTTAGGTTACATGCGTAAATCCTGTAGATTTTTGGACTTAACGTAGTGCCATTTGTAACATCCTGCAGGAAACGTATAACTGAAAACGTACGTTTTAAACATACCTACTTTCTTCTTTTAAGTGTTCCGTATAAACGTATTTTCCGCAGCAAAGAACGAACTGTATTTAGGCGGTCAGGGTCTCACATACAGATAGCTGTTTTTAATGTATAGCTGACGTATGTAACATACTTATATGTATATAATACACGGAAACGTGTTAGATGTCGGACATTCTGCAGCGGCATGGTGTAACATCTAAGCGGGAAAAAACGTATTACGTATGTAGCATATGGATAACGTACGGTCCGTACAAATTTACTTAGTAAAAATACGGATCCTGTGTATTTGTACACTATACCGCTTTCCGGATAACGGATTTTTTTTTCAGTGTAACTGAAATAATACTGAATCAAAATAAACATATTGTATTCATTTACACAAGACAATTTTCTATTATCTTAGGAAAAAGAGACCCGTTAATAAAAATAGGCCTATTTCTCGTTGCCTAAGGCAGTTATTAATCTAATGAAGAAGAATGCATCGAATATTCAACAGCGTTATCTCCTCTCAAGAAACTTTATCTTAGAACTTTGACGGAAGTCCTTTTAAGTCAAATATTTGGATTAGAACTTTGTTTGTTTCTCTCTCTATTGAGCTCTCTCTCTCTCTCTTTCGAAAAGACGAACTACTCTACTTAACTCTCCCTTGATAAATATACGATTCTGCTAGCTAATTAAGACTTCTTTCTTTATAATAACTTAACAGAAAACACGTTTCAATTACAGTGGTATTTTTAGTAACATTTTTATTCTTTACTTTCCTTGAAATGTTGTTGTTTGCTTGAAGGAAGTAATAAATCCTAAGTTTTTTTTTTTAGCTAAGTTTACACTGTTTTTTTTTTTTAATTTTACTGATGAACAATATCAAAAATATAGAAAATGAGCCAAATAGTACCTACAAAACTATATTATATGACCCAATAATTGTTTTCAGCACAGTCCGTTATCTATCTATATAAATAATAATAAAAGTGACTGTCTTTGTGCCTTAATAATTCTTGAACCACCTGACTGATCTTGATCAAATTTTCGACATAGATGATGTTCGGGCCTAGGTTAGTTTTTGTCATTTCACTTTGACTGAGCAGCTTAGAGGTGGAGGAGGAGGGGTATATATATAAAATGATCGATATTAGTGTCGAATACATCGTTTCTGGAGTCGCTGAGATGAACACTCCCGATGCCGTTTAACCGATTTAAGCCTCCCGGGTCAAAGACGACCCACTTATGTATTTTGTTATTTCTAAAGCTTATATATTTGCCCCTCGGGTCCTTTTCGACCCAGCATCATAATTAGCCAATGGGAGATCAGCAAAAAGAAATGACACTAAATTCACCAAGAATAGGTTGAATTATCTACTTTCCAAAATAAATCAAAATTCAAATCAGAAAAGATAAGGACTTATATGGGATAAATCGAAATTCAGCCCCGCAACTTTGAACCGCATGGGTACACACACACACACATACATACATACATACATTTGATGAACTAGACAGACAAACTGTAATAGGTGATTCCTTACATCAAAATAAGAGAAAAAGTTCATATGGACCTGTGGGAATAGTGCATAGTTTCAGAGCTAGGGCTGTCAAAAATTGCGAAAATGACAGATTTCACGAGGCCTTATTTCGAATTCCAGAAACTGTGGATGGTGGTCCTTATCAGCATAAAGGAAGTCACACATACGCAATCCAAAAATGAATATTTCATTACTGTTCAATGGGTGTACAGAGTATTCCGTGCAGGGTGAAATTTTCAGACATGCCATCAACCGAATTTTGAGATATGCTCTGACTTTATGATTGATCAAAAGCGGGCAAACGATAAGCCTTGATAGCAGTGAACACGGAATCTTTTGGAACGATGTTGGAAGTGTTACAGCGTTTGCACACGTCCCCGGCAATGCCGGATCCGGTTCCGACAATGCCGGCGATGGAGTCGGCGGCAATGTAATCAAATGGTAGCTGGCACACGCTTTCCGACCCGGCAAAAAAGCCGTGGAACTCCCGGCTCCGGCAAGTGCAGCCGGACTAGCCGCCGACATGTCGGTGCCGGCTCCGGCTCCGGCTCCGGTTTTGTCGGCGGCAATGTTTTATTATGCGTAAATGCACACGCAGCCGGCAAAGACGGAGCCGGCTTGTTGATAGGTTTCTTCAATCTAGCTACAGTGAGTGAGTGGCAAGGCGTTGTGTATTCTTGTTTCTTTTCCTGTATTTGGATTTTTTTGTTTACTTCAGGTTTTTTGTTATTTTCTTTTTTTCACATCATATGAATATATAATGAAGAATGAAATAATAAAAATGGCTGTGAGGTACCACAGATATAGTGGCTTGCTATTTACATAAATTCTCAGCAAGGGAAATTCGGATCTTGTTTGAATTATCCAACTATGGCAACGCGTAAAGTGAGTTTCACACATGTATGTATGTATATTAATTTGTTATCTTCTACAGCTGAAACTTACTTAAACGATTTAAACAAAGGGGTCGTTGGATTCGTTTTGATAGAGAATATGTCTTAGCATATATGAAGTCATAATTTTTAAAGAATCAACTTGGCGGAAATGAACAAATGGAGATACGAAGAAATTATGAATCTAGGATAGTTGTCCAGTGTTTATCCTGTTAATTATGCAACCCAGTATGTACGATATAAATATCCATCATAATTGTAGAAGTAGGCATTTTCAAGCATAACAAAGGTTGTAAATAAAATTAAAGTAAATAAAAACTACAACACAGCTACAGAAAGAACTGAAAATGCACAAACAAACAAGAAAATTTCTATTCTTGTGGTTGCGTACTGTTTTACCTTATAGATCGTAATAAAAATATGTATTCTGTCTTGTCTGGTATTTGTTCCATAGAACGATTGTATACTGGGTGAATAGGCAGCCGCAATGTTGCCTTTGTAGAGCTTATTATTATTATTATTATTATTATTATTATTAATAACTTGATCTCAGCATGTTTCAATTTTGAGAAATTTAAATAGATGTTAAAATTATGGCAACAAAAGTGAAAAAAGAGAAAGAAACCAAAAGAAGGCCATATACCTCGTGCGCACACATCCACACACACAAAGAGCAAATATACCTTTGTGTACTAAAGAAAAGATATTTGTTGATTTAGACGTTAATGCTCCTACGTTACTTGATTGACGTAATACAATTAACCGTGTTCTTTGCATTGAGCTATTTCTCAGATATTGAACGACCCTTCCATTTATTCAAGTGAGTCTGTAATATTACACGGCTCTTGCAAAAAAAAAAAAAAAAAAAAAAAAAATCTGAACAGCGCTGAATATGATTACTGATTCGTTGTACTAAGAAATCGAACGTTTGTTTAGACATGCGAAAGTAATTAATAAAAAAATTTCGAATCATATGTACGCAGCTTTTCATATAATGTATAAAACGGACTCATGTTCTCTCCTTCACGTTCAAACTCAAACTACCTTTCGGCACCGGCATTACCGGGATGTGTGTGCAAAGCAGCGCCGGCACCGACATTGCCGGATCCGGCTTCGGTTTTGCCGGCTGCGTGTGCAAAGCAGCCCCGGTTCCGGTTCCCGGCATTGTCGGTGCCGGATCCGGCATTGCCGGGGACGTGTGCAAATACTCTTAAGGATCGTCAGCAGCACGGTCTCTCATACTCGGGAAAACGCATGCTGCAATGTTTTCCTTCACGCTTATAAATTAAGAAAACGTGAAATGTACCGTGACGAAATACATCGTATTACACGTTATTCCGAACACAAAAAGACCTAGAGCTGCCGGTTCCTAACACTTCTGACTTCCCTCCGAAGCATTGAACGTCCATTGTTATCAAGGCTTACCTTCTGCCTACTTTGGATCCTCCTTGAAATCGGGGTATATCTGAAAACTTGATTGAGAACATTTCTGAGAAAAATGAAATGAAATCTTTGAGTTTTACGTCCCACGGTTATGCCGGTTAGGCTAAAGGAGACGGTGATTATGAGAGATGAGTGAAATGGTGGAATGAAGAAAGTGGGAGGAAACGGGAGAACCCCGAGAAAACCCACGAGCACGGTGTTTGTCCACCACAAAGTTCACTTGGCGGGGGCTGGGATCGAACCCGGGACCCCAAGCACCAGAGGTGAACGCTCTACCACTGAGCCACCGCGCCCCCCAAACATTTCTGAGAATCACACCCTGTAGGGAATACCCTGTAAACCTATTGAAAATTGACGATGTATGCGTGGCTTCCTTTACGCTGATAAGGACCACCATCCATAGTTTCCGCAAATCGAAGTAAAGCCTGTTGAAATTTGGCTTTCTCGCGATTTTGGACAGCCCTAGCTCTGAGACCATGCACTTTCCGCCATATGTCCGCATTAACTTTTTCTCTTATTTTATGTGAGGAATCAGCTCTTACAGTTTGTCAGTGTAGTTTATTAACACCCTGTATATATACAGGTGTAGACAAAAAAAAATCTAAAAACACTTCATACAGGACACGTAAGTTTGGCCCTCCACTGTACAACACGTGTTGCGGTTGGCGATCGTTTAATGTTTCCAATGTGCCATGTGGACCTTCCTCCTCCGTCAGCAGTAACCAGTTCACCTGTGAGTGTCGTGGTGTGAAAGTGGTGCGGTAAAATGGGCGACCTGACAGACTTCTAAAGAGGCATGATCGTTGGTGCCCGTTGGTTGGAGCTTCAGTGGCAACAGTGGCGAACATTGTCGAGGTATCGAAAGGCACTGTGTCCAATGTCACGAGGGCATACACAGTTCATGGGCAAACGACGTCTGCAAAGCACAACAGTGGTTGAAAGACAATACTGTCAGATATGACCGCAAGGCATTAAAACGGATTGTAGCAGCTAAAAAGAAGACCACTGCAATGAAAATTACGTCTGAATTCAATTCCGGTCTAGAGAACTCGCTTTCATCAAAAACAGTGCGACGGGAACTTCATAAAATGAAAATTCATGGCAGGGCCGCTATCGCCAAACCCCTTGTCACAGCAGTAAATGCGAAGAGGCGTATCCAGTGATGCAAGGACCACAAGGCGTGGACTCATGAGCAGTGGAAACACGTAATGTGGTCCAATGAATCGACCTTCACCTTGTTTGCAACAACCGGTTGTGCTTATGTATGGAGAACACCGTCGCAGGCCTATAACACAGACTGTCTGCTCCCAACTGTAAAGCATGGGGGGGGGGTTCTGTTACAGTATGGGCAGCGATATCGTGGTTTTCTGGAGGTCCCATCATAGCCCTGTGTGGAATGATGAATGATAAGGCGTATGAGGCCGTTTTGGGGGACCAGGTTCTACCCATGGCCCAAATACTGTTCCCTGATGGTGATGGCATCTACCAAGATGATTTGGCACCCTGTCGCGCTGCAAAAACGGTCAAATCAAGGTTTGAGGAGCATGACCAGGAGCTATCACACCTCCCCTGGGTCCCACAATCACCAGATCTGAATATCATTGAGCCATTGTGGTCTGAGTTAGAAAGGCGTGTTCGGTCTCATTACCCTCCACCAGCATCCCTTGAGGAACTGGAGCATGTTTTGGAGGAACGATGGTACAAAATTCCACACACCACGACTCAGGAGCTGTATACGTCCATTTCACGTCGGATCCAAGCTGTTTTGGACGCAAAAGGAGGCCCCACACCGTAGTAGGTATGATTTTCACACTTTTACAAATGTTTTAGATTCTTTTGTCCAACCCCTGTATATATGTATATATATATATATATATATCTATATATATATATATATATATATATATATTCGACGGTGTTAAGGTGAAACGTCGTAAGCCTCATTTACAACTTTTTTCAGGAGAGCAAAAAAACATCCTCTAACTTCCATTTACATCCTTGCAAGATGCAAATATAAAAAGTGGTTTATTTGCCGTAGCAATACATACAACCTTACAATATTTTTCTCACCTATGGCCTTACCTATAGTGAGCTGAATAAGATTTTAAAAATCCACATTTTCAATTTTTTGAGGGTTACGACCTTTTATCTTAACACCCTCTATATATATGATCGAAAATGGTCGGTATTGGTGTCAAATCCATGGTTTTCGGTGTCGCTGAGACGAATAGTGACACTTGCGATGCCATTTAAATCCAAATTCAGTCTCACAGCATGGGGAGGAGGGGGAAGAAATATAAGAACGGTCGAAAATGACCGATATCAGAGAGCGGTTAAGTAATAGTAAAAAATGACTGACTAATGAAAGATGTTACTATTTTTTTTCTTATTTTAACCCAGTAAAGCAGGTCATTGACGCTAGTACTTTATAAATTTTAGTATCCTGTGACGTCATAAAATGTGCACCCTAATTTCTGATCTATAAAGAAAGGTTTGTAAATACTTGTTAATTTATTTAATAAATAGGATTTTGTAGATATTACTTGGCTCATTTTCTACTTTTTTAAAAAATATTCTTTACTATCTTTCCGTTTCTCATTAAAAATTGAAATAAGTATGGATTATTGAACAGCAATTTGATTATAATTTACACACTGTAATTAGTCTGGAATAGTCGTCACACTGCAAATACTAACTTGTTAATATTTAATACTATAATTAATAACACATATGCGAATTAGTCCTAGAAGCGACATTCCTTTCAGCGACTGGAATTGTTATCTGTCCTATGAGCGACCGATTCATTTACGTTGAGATGATGGAAGATATGATATGATTCTCTCTTGTAAGATATGTTTGCCTCTGGCATTATTAGCTGTGAAACGTGCAAGTGCCAGTGATACTGTTCTTAAAATATATTTTTCCAAATAAAACTTACCTTAATTTTGAATTAGATTTTACATAAAACATATTAAATAACTTAACAAGACAGCGGGGATGTTTCCATGAAAAGTATATTCATATGTAATTAATATACTTACATATTATTGAAAATCCAATTGTAGTATCCTCTTTATTCAAAAGCTTGCTTTCTGCACTTACTTTACAGAAAGCTGTTTCAAGCTTGAGGGCAGTATTTCTGCCAGTGGATGTCAATGGTTGTTATTACCATTTTAATCTATGCCTTTGGAGGAAAGTGCAGGATATCGGTTTAGTAAGGAAGTACAAGTAGGACACTCAAGTCAGACTTCATATAAGAATGTGTGCTAAGGTTCCCCTGTAAATGATATGCTTCAGGAGTTCTATATCTACTTTGTTGATACGTGGTCGGAGAATGTTCATATTAGCGTTGAAATGTTGGAACTGTTATCGAAAGAGCAATAGAACAAATAATGCAGTGGAGGGCTGGAATCATGAGCTTAATGCTTTGCTAGACAAACTACATCTGAGCCTCATTGATCTAATGACTGCTCTGAAGAACGGAGCTCAGTAAAACTATCTTTTGTATGATAGGAAGGTTCTGAATTTGGAGGAGAAAAGAAGGAAGGAGACATATGTAATGTTAGACCACAGAATATCTTCCATTCTCGATGAGTATGTATGTAATAATTCTGACAGAAATGGTCAGCATATGTTAATGAGTATAACTGGAAAAACTATGTGTGTATATTCTATAATTTTGACAAAGATTGTTTACCGTAGTTTTTTGTGTGATAAGGAACCCAGTTGACTATATAGTGTACAGTATGTGTAAGATATATTTTAGATAAAAACTGCTTACTATAAGTTGATAATTTTGACATGGAAAGGAGGTGGCATGTGTGTATGTAGAAGTAATTTTGACAGAAGACTGTTCAGTATAAGTTCCTAAGTATGATAAAGACGTAATTGCTCATGTGTATGTGTGTGTGTATGTGTGTGTATTAAGAGATTGTTTATTCTGACAAATCCTGGTTTCCGCACTTTTAAACTCGCCAACGCCATGACAAATACGTTGCCAGTCCCAAGCCTGGATAAAGTGTGAAGGGTAGTTAAGGAAAAATATACATCGTATTCTTTAATAGTTTGTTAATAATACTTGCATGCAATGTTTATTACAGAAACCTTTATACTTATGAATGTAAGGGTAAAGTAAAGGGTGTTTGTTAACAAATTGTTTATGTTCAGATGTTGTTTATTTGTGAAGGTATGTAAAGTAAGGGAGGGGACTGAAGCTTTTCCTATAGGCATCTCATTAAGGTTTAATTTTTTAATTGTTAATTGTTAAGGGTGTATGTTCCTTTTAATTGTAATACTGCTGGAAGAAACAAGACCTCTAGGAACGTAAATTTTTCATAGTAGATTTTGTTAGGTTCTAAACCACACTGTGTCGTGAAACAAGCTAAAGAAGAGGGAATTTTTATCTTCTTCCATTATCTTAATATGAACAAATCGGTGACTCGTAGGCCAGTTAATAGATCGAATCGGTCGCTCATAGGAAAGTTAACAGTTCCTGTCGCACATAGGACTGTCGCAAGTAGGACGACACCCACATATGCTGTACACAACGCATCTTGGCATTAATAAAGATCAGAATCAAGAATATTTTTCCGTTTCTTTTTGCAAAACAGTAAATATGTGACATTTCAGTACTTCTAAGTACTTTCAGTCATTGCTAATATCCAACAGGGGTTAGGTTAGTAAAGATCCTTAACGAAAATATTACATCAAATATAACATTTACTAGCAAGTGCATATTGAAATACTTGGTATCTCTGACTCAAATCGCCTGTTAACCCACTATCGAAATGGACATATTGTGAAATACATTTTAAGGCTTATTCTTGACGACTTTCACCACTTCTGTTCAATATTCGTAAATAAGGCAACAATAATAAAGTATAAAAGAAATTAGTAAATAATCAACTAATGTGTGTAAAACTTTGTAGATAAATTATTATAAGTGTTAGTATTAGTAGGTACAGTTTTTACGTCGTCGTAGCAATGGTTCCTTCAGACAACTGTACTACAAGAAATTATATGAAATATATAAGAAAGAACTGTAGCGTCTAATACTGGACATACAGTACACTTTTAGAAATCAAGGTAAACTTTACGATGAAATATTTCGCAATTACGAATATCAGATTTTCGCTGTAGGTTTTCGAAACATCTCTGGAAATGTTACATCTTCTATCATTTGTTTGAATTGATCGTCCCACGATTGTGCATCGAAATTAAGGGAGAAGGTGGTGATGAGACGAATGGTACGGTGGAATGAAGTAACAGAAAATTGGATAACTACGAGAAAACTCATGCACACGGTGTTTCACTAGCACAAATTTCATTTGGCGCGGGCTGGGATCGAACCAGAAACACCACGCACTAGAGGTGTACCCTCTACCACTGAGCCACTGTGGCTTTCATCTTCTACTATGTTCATTACGAAGACTCTCAGTAATCTCATAGAATAGTTCTTTACCTAATGTGTGATTGTTTGCCAATGGACCGATTCTTTTGACATTGTAATCGTTTTGAATTTTTGAGGAAGGGATCGTTAGACAAAGTAAGTGACAATTTCCTGTGAATGTGGATGTGTCAGTTTCTCTTTTGTCCATTTGATATTCGTCTGAGAGAGTGGCCGTTTCTGGGAACAATTTGATTATTTTGAATTTTCTGAGGAAGCGACCGTTTCACAAAGTGGCCATTTCCTGTGTATGTTGACGTGCCAGTTTCTTTTAAGGAAGTAACCCTTTGTTTTGTCTACGCAACTGGTTTAAACTTTTGACGGAGTGATGTGTGATGAAGTATCCTACACCGTATGCTTCGAGGGAAACCTTTTTTTACACATGAACAAAACATTTGAAACATGATCTTTACAGATATATTGGATCTTATGATTAACACGCATGCACCTTGGTTTACGATACTAACTTATTTCTCCTATATATAGTCTAACATAAATCCAATATTTCACTTTGAGATTCTTATTTTTTTGACTTACCGATTTCATCGTAATTACAGGTAATAAGTTCATAACTGTTAGTAATGTGTATGTAACTCCAAAAAGTATATGTGTCACTGTTAGAATACGTGATCTCATAGTTAGCAGCATATTTTTTGCATATGCGATACATACATTATATGTATATAAACAATCTCTTCGACCAGAACTATGAATATTACTATTGGCAATAAACAACATACCAACATATTAGCGCTAGAGATGTTCATTTTCGTCGACTTCTTCGGAAATTATGCATCATATGCTTGAACATGAGATTTTATTCATCTCGATATGGTCTATCGAATGATATATACCTTATATTCAGCCAATAAATTCAAGTTTAAGACTGACACTAAGATAAGACGAAAAGTATAGACCAACCTGGGTGCACAAATACTTCTTTTCGAGTTATAGGCTGCCGAAAATATGAAACAATTTTGGAAGCCGAATGTTCCAATTTTAAGACCACACACACACTATACAAAAATATCTTGAAGTGAAACATGCAAATATATAAAAAAAATATCGGGTTTAAAGTTGTGTAATATGTGATCGTTGACTTAAAATAATGAATTACAGATAAAGTGGAAGAGTAGCACATACAGTTTTCCCCTAGAAATGTTCCACGTGAGTACTTTTGTCATCCAGCACACATCCAAACCAAATACGACTTCTTATACTTGCAATTGGTCAACCAACAATACTTTATTCATTTCTAATCGAGCGTCACTATTGTTGCTACTTTGACTGTCATACGGAAAGCAAGAGAACAACCTACATGTATACACACAACTGCAAATGTCATCTTTGCTCTTCAATTGTGGCTGTGAATGAATACTGCACACCGAATCTAAGTGACATTATAACAAATTGAAACTCCAATATACTTTTATGTACGCGCTGCCTTCTAATCTCGCACATCATCAACATCGTAACACTGAAGATATCAATCTACCAGTTTTAAACACAGAAGATATCAATACGAAAGTATGTTTAAATGTAACAACCCAAACTTATCAAGAAACAATAACACACTTTAATTTACTAAAACCTGACTTACGATAAATATTATTACATGTTATTTTTTCAACATGTAATAATATTTCGTTACATTTCAAACGAATAGTGACCAGTAAATATTTCTCGCCGTAGTTTCTTATTAGTAAAATTGCATTTCGCTATTATAAAACATTAAACTATGTCTAAATATATTCATCAATATTTGTACCGTATGATGCCGTAACGCTGCTCCTAAACGTTGTTAATTTATTTCGTAAAGTTTATTTACTGATAATAAATTGAGATAATTTAATCAGGAGGAAGAGTTAGTACACGAAGACAGAATATTGGTAAGGAATGAAACAGAGCACCACTAAAATGTTCTGCTGGAGCAGGAATAATAAAAGGATTTCTTTTTGTAATTTTTAAATTCTCTTTATAGGCTTTGCGGTGGATAAATACTGTGTGTGTGTGGTGTTTTCTCTGGATTCTCCCATTTCCTCCCACTTTCATCCTTCCATTCTCATATTATCGTCTCTATTAACCTTGGTGCATAATAGTGAGATGTTATATTAAGAAAAAAAACTGTTCTCATGGGTTTTTCAGCTGTATTCAGACATTCTCACTCAAAATTGAAAGGATAAACTCTTTCAGTGCTGCTTTAACTTGTATTTTATAGCTTAATCTATTGGAACGTTTTGCTCTAACGTTCGATCTCTGGTGAGAACATTGAACCAATTCGTAATAAATGTAAACTTTTTCTTCTAGCTCAGATTTTGAGTAACACAAAATTTTCTCAAAATTGTCATAGTCTGTGTTTAGTAACTATGTTTGTCCTATTCATAAATATGCTTTAAGCTTTGTAGTTTCTTTCCTTTTTCTCTCTCTTTTCAGTAAAAAAACGTTGTCTTTACTTTTCTTAGAAATGAGGCCAACTCCCAGTCTTGATTTTTCCTCTGACTTAAGAATATCTACCCTGTCACATCCTGTAATTTCAGAAACCCTTCTCAACTGTCAGGAGTAGATGTTAGTCGGAAGCGAGAATGCGAAAGTGTTCCTTCGCGGGTGGTGGTTGTTATTGTAAATCGTGACTAATGTGAAGAAGCTTTTGCTCTTTCGATTATCTGTTCTCATCGTACAGAACAGAAGTGAACTATACAAACTATTAAAAGATAAAAATAAATATAAAAAAACTACAAATGTGGATTTGTTCTTTCGTTGGTGTATGGTCTGTGAACTCTGTTCTTTATCTCGGGCGAAGAACTAACATAGATTGTTAAGAGACCTATACATAGTATTTTAATAATAATATTTCCAGTGAAGAACGTAGAGGTGCAAAGAAAATAAGCCATCGCATATTTCAGATTCTTTTATGGATGAAAATATAGGTTCATTTTCAAGAATGGCAGAGATGAATGGCCTGCTATTTTTTTAAAGTGCCATTGTATACACATGTTGATATTTGAAACATACAATGCCTCAGTGGCGGTTAGTGAGGAATGTCACATCGGTAAAATTAAAATTTATTGCTACAAAATCAAACCCATGTTACTCTTCCACATAGTCCCCTAATTTTCCAATCGGCTCTTTAGTGCTTCAATTCCAGCAGAAAATTGATCAAAGTAATTATCTCTGGATCCCAAAAATACATATGCCATCACTTTGCTCTTTGATGATTGGACTTCGAATTTCTTGGGTACTGAGGAGTGGGCTCAAAGTAACGAACCCATGATTCATCCGTGGTGATAAATCTCCAATATATATTTGCCACTTGATGATTCGCAATAGCAGCTTCCGACTTGGTCACACTATGTGTCATCTTTTGGTTGGCCATCAGCATTCTTGGGACCCACCAAGCAGAAAGACTGCCAGTTGAGATGTCACATGCCCCTAGTATGTGACGGAGAGTTACTCGCTGTTTTCTCAAAAAAGGTGGCATGCACTTTCGTCATTATTCCTGGCTTGATGACTGTTGCAGATTGGCTACCACCATGTTCATCTTCACAAATCTGTCGACCACACTTAAATTCTCTAGATTATACAATGAGAAGTTAGAGTCCCCAAGAGTTCCCGCCATGTCTCTGGGTGTTAAATGTTTCTTCATTTAACATTTTACTACTACTGAGAACTCTTGTTTTCTCCATCTTTTTAAATCAGGCTACACTTCTTACTGATCAACAACCTGTAAAGAAAAGATGTAAATTTTTCAAACTTTGTGACAACCAGTCTAAAAGATGGATAAAATTACTAGTGTTTGCTATAACTAGAAGGGGGTCACGGAAGGAGTATGATGAACCACCCTGGTACGCAAAGAATAAAGTTACTGTGTTCTTTTCAGTGAATCTTGGAGTGGTTATTACCTTGAATCATGAAACATGCGGATTTTGTCCTTCGGCAACTGTTTCCGGGGAACGAGAATGACTGGTAACCTTAACATATAGAAACTTTTAAGAGCCCTACCAATTATAATAGATTCTGTTATAATGATGAATTTCAATTTGGAATGCCCTCTTTCATATTTGCTACTTTTTGACCAAATGTGATGAAGTCTACTTCATTCATTCTAAATTTCCACAGTGTTCTATGCTTTGAATAATAACTTAAGAAGAAACATCATGGCGTAGCGGTAACGGTTCATCTCCGGCGCTAAGAGCCTAGAAAGCCTAAGAATTCAAGGTTACGGCTGCTGTGGTCACGGACTTCTTCGGAGTAATCTTTTCATTTTACCCTTGAGTATCTAAGTGAAACGAAGTGAGATACTTGATATTTATTGTACAGCCCCAAAACTTAAAATTCCAGCATGATTTATACATTTCTATTTCACCATAATCTGTGTTTGATCCATAAGATTATCCGTTATTTACGTAACGATGTTTTTATTTCGGACATTAGAAACAAGTTTCTTTTTTAAAATTTTGTCGTAACTATGGCAACCTATTTCGTAATATCATATTTCGTTCACGTTGAGTTGTAAGTAGTTTCAACAAGACAGATAGCTTCCTTTTGCTTAGTCACCGAAGGAGAAAAGTGACATCAGCCTGTAAGGAAAACGTAAATAGTGAAAGTGTAGTAGTGGTTTGAAAAACGCTTTTGTATGTATCAAATATCAATGAACTGAAGATGCTCTTTGAACGTCTTATACAACAACTTGTTAGCTTGTAACGCAAGACAAGTGTTCGTTGATAATATATACCTACCTTTGTTACGTGATACGTTCATGAAAGCAGCATAACCTATAAACAAAGTGAAAAATTGTGTATGTTTGTAGAATTGATGAGAACGAATATGATATATTGCGAGCAGAATCCTTACAAGGGAACTTGAGCTCTTTGACATTTCGTAAGCTTTTAAAAGCCTCCTCACCTGCTTTGCACAGAATGCAATATCTTTTGTTTTTAAAATGTCTTACATGAATAGGCTGAAGAAGTATCAGTGTAATGGCATTCTTCAGTTCCATCTATATATTAAAATGCTAGGTTTATATATTTGTCTCCAAAGAAAAGTTTATATGTTTGTCTCCAATTCTTTCGACAATGAGATCTCGAAAACCACAAGTGCTAGAAACGTGCTGCTTTCACTGGTCGATTCCAGATTTTGTGTAAATTTGTTCAGTTCTAATTGAACATTTTAAAAAGCATGGCCATTATTTCTTTATTACAGTTTTAGGGCCACACTGGAACTGTTGAAATTTTGAAAAGGTAAAGCATCATATCCTGCGAATTATACATTCCAACACCACATAATTGTATACGGGAATAGTATATCTCTCAGGCGTTTGTTCCATAGATAATGAAAAACGAAGGATAACCATTTCTCTAGTCCAAGATGAATCATTATTGTTTGGATTGTTTTGCCCAATGAACACCAAATATCATTGACATTTTAAGTAATTCTGTGTATAGTGTATTTGCTTATTACATACTGCATGCAAGAAAGAAAGCACTGATCATACACGAGTTAGAAACTCTAATCGGAAGGAGGCTCAAATCTTGCAAACGGTGCGAAATATTGAAAACGTAATGGAAAAAATCTCCCCTTTATGGTACCTCTTGCTGAGTTTTATCAAGACATCTTTTACTTATGTCTGTAAAGGGACATTTACCGATGTTATTAGGAATGACCAGGAGATTCATGCTCTTATGTGAATGATGTGCTGTGTAAAGAGCGCAGGTTCAGCTATTGTATTATTATTTTTCTTTGCACTTATCGTAGATATCTAGTTCTAGCTAGTACATTCTATAGTAGTACCTAGTACGTAGTATCGTAGCGCATGACTTTGCACTAATAGTATCTAGTTGCATTCCTTTACAGCTGAAGCTTAAAATATATAAAACGATAATCATGCCTGTTGTGTTGTATGGTTGCAAAACATGGTCGCTGACTGAGGGAAAAACGTAGACTGAAAGTATTTGAGAACAAGATTCTATGACGAATATTCGGACCTAAGAAAAATGGGAACGGTGAATTGCGGAAACTTCATAACGAAGAACTACATAATTTATGTCGTTTACCAAACATTGTTACGGTTAACAAATCTAGGAGGCTTAGGTGGGCAGATTATGTAGCCAGAATGGAAGAAAGAGAAACGCTTTGGAAGTTTTAACTGGAATACCAATCGGAAAACGACCATTAGGAAGACCTAGGCGCAGATGGATCTCTCAGAAATAGGAATACAAAGTAGAAACTGTGTCCAGTTGGCTAAGGATAGAAGACAATGGAGAACTATTGTGAAGGCGACATTGAAACTACGGGTTCCGTAAGGCATAGAGAGTTAGTTAGTTGCATTCCTACACAGTAAAAAATGACTGTGTTGGTTCAACTCAATATCTCTGTTTTACCCGAGTTGAGTTAAACTTTGCCACATGTTTGTTAATACCTCAACTATATAGAATTTTGAAGTAAATTATTAAAATAAGTAAATTGTTAAGTGGTTAAATCAACTACCTCACATGGTTCCTTAGAGTGTGAGGTGACTGTTTTCTTTACAGTTGCGAAACAACTACGTTTGAAAAAAAAAGTTTCTTATTAAACATAAATTACTATTATGAAAGATAATAAAGTATGTGGCATAAATTATTCATAAGTGGTTAGGAGCAAAATGTTGTCGGCGAGGAAAAAGAACGTTGTAGACTTTACTTTTGCGAAATCTACAACACCGAAGGCAACCATGCCTCCTAAATGAAAGAATATCGGGAAATGGATAGGAAAAAATCAAATGCGGTGTCAAATATTCTTGTCTTAGCCCCATTTTGTGGTCTTTATGGATTCAGATACACCAAGAACAAGTATGAAAACAGAAAACAAATAGAAGTACCTCCACAGATATGTTTCGTCAAAAAATTTAAATACAAAACAGACAGTTTAATATGTTGTTCCTTATTTAGTTTTAATGTCAGATATACCGAGTAAAGCTTTGCTTACACCTTTTAAAAAAAACTAATACAAATTCTCAATGTGGGTTACTTAGATATTTATTATATTCTTCAAGATAATTTGCACGCTAGAAATTACAGTACAATTCTCTTTCTCTCTTAAGTTTGCACAGAAACTGTTAGCTAATTAAAATCTTTTCATGTAAGTCTATACGAGCTACTAAGGTCCTATGAATAAACGATCATTAGTTGAGTTAATTAAATTTCAGGTATTTCAGGTACGAGTTAATTAAATTTATTATTTAGGTAATTGTCATTGTAATCCTATTATTGCTTTTATCATTAACGACCATAGCAATCCATATCATTTCATAGATTCAACCTGTTTTACATCAGTTATTGTGGCGTAAAACAAAATGTGACAAATGAAAAATACGCTTATACATTGCAATAGATGTAATTTACAATTATTCGCCGAAATTCAGTCGTGTATCTGACTGTTTTATAGAAAACCTAATGTGAAACAGAAACCAATATACACGAAATAAATATGTAGTCGTGTACAAAATAATTGAGCAGTTTGTGTGAACATGTTGTTAATGTTTGATGATGTGTGTTTCAATCCTGGAGTTGGTCTTACTTATTTCTTCGCTCCTTACCTACAGGGAGACAAGACATTTCTTTGAATTTTCCTTTAATTCTTTTGAAATTCGATTAGGAAACAATATCATAAGAATTATAAACGTAAAATGCTATAGGTCAAAACAGAGTTTCATGTACTCTTCACTATTCTATTAAGAGTCTTCATTCCGGCGAAATTAAAATACCGCTAATTTTACAGTAATAATGGTATATCTTCAAATAGATAAAAGATAATCGAAATGTGGAACAAGAGCGCCCTAGACAACATTATTTTACATGAGAAACCGTTATCACGACTCACTTATCTGCTTTCGATTTCGAGCCATTTTGAAAATCGGCATTTATTTTCGCGTTTCTAAACAGCTGAAAACGAAAACCCACTAGGTGACTTGTGATAACGGTACCTCACGCAAAATAATATTGTCGAGGGCGCTCTTGTTCCATATTTCAGTTATCTTTTTTATCTATTTGAAGATATCACATAATTACTGTAAAATTAGCGGTATTTTAATTTCGCCAGGATGAAGACTCTTAACCTCTCAAGCACCAGAGACCAGGTTTCAATTCTTGTAACAGTTGCCTCATGTCCATTTTTATTTAATATTAGATTCATTTAATTTAATTATGCATGTGACTTAAAACAACTGTTACAGCATAATTTAAATGTTAATATCATTTAAAATTTTGTGTGTATGTATTTGGAAAAAAATGACTCAAAGCAAACAGAAACATCGCATTCTTTATTTTTTCTTCCTACTTCAAGCACAAGTTGACTTTTCTTTTTTTACGTGAGAAACAACGAGTAAAAAAAGAAAAGGAAATTTCTGCTTGAACTAGGAAGAAAAAATAAAGAATGCGATGTTCCGTGTTTGCTTTGAGTCTTTTTTTTTTTTCAAATACATACACACAAAATTTTAAATATTAACTAAAGTTGTTTTTAATCACATGCATAATTAAATTAAATTAATCTAATATTAAGTAAAAAAGAACATGCAACTGTTACATTCTCAGTAAGAGCTCATGTGTTTCGGACCCCACGTTGAGTTGTGAATTCACTTCTCAAATAGGCCCGCTGCTGAAAGGGACGCTAACCTCTAATTAGGAATTATTATCCTAAGAGTCGTGAAATAAATTCATTAGTATTCAATGTTTTCTTATCAAAAAGAGTATTTCATTCATTTCTTGTTTTACATTTAGAAATGGTAAAATCATAACTTTTGCAAAAATGAATGAAAAAAATATTTAGGTTGTTTCTATTATAATTATCGTGTATAACACCGATATCCGCGAGAAGAAGGAACTTAAATCGAATTAAAATTCGTGTTCTGTTTTGTATTTCACTTTAGAGTCCCTTCTTACATATAAAATAGTGCTGGAAAGAGATATTAAATCTCAACTAATTTGTTAATCAAACAACCTAACACAATAACAAATATGGCGCAGTGTGTCATAGAAAAATACAGTAAGAGTGATATCGAGTAGATTTTTTACTATTAGGTTGTCTAAAACGATTTATCATTTGAAGGTCAATTTTTTTTTAAAAAAAAAGCATTTATTGTCATTTAAAAGTAACATTAATAAACCTCATATGCATCATTATGTTCAATGGCGTTCTTCCATTGTTCCGGCAATACAATAATTCTGTCGCTAAAGAACTACCGTTGTTTCTACTAAAAAATTGTGACACGTCATTTTTACTGGCTTCGCTTCAAACTAACTTAACACCATTTCGAGAATACCTCAGAAATCGAAACAAATGAAAGTTTGACTGTCCTAAGTGCGGGTTATACGTTTGATACATTAGAACTTTTCCCTCAAGTTCTCCCCATTTCTGATGAATCATTCAAGATGTGTGCGCTCTGGCGTTATCAGCATTGTATACGACAACACGCTTTCTGTTGACCAGGTCCGGCTGTTTCTTTTGAATTGCTAGGGGCCCAGGTGCAGCAGCTTGTGATGCATGATGATCTTCCAATCCCAACAAACCCACAGCATAACGTTTCTGGGCGTCAGTGTGCTTTAGAGACGTACATTGGAATTTATTTCGGAGGGTCCGAAGCTATTAGGGGGGTCCAAAATAAATACGAGGACATTGTTGTAGGTTATCCACTTTTCATTACTCATGAATAACTGCGTGAGATGGCTCGAGTATGTTACATTTCAGTACAAATTCATAAGAAGAAATTCAATTGAGTAAACATTTTTGAGTCAGATCCTGTGGCACTCAAACATCGAGCTCCTTTTAATAACCAGCTTTCTTCAAATGGTTGATCACTGTAAAATTGTAAAATCTAGCGCTGCGGAAATTTCACACATTCTCACGGCGCAAAACGTTATGTCTAATTGTAAAATTCCTGTATGTTTTGCTATCTGCTAGGTTCAACTGCCAGCTGTCAAATGGCATTAAGCCTGACCTGCTGCGACTCACCCTGATATTTGATTCAGTAACGTCATCTCGTGCCAAAATGCTCAGTGTTTTTCAGACTACCTGATATATTTACTATTCAATGTTGTAGATACTTGTGTTCCGAAGTTAAAATTTCACAGAGATTATTATTTGGTCTACACCGATGAACTGGATCTTCTAGAATTTTACGTAGCTTAAATTAATTGTTATTGCAGAAACGGACTTGAGTTACATTTTAGCAAGTTCTAATATCAGTGAATTCCCTATAAGAGAGAGATTTTTCTTCTGGTACAGTCAAATATCTTTTTTTCCCTGAGATTTCTTGTTTAAACCGTATTGAGACATACTAAAAATCCAAAGCAAATCATTTTGAAACTAGCAAGAAAGCTTGAGCTGAATATTCACAAAAGAAGTGTTAAGAGTTCAAATGAGCAATAAACAAATTTGACGGAGAGACTTTCCGTTCTCTCTCATACGTTTAATAAGTCCTTAATTTTAGATTTTCAACTTCATGCAAAACATTTAACTCACTGTTGAAGTCAGTTCCAAGACCCCGGAGGTCAAAGGTCATATTGTTATCTTCTTTTACAAGTAGCATTACCTGCCGCTAAGCATGGGCGCAAGTTTTAAACCACCCGATATATGTATCTATGTATATATTATGTATGTACGCGTATGTGTTAATACATATAGATATACGTGTATACGTATTTATGTATTTATATGATTCATTGGAAAAATATTTCATACCAACATCAAAGAAGCAAGTCAATAATGTTGCGATGGAAATACTGTTTTCTTGCAAATTCTTTTAGCATTTCTTGGTTTAAATATAGTGTCTATATTTTCTGCCAAAATTAGCTTCTGTAATTAAGGTTTCGTACGAAGAAGTAGAAAAATGAAAAAAAAAAAAAGTTTTCTTAAGGCTCGAAGCTACGTGCTATGGCTGGAAAACGTAAATGTATGGCAAAAAGTAGGAGGTTAATTCAGCGAAGTTAGTGTGTATGTAGTGATAGTGTCACAAGCTAAACTCCAAATAAAGATTTAACTCAGGCCGAGTCCCGTTTCGTTTCTTTACTTCTTTTTTTTTATATGTAAAATAATAGAATACGTGTAAAACTTTCGAATTAATAACAACTGAAACAATATAGTACAGAAGGCAAGTTTTATTTAATTTCCTTCTTAAATGCGACAAGTTCGATAATGTAAGACACTGTACTCATCTATTGTTCATCAATGTCCGATGCTATTTCGTCCTTAGAATCAAGATAGATTTGTGCTTGGGGTCCCTAGTTCGATCCCAGCTAGCGCCAATTGAACTTTGTGGTGGACAAACACTTTGTGCGTGGATTTCCTCGGGGTTCTCCCGTTTCCTACCACTTTCTTCATTTCATCATTTCACTCATTTCTCATCATCACCGTCTCCTTTAGCTTAACCGGCATAAACGTGGGACGTAAAATTCAAAAATTTCATTTCATTTCATTTTTTTTTTTTTTTCAAGATAGATTTGCGGTGTGAGCTATCATGGTCTCTGGAATGGGAATCGAGAATGAACTGCTTCTTCAATAACACCATTACACTTTATGTAGGTATAATTTTCTACATCGCCTTACATTTCAGCAGTTGCCATTCTAACGATCAGTAGTAATTCTTTAACTCTAAGAAAACACACGTTTTGTTTTGTGAAAGAAATGCAACAGTCAATAAGGTGTCTGTCTACCAACTGGGCAACTTGTAACCAGGACAGAGCGAACAAATAGCACAAAGAAGCGCGGGGGGGGGGGAGGAGGGAAGAGATAGGTGGAATTAAATGAAAATGATGTCAGAGTTTACTCATGAATGCTTAATAAGTAAATACAAAATATATTGACATTCAGTTGTTTCCCACCCAAAACAAAGCTTTGCATGAAGTTCAAAACTAAAATTAAGTACTTATTAAACGTTCTGAAAAATTCCTCAGATTCATCCATTGCTAGTTTGATCTTCTAATCCTTTCTTTTGTGGATCTTCAGCTGAAGCTTTGTGGATGTTGGAATGTCGTAACACAGTTTCAACACGAAAGTTTAGAAGAAAGATATTTGACCATGACGGAAGAGTAATGTGTCTATTTTAAAGGAAACTCACAAATATGGAGTCATTGATATTAAAACCCCGTAAAATGTAACTAGCATCCCTTTCTACAACAATATTCAATTTAAAATTGTATTTTTTAACTGTGAAAAATTGTAGTAGAAGCGATTAAATGATAGATTGGAGTAGATTAAATGATAATTTGTGAGATAAAGTGGATTCGTACGATTGCAAAATTTTAATTTTGAACTCAAATGTCTGCCTCATTGAATAGCACAAATGTCAGGTAATCTAAACAGTATTGAGGATTTTGACATTAGTGAATCAAATCTCAGGGTATAAGTTGTAGCGGATCAGGCCTAAAGCTACATTACTCTTACTATTTTTTTTTCTACGACACATTGTGTCATATTTATTTTTCTTTATGGGACGTCAAAAATGGCAAGAACTTTATCCGTTATCTTGTTTAACAAGAAACAAATTAACTATTGTATTTGATAAGAAAACATTGGGGAGTGAATTTGTTACGACTCACAGGATAACAGTTGGTTAATTGGAGTTTAGCGTCTCTTTCAGGAAAACTGAACTCATAACTCAACATGGGATCCGAACCACATGAGCTTCTACCGAGAATTGAACCCTAGTCTCTCGCGCTCGGGAAGATAATAGAATAGTGAAGATATTTAGTACCAGCTATGGCATTAAGCCTACCATGTTTTCAGCTATGGAATTTTACATTTAAAATTGTTATTATATTGCTTCTTAATCGAATTTGAGAAGAAAAGTATTGATAAAGGGATATTCAAAGAAATGTTCTCAGTCTTTGTGTAGACAAGGACCAAAAAGAAAAATTAAGACTTACCTAGGATTTTAATACAGGAACACTTCATTAACAAACTGTTCACAAAAAATTGCTCGAGTATTTAGTACACAACTTCATATTCGTTTTGAGTGAAGTGGTTGTCTTTTTCACACTAGGTTTTCTGCTCCACAGTCAGATAAGATTGAATTTGTAGCAAATAATTGGAAATTACATTTCTTGCAATGTATAAACGTAGTTTCCGCATAAATCACATTTTTTTTAACGTCACAATAACTGATGGAAAACAGGTTGAATCTGAGAAATGATAGCGGTTGCTATGATCGTTAATAATATAAAAGTGATAATAGAATTGCAGCAACAATTACCTAAATAATAAAATTTGATGAAGAAAATTAATTCAACTAATAACGATCTCTGTATGGTACGTTAGTGGCTGATTTAGACTTCCATGAAAGGATTTTAAAACTAGCTAACAGTTTCTTGGTAAACTAAACGAACTGATTAGTGTAGGTGAATGGTTAATGCATATAATTTCTAAGTAAAGTTTCCGTGTTCAAGTTCAAGCAGATCCGAACGTTTTAACATGCTTTAATTTCAATCCATACTTAGTGAAATAAGCAAGATCATCTTTTAGGGAGATGAGAAGAAATATTGGAATGACGTGGAGTTGGAGTAGAACAATGAATTGAGACAATGATTTACAAAGTTGTTTCCTTCAATTGTTTCGGATTTGATATTTTCAGTTTATTTCAACCATTTCCTAACCCATGTATGATCTGTGCTTTTTCTTTCTTCTCGCATGCTGTATGTAATGAAATAATACATTATACACACAACAAATTATATAAATAATGTCTTTAACGTATGATAGTCATTAGACAACACTCTCCTAAAAATAGAAATTAATCTTAAAATGAAGTTTTTTTTTTTTCTTTTTGTTCATCAATTGCTGAGCAGAAGCCTGTTTCAGTGTTCCACAGGCTTACCAACTGGTTGAAAAGTTACGTGTATGTTGGGTTGTATCTGTCCAGGTGGTTGTGATAGCAGCAAAAGTAGACCGTACTGGAGCCTACCTAATGAAGTTACAGCAGTCAGAAGTTCAATTACTTTTGTCAATGGCTGTATCTTTCATATAGTATTGACTTTTGTCCTTGTAAAAAGTTCGAGGATCTCATGTTACCTTCTAGTATATTTGGTTTATTTTCTACTTATGTTCCAGGCTTATAGTTTCTTAGCTTCACTGTCTGTTGCAATGAAGATTTCATAACCGGAAATGAATTTCCTTTCACAGCAACGAAATTTCCTTCTAGCTTCATATCTCCGCTCAATATGCGTTACTTGTATTATCACATTAGTACTTTTCATCCCATCCCCCATGTACTGAAAGTTTGCATCGAGGGAATTTTCTGTATTTAGATTCACTTCTTAATCATACATATTTTCAGTCTAATTTGTGTTTACATGAGATCTTGACTTTAAAGATATCCATGAATGACTTTCTTTTTCGGAAAATGTAGTTTGAAATGCGTAGATTAAAGACAAATCCGTGGATAGAAAGTTTTTGATTATTTTTTTTAATTATTATAAACTTTTCATAAGTTCAGAACATCACCTTATACGGGTAAAAAGATTTTTAGGTGTTCCCTTCCATTAAAAAGTTACTTTTATCGTTTCCGATCATGAAATGATCTATTAGATGAAACAATAACCGTAAGAAAACTTACAAGAAAATGCTTTATAAAATGCTTTAAAAGGGAGACATTTTGTGGGCCAAAATTAAGAAATTGGACTAACTAGTAAGATTAAAAGCATTGGGTGTTTTTCTTAAGATTGTGGACTCATGCTCAATGCTTTTTGTTGTGCAAGGTTCTTCATTTAACCCCACAAAAATTTCACTTTTTAGTGCATTTTATGAAAGCATTGTTTTTAAGAAGTCTTTAACGGTATTTTTCTTTTACATTTTAGTCTTTATTCAATAGCGTGCATTCATTTTTTTTACTTCTAAATTAGTTTAATTGAAAATGTTAGCTGATTTTAATGAGTCAGCTTAAATATTTTATTTCCTGAGGGAATTTGCACAAATTTCTTGCTAACGAAAATATATATTTTTAAAATGTAAAGCGTTTAAACTTGTGAAATCAACAAGACGCCTTGCAGACTGCAACCAACTACACTTCTATGAGATTTTGGGTTGTATAAACGTCTGACACTCGATAATCATTTTTAATAATTAACGTGATTAAATTTCAGAGTAGAACGGTAAGTTAAGGCGATTTTAAAATATTATATTGTCAACGGGAATTCCTACCTATACAAACTTTCAGAATTCCTGTTAATTTGTGTGTGAAAATCAAGTTACAAAATTTGAGACAAACAAACAGAAAAGCAACCTAGTAAAGGCATTGTAATAATGATAACAAAGCTTGGTTAGTCAAGTGATCAGCCATATAGTAATACACAGGTTATACGTTCAAACTTTGTCTGTATAATGGACTGAAGTATGATTCATCATTATTAATATTAGTAATTCAAAACACATAATAAATAGGATCAATCACACAGTAGTTATCATGGCATCTTATGCGACAATTTCAAACACTGGAAATCCACGAATGGTTTCAGAAGACTTTTCCTCATGGAAGTGAAAGTATTACTGCGAAAATACTGATAATTTAGGTTTAGGATGGATTAATGGCCCTGGAGAATTTCGTGTCTCCTGGGGAACATCCCCTGAAATCGTCACTCTATGAGTAATCTGAGAATTGTATATTTCCTTAAGCAATCAGTAGATCGTTCATTACGAATTTTTTATCTTAAAACATCTTGTAAATTTTCGTTAAGTTACGAAGAATTAAGTCCTCTTCGCATCGAAGAAAACTTTTACAATCAATTCGTTCCAAAAGGGAAGATAAGCGTTTAATGTATGGTTAAGAAAAGCTTTTGTCTGACAGCTTCACGTTGCTCACCAATCACTGCAGTATTATTCCTCGCTGTTTTTATATAACCAAGGGTATTTACCACGCTGTTGCCAGTAGTTGAATATTGAATCTTCAGTCAAATATTCCGAATTCCGCTACTTTTTGTTGTTTGGAAAACATACGATAGAAATCATCCTATCATTATGACTTTAGAATTATGACTAGTTAAATGTTCTAAGTTTGTCTGCAAAGTTGCTGTCTCTATTATTGCAGAGCGCTTGGCAACAGCGCCTCCATCGCACCATGTGTTCTGTTCAACGGTCAGACGCCCACTTTTCTTAACAGTACGATAATTGGTGAATGACTGTTTAAATTATAAGCTGGTTTTAAAAAACATCTGCTTTGCAATGTATTCTTTAAATGACACAATAATTTACATTAATATAATAAAACATTTGATGTATCCGGAGATCTATCGAAAGAACGAAAAGTAATCAACGTAAAGTGCTGAATTGATTTTCAAAGTGCTTTTTATCGATATTCAAATGAATCCATAGGGATAGGTTCATTTCTTGATTGCATTTAGTCTTTTTTGTTCATGAAGCTGGTACTAGTAAGCTTGCTCCCTGGTTGCTGTGTGCAAAGTTTGTGTGTGTTGTCTATAGAAACTAGATCAGGAAACTTCCACTGACCGGATCTGTCTATGTTAAAACCAGATACCCTGGGAGATTTTTTTCCTAACTTGTAGCTAGTAGTCGCATAGGAAAGCTAAACAGTTATAGAAAGGATGGAGGAGATTCAACCGCTTGTCTTTTCTGTGTATATGTGTATGTGTGTGAAGAGAGAAGGTGGATATGTGTGTATCGGTTGGTTGCAAGTCAGTACGAAAGGAGGGCAATGAACTTTGATTGGATGGTGGCTACCGTAGTGTGTAGTAGTAAAGTTTCTCTTTAGATGCACGTCGCAGGGGCATAATCAATGATGCAGCGAGACTTCATCGTGTCCCTTGAGGAGAGACCGAGAAAGAGAAAAAAGTGGAAGCGATGCGTTGACCCAACCGAATTTAGAGCTTGTGGTCCATTAAAATGCGCAGTTGACGTATGAGACGCTCAGAAATTTTCAGAACATGAAACAGTCTGAAGTTCCTCCATTGCATTCACAACCTCATCTACTCTGACAAATATATACATAAAACATGTAATACTGTATTTTATTAAAATATTGTTTTATCAATATGAAATAGATACTGGCATACGAAACGTCGAGTTATATGTATTTATTTAACAAATAGTTTGCTATACTAATGTATATTCATTCTAAAGGGTGGTCCGTTTCCATCGGAACAAACTGAAGTTATTGCTTACCGAAGATATTCCACTTCTTCATTATCAATCATGCTTGATAACCGCCACCGATATGGACCATTGCACATCATCTCAGTTTCCACTGTAATAAACTTCGTTACAGCTGTACCAGCAGTATTTCCCCCTATTCCTGATTGCAGGGTTTTCAGAAGCCATTTACCGTGCAAACCATACGTATGAAAAGTGCAGTTTCGACAATCACAGAAATCCATGGGACTAGCATCTGGACTCTTATCCTCGAACGGAATATCATGAATACCACTTACAGTTGCCATGCATCGGTAGAAGACCAGTGATGTTTCGACCATGTGGCTCGAAGCTTGGTCCTGGAACACTTGTCTCCATAAATGGGTGGTTGTCGCCATACAGTAGTAGTATTTCGTGTGTAAACTGGGAATCGTACATGTTCTTGGTAATTACATTAACTTTTACATTTTTCTAATCTTACGAATTTTTCTTCCCTCTGTAACTAAAGCTAATAACAATTATGAAATCTTCCGCGAAACTTTCCTTGCATTAACGCACAAGTTACATCGGTTCTTTTTTCATTCACACGTCTGTAAGTGATAGACCAAACTTTCCTGTCACTTAGGTAGATCCATGATTCATTCATTATTATCACAAGAAATATCCAGCGGTCAGTAGTCTACCTATGTGTCACTTGCACAGCCTTCTGTTCTTGCACTTTCCCTCCGCAATATCCCATGGTGTTAACGCATGCATGCCGGCTTTGTGAAGAGTTTACAGTCTCAATTTGTCATAGATTGCATGATTCTCTGTTGACTGGGTCATATAAAATCATTTCACGTAACACGTTGTGGACTGTTTGAGCCACCATATCCCGAATCTTCTTTAGCGCACTCTTGTGTGGGTTTCGCTGCCTCCCACTTTGGATGCGATTTTGTTGGTGATGTGGCCTCCGAAGGAATCTACTGTAGTGTTTTATTATAGCACTCACAGTGGTCCGTCCTACTACAAAATCATTGCTCTGACATTGTTCTACAATGCGGGACATATTGAAGTTTGTATGGAAAAGAGCAAGGACATATTCTTACCTAACGCGATTTTGTCTGATAGTATTTTGCACACTTCATATCATTTACTCCGTTGCATAACAGCAGACATACTGATGCACATGCGTGCGTGAGTGTATAGATTTGGTCCTCTGTGAAACCTAATTTGAGGGAGGTCTCGTTGTCTTCAATTTGATCCAATGGAAACAAATCAGCCTCTGTAGGACCATAGCAATTGACATGAGTGCAAAACATAACATAAAGAGCAGTCCAGTATTAACTTGAAGTTGAGAAAAACACTACCGGAAGGACTTCAGTCAGAATGGCCGGCTGCGGAATTTGAACATCCAACTTTTTACATTGCGATGCAAGAACATAACCACTAGACTTTGCCTGTTAGGTTGCTATTGATATACATTACTTTCACTAATGTAAAATGGATACTAATAAAAAAAAAGTAGCTGGATGACATGCAAAAGTAGTGAAGAATATTGGAAAAATAAGATAGAGGAGATAATTTAAAAATAATATCTGGTTAGAACATCATTTGAAAAGAAACTGCAGGAACTTGTCAGAAGGTATAGTGAAAAGTAAATTAAGGCAGAGGAAGATAAAAATACAATTAATGAATAATACTAGCAGCAGTGGTGGTTTCAGATTATATCAGGGGAAAGAGTTGCAATACACTGGGGGTGAATAGTAGGTCTAGTACAGTATTACGAAAATACTGGGAATCTACTCTGAGTACGATAGGATATATGGTCGCAGGGGAGGATTTCGTGCCTCCAGGGATATTTTCCTCTCCTGAAATCATCACTGACTAACAGTGTACATCACGGCAAAAAGTTTGGTTTGTCACAGTGTATACATCGTTGTAATTGAAGTTTAATTGCTCAATAATGCAAGTTCCCCTGCTGTCATCTGCCCATTAAAAATTCTCATTTTCCTGCCCTTCACTCGCCACGCAAAAAGTATTACGTACTTGCGATGAGATTGGAGGCGCCAGTACAAATTTTAACAATACGCCGCCTCCAGTTCCCTCTCAACAATACACTTACTCTCCATTCCCTACTCAAAAATTTTAGTGTTGCCATGGCAACCGATTTTTATAAAATTTAAAATTTACTAATGGCGTGATATTATTGAAGCCGGAAGTTCTAGTCGATTTCCATCACTTCCGGTTTTAGTAGAAAGTCAAGGATGGAGATGAAACATACTCTTAGGACGCTCAGTTGATTGTAAAAAAAAAAAAAAACACTTCTAGCTATCTATTAACTTTTTTCTCATAGTGATCGAACGTTAAAACCGGAAATGGTTGACTTCTACCACTTTCAGGAGATAGATTACCTTCATCAACGAAAGCCGATTCCTAACTTTAGACCTTATACTTCTTGGACAAAAATGATGGTGAATAATAAAGTACGAGTACTTTCTGAGATTTTGTCTGTACGGACGGACATTCGGACAGACAGGGTAAACCAAGCTCCTTAATAAAAATGAACTATTCTTAAGCAGATACGTAAGAAGTTGACGACAAATTACAGTGCGTTAGAAACTTCTCGACGTACATATCAATTGACTTACCGATGATTTCGGATAAGTATTTTTAAGATATAAAACGGTTATTTATTTGGTAGATAATGTTTAGCGGGAGATTTTTTTTCTTGTCATGGACTCATTACGCTCATTTTATTATTAATTATTGCTAGTCATACAAGTATTTACGAAGACCATTGAGTAGTACATAATAAAATAAAAGTACGGAAACTGCCGCTTCGAATGCATCACTCAGTATTCATGGTACCAAACACTACAGTTATGAAACTGTATCCATCTCCTTTAATTACTTTTGCTTCATTGTAGAAACATCCTCTCACAGGACTCACAAGAGTCTTCAAAGCTAGATCTTAGATTAAAAGGATGCTTTTTCTGGTATTCTTTTTTTTTAACTTTGCCCTTTTTGTATTAAATATAATTTACAATTTTATTCTCTGAATACAACACACATGTTAAGCATTACCATAAATTAAGTATATCTCCTTCCACGCTTCGCCCCACAATAGCTAAATACTGGAATCATACTCTTCATTATTGTTCGTAATATACCTACTCACGATATTATGTCTGGAAATTATATAGAAATCCTTCCTGAATAATTTTACAAGAACTTCGTTCCAGTTACAAACAATTGATAAACATTCTTTATCCTGCATGACGTCATGCTTATAAGTCACGTTTACACTGAAAGATTTGTTTACCATCACAAGAAAAAAAACTGATGATGTTTCCGGGAACGCGGGATCCCGGGATTTTCCGCCGGAGAGCCATAAAATATTTAAAAATGAAGAAATGGGATAAATGAATAGATAAATAAATTTGACAATTTGATAAATAGATTCCTTATATTTGAATATTCAAATATGTTATGCACGTTAATTTGATGAAGCGAAATTTAAGTCTATAAATTTTGATGTAAATTAGTTTCGAGAGCATAGTGCGTTTAAAATGAGAACTAGAAATCCCATTGGGGGGCGCGGTGGCTCAGTGGTAGAGCGTTCACTTCCGGTGCTTGGGGTCCTTGGTTCGATCCCAGCTCGCGCCGTGTGGACTTTGTAGTGGACAAACACCGTGTTCGTGGGTTTTCTCGGGGTTCTCCCGTTTCCTCCCAGTTTCTTCATTCCACCATTTCACTCATCTCTCATCATCACCGTCTCCTTTAGCCTAACCGGCATAATCGTGGGACGTAAAACTCAAAGATTTCATTTCATTTTTTTCTTTAGAAATTCCATTTAATTATACAGTTTATTATGATTCATTTGTACAATGGGTTGCCTGTTGCAAGGAGACTTACACCCAAAATGCTTTTATAACATTTCATTCAGATATGTCTGATGGCAGAGTGTGACAGAAAAACCTCTTCCAAAAGTAGAGAAGGGATAGCATGGTAAATAAAGGTACTTACAGAGGTAAGTGTTCCAAGCTCCATGGCAGTTTGTAGTAAGTTACTTAAATTTCGAAGTTCCACAGAGTGGCGATTACCAAATTTAAGTCGAATAATCGATGAGAAACATGCTTCTCTCCTCGTGTTTTTTATACCATTCAATTTTCTGACTACTACATTGAAAAATGTTAAATGTTAAATATTGGTCACTGTTTTTTTTTTTTTTTCGAGTTTGGAAAATCCATGTGTTATTTTTCACATTATAACATCACCAGATGTTATTATTTTTTGCTGAAAGCAACGAATCGCAGAAGCATACATACAGATCAACTGGCTGTTATGTTATTGTTTTCAATGTGTTGTTATGGGAAGGTTTGTTTTCCAATTCACATTACCTTGACCACAGGTTACTGTCGCTTTTCTGTTAGCTATTTTTCTCACCTCTCGTATACGAAAATATGATTTTAACTGTCCATTCTATTCCATTTCAATTATATATATAAAAAAACCTTATGCATTATTATATGACAATTCACTTATTATATATACCTTGTATGATAATATCTTCATGCACTCCAGTTGTCTCTTGGTTGTATGCGGTAGTTTAAACTTTAACAACAAAATATTAACTGTGTTATTAGCTCTCATTTTTTCAAAAAAGTTACTTTTCGTGCATCACTTTCCAGTATTATCCAAACTAATTCCAGTAATAATAATGTTCACTAATCAAAATGTTATTAGTTACCTTGATTTTAAAAATTACTTCTGTGTTTGTTATTTTATAATAAACTATTTAATTCATTTAGAGAACAGTTTGAATGTATATTTGGTAGTATCTAGGTAAAATAAATTTCAAAGAAATAATTTGGAAACGTCCCCAATAAAATTACTCAGCCTATTTAACGAAAATAGTTTTTACTTAACGTTAAAATTGTCAGCTGAATAGGAGTTACAAGTGATAAAATCTTCTAATGTTTCTTTAGGGTTCAACTCCATGCTCCAGTTAAATTTCTGAGTTCATGTTTATTGTGTCATAAAATTTGGATAAGCTGTTTGATCATGTTTTCTGTTATAAACTGTTAGGATCTATTATATTTAATCTCGAACATTTTTGTTCATCTTATAGAAAAAAGACTGTCATGGAAACTATCATGCCTGCACAGGTGCTAGCTATGTAGATGTTAATAACAGCAGTATTTGCAAATCTAGAAACGTTGTTCAAACACAAAGATCTCCTAGTTCTTTAAACTGTACTATGGACATTATGGTATTTAGTTTTCATACATGACTAATTTCTACAGAACAACATCGAGATTTTAAAAAATGAAATGAAAACTTGAGACCCAAACCATGTCACTACTAAATAACTCAGTTGAAGATCATTTACATAGTAAAAATGATATGGTGTGTTACATTTTCTCGTTCTGATTTCTTTTTAAGTTTTTCTAAATACCATGTTTGAAACCGTTACAAATGAATTACTTTTTTCAGGTTTTACATCTCTCTTTATAATATACAGTTGTTTATTATCTTTATAATCGACTGTTGTGATGTAAAAATTTGTATCGAAAATTCTCTTTAATGTACGTTGCGTTATTTTGTCCTCATTTCATTTCAGTTTTCTGTACAGTAGATATAATTGTTTGTTTGTAGTTTAAGTCTCTCCTCAGCTCCAATATGGATCTATAACAACGTGAAATTCAAGTTACAAGTATTTTGATTGGTAATTAAAGCGGGCATCTCACACCAAATGTATTAAGGGTATAACTCACTACATCCTAAATTAGCGTTATGGAATCAAATTTGACCCATTTTTATAATACCGCTAATGACTGTTGAGAAACTATCACCCAACCATTGTGGTTTTAATATGTTTTAAAGCGTATAAGATGATTTTAGAACAAGAAATCTTCAACTCGTGGAAACGTTGTGAACATCACTCCGTTCTATCTCAATTTCAACACTATCTAAATATCATCAAACAAAAATATGTAGCTCTCAGTTGACGAAAACAGATTCATAGATGATCCTTTTCTGCAGAAGTCATTTATGTCTTTATTTGCAACTGTTTTAATTTCCACCTCGTGGGCTTATAAATGAGGACTCGGCAACACCTAACAACTAATCTTAATAAGGGTTGGGCTTTCTCTTGTTGGGCAATGATATTAGCAGAGGCGGATTTAGGTTTGATGAGGTCCTAAGTTATTCAAAGTAATGGGACCTTTTTATATGTCCAGCTGTTCTTTGACAATGGCAAATTGTCTGCACTGTAGTTTCTAGCTCCGTGCCTATGTTGCTATGCAACCAGTGTATGTAGAACTTAGGCACCTTATATACAAGAATGAAAAATGAAATCATCTCGTTTTGTGTCCCACTATTATGCCGGCTAGGCTAAAGGAGACAGTGATGTTGAAAAATGAATGAAAATGGGGGAATAAATAAAGTGAGAGGAAATTGGAGAACTTTGAAAGAAAACATTCACACGGTGTTTGTCCACCGCAAAGTCCACTTGACGCAAGCTGTGATCGTAAAAATTCCACGCGCCAGAGGTGAACGCTCTACCACTGAGCCATAGTGGCCCTATACAAAAATGAGTGAACTAGTGATATTTTAGGGAGACGAGTAGCAGGAAGAACCTCATTAGCTACATCATAGGACCTTACACGACACAAAACACTGTCGATTTATGTACGTTTCATTTTATTTTTATCTTATATTTTGGAAATGTGTATTCAGTTTTTTCTTTAAATTTTTTGGGGATCCTGACCTGTAGCTTATACATAAATCCGACACTTGGTATGAGACAAGACTCTTAAGCTGTAAAGCAATCAAGCAATATATATATATATATATATATATATATATATATATATATATATATATATATAAGTACATTGGGATCAAATTTTACTCATGATAGTACTTACTTAGCCAAAAGGGGAAGGAGAGAAACGAAAAAAGCTAAGAATTAAGACGTTAGTATTTTAACATCAAGAAATGACTTCTAAATAGGGTTCCCCGTAGGATGGGACGAGACAGAAATTTCATGAGGAGAACCAGATAAGACAGAGCTCTTCAGAGTTAACCTCTGGTATGTATGGTCCCTGGTTTGATTCCCGGCAAAGCCAGTTTGTGGTGGACAACATCGTGTTCATGAGTTTTCTCAGAGTACTCCCGGAATTAATCATCCGTCTCCCTTAGCCTTAAGGACCTAAATATGCGGCGTTAAACTAAAGGATATCCTTTCATTTCAAAAGCAGAGCTCTTTCAATAGAAATAAGTATTCACTCGCCGAGTCGAGACATCCCTTTCACGATACATTCTCAAAGGACACAGTCTCAAGTCTTTGTTACGTAGGATAGGAGATAACCCTAGTTCTAGATTTTCCCAAAGGGATTAACTTTTAAAAAATATTGGAAGATTAGGAAGCCATATTATTTCTTATAGAAAGGTAAAATATCAAACATTACCCCAAAGATTTTTTCACTGTTGAAGTATTGAAGTATTTTCTCATCATTGAATTTATCACTTTCTTCATTTAAAGAAAGAATATTTTTGCGTAAAGAAGCCCTTGAATATTTGTACAGCTTTCACTTTCAGACTTCGCGTAAATAAGTAAAGGAGTTCCTACTTAAAGAAAAAAAAAAGAAAAGAAAGAAAGAAAGAGATCTAAGTTTATAGTATTTTTCTCTTGTTATTCCGGAAGTCAGCAAGGAAGGAGAGGGGGGGAAGAAGAGAATATCAGTGCTGCTCCTGGGGACAAATTACACTCCCCGTAATGCCTCTACTGTATGTAACAGTCACTTTGGAACGAATCCTCTCATGCATCAGCATTTTTCCTTCCCATTTTGTTCCTATTTTTTTTATTATTTTCTTTTTTTGTCTCCCAAAGCACCATTACTAACGAGACAAGAAGTCTTTCCAAGCTTTCGTCCTCCCTCCCCGCCTGCCTCCCTTGATGACGTCTCTTAACATCTCCCATTGGACCTTTGGTCGAGAGTCCTCCGAGGGACCATTACACTCGGCGCACTGCCATGATTCCGACGTTCACTGGTTATTGTTAATGAAAAGAAAGAGCTCTTTAGGTTCCCAAAACCCTTTCTTTTGCCACCACCAACCGACCATCCCCCCTTTTTTTACTCAAGTATTCTCTACTACTAGGTCTACCCGACTACCTCAACTATCCTCGTAGTTCTGTGTTCTCTTACATCAAGGGGGTAGCTTAATATAAAATCACTGAGAGAGCCTCTCCAGGGATATTTAGCGGCTAAAGAATCCATTCTCTCCTTGTTCACAAAGTTAACGCCTCCCCCTCAAAAAAAGCTGTGTACTAACGTGAAATAAGGCCAGTATATTTGTATAAAACTGATAAGATAAACGGTATATTGTTTTTGAAAACTAAAATAAAAGAATCTACACTATCTCAATTACACCCAAATCCATTTATTCCTATCAGCTTCACTTATCTTACCTTAAAATCCTATTTTCTCTTAAACGAATGAACAATCACTGTTCACTTAGATATTTCCCCGTAATGAATGTGTTTCGTTACCTGTTAATATTTTCTTCTGTATCAGGACTTGCAGGAAGTGAAATTAAAAATTTAAAGGATCCAACGTTTTTTCCTGTATAGGCTGCTGAAAATTGATTTTAAACGTAATTTAATTCTTGAGGAATTATAGATGTTAATATGGAATGAAATAAATGGTGTTGAGATGTTTTTGTCCGGTTAAATCGATATGAGCACGAGTATGTGAGAGCTCGAATTCTTTAAATGAATAACCATTCAGGAAACAAGTATGAGCGAGGCTAGTGAGTCCTCAAGCCCCACTGAAGCTAGTGAGTTCTCGTGCCCTAGTGAGGGTAATGAATTCTCAGTCTCGAATGAGGCCAGTGAGTCCTCAAACCCCAATGCTAGTGAGGCCTCAAGCCTCAATTAGGCTAGTGAGTCAGACCCGAATGAAGCTATGAGTTATCAAGCTTCAATAAGGCTAGTGAGTCAGACCCGAATGAAGCTATGAGTTATCAAGCTTCAATTAGGCTAGTGAGTCAAGCCCGAATGAGGCTAGTGAGTCTGTAATTCTCAGTTAGACTAGTGAGTTCTCGTGCCCTAGTGAGGGTAATGAATTCTCAGTCTCAAATGAGACCAGTGAGTCCTCAAACCCCAATGCTAGTGAGGCCTCAAGCCTCAATTAAGCTAGTGAGTCAGACCTGAATGAAGCTATGAGTTATCAAGCTACAATGAGACTAGTGAGACCTCAAGCCACAGCGAGTTTAGTGAGATCTCAAGCTCTAATGAGGCTAGTGAGTCTACAAGCCAAAATTAGACTAGTGAGTCAAGCCTGAATGAGGCTAATGAGTCCTCAAGTTCCAGTGAGGTTAGAGTCCTCAAGTCTCAGTGAGGCTAGTTGAGTCCTTATACTCCAGTGAGGCTAATGAGTTCTCAACCCCTAGTGAGACTTTAAGCATCAGTAAGGCCAGAAAGTCCTCAAGCCCTCATGAGACTAGTGAGTACGAAAGAAAGTAAACTTCATTCAGGATAACGAGCCCGAGCTCTTAGTGAATGAGAGCCCAATGAGGTTAGTGAGCGCAAGATCGAACTAGCGCTAGTCTTATTGAGGATAGTGATGACTCTGAAAGGAATCGAAAGAATGCGAGTCTGATCTAGCATATAATCTTCATTGATATTAGTGAACTCGAGCCTCTTTGAGGATAATGAACCTGAGCCCGAGTAAATCCTGGTTTAAAAATAATCATCCGAAAATAACTTACGCATACGGTTTTTCCAAATATCCCGGTTGATTTAATCATAATAGGCCTTATGCAGTCTTTCTGACACGTGATTAGCACCATACTAAAGGGTTCGGTTTACATATGTTTCCTGCCGTAGTCAGGCCTTTAGTATGACACTAATCATACGCAAAACGACACTGCATTAGGCCCAATAACTTTCTTTTAGTGCCGCGAACAACGTGTGGAGAGGAATACAGCACTTTGTGTGGTATCAGAGTTGAGTTGGTGGTGAGTTTAACGTATCTTTCAGCAGTGAGGCTATATGAGACGGGTCCTACTGATTGACGTGGAATCCGAACCACATGAACCCAGCTCTTCCACGTCAATGATGTGTACGCTAACTTCTAAGCCACGAAGGAGGTCTGTGTGTGGTATCAGAATATACGTACTATATACAGTAGCTTACAAAAAAAGTTCTAATATACCTGTAATGCAGATAAAAGTTAAGCAAGGAAAACAAGTCCCTTGTTCCGCTGTTAAAGTATTCAAGCTCTCTAGTACGAGCTTTCTCACATTAAGCTTACCAAGTCCAGTCTGATTATAAACAAGCAAACAAGAATAACAATACTCGTCGTAAAATTACGCTTCAGTACAATGTTGCTTAAGTCACAGTTTTGAAGCAAAGAGTCAACTTTTATTTGTTTAATATAGTTGGTTTAAATCCATTTAATTAATGAACCTGTCAACCTTGTAAAATTTCGTATTTCTGGTAGAACTAGATTCGTGCAACGTCACACTTTCAAGCCAACGTTACGTTAAGAAAAAAAAAAAAATACGAACATAAATATTCTTTAAAAATTTTATCAAACACTTTTCTTCTGTGATAAACTCTCGGAACTCTACCTGGTATAATTATTTTAATAATATTCATAAATATGAAGATAATAGTTTCGTAAATACCTAATAAATTACTTTTAAATTAATTCTGTACTATTTTTTAAAGTTGTAGAAATGCTACTCCTTATTATACGTCAAAATTCCAATTTTGGTCTCAACTGGGAACCTGCAACATTTTATCTTCTTTCTTTTCTTTCTTTCTTTCTTTTTTTTCTTTTCTTTTTTTTTTTTTTTGGGACAGAACAGAACATTGAAAATAAAGGTTATTCTTCTTCTTGCTCCTTACACGATAGGATTTATGCATATAAGAAGTCAATTTTGACTCCCTGTCAGATGTAGTTCTTGTAATCTTAACAATGTATATTTTCTCTATCTTATACTCATATTTACTGACGTAATATTGAATTTTACTTGCGTGTCAAAAATTTTAGTTTCTTGCCACTATATTTTAATAAATTACTCTTATACTATGCATTACTATGTATTAATCCTTCTTTAGCAAGTAATAATTACTCACTATGAGCTAATCTGAATAATTTCTCAGAGCCACGGGTAGCACTGGTGTGTATGAGTCTTTGATTCGAGCGTACCTTGTGCCAAGTGGACTTTACTGTGAACAATCTAACGTGCGTGAGTTGTCTCGGGGTTCTTCTGTTTCCTCCCACTTTCTCCATACCATTATTGTTCATTCATTTTCATCATCACCATCTCCTGTAGCCTACATAACATAACTATGGAACTTAAAGCTGAATAAGCAATTACATGTTATCAACATGTGAAAGCATACTTCAGTATGTTTTATTTTCTCTGAGAGATCATTTGTAAACGAGACGGGGTTCTAATGGCGAACCTTGTAGTATACCATTTCTTACATTATGCAATATGTTTATTATTATTGTCATTATTATTATTATTATTATTATTATTATTATTATTATTATTATTATTATTATTATTATTATTATTATTATTATTATTGAATTTTAATTTTTGTTCTTTAACTATCATTTCAGGTGCACATAAACCTCGGCGCGGGTGAATCCGAGATCGCTTCTCCGATAGGACTTCGGCTGGATGACCTCACGTGGCATGAGGTTGTTATTACGCGGAAGGACTTAGACATCACGCTCCAAGTAGACACTATACACGTCATCAAGTAAGTACCTTTCAAAGAGGCTATCAAAACCTTTGAAAAAAGAAAAGAAGAAAAAAGAATATAAGGCGATAACGAGAGCGCTATAGAGAGAGAGAGAGAAATAACCTAAAATAAACAGCGAGAACCACTTTTCACGTAATTGCTAAATGGTTGAATCTCAACACACATTTTACAGTAGGTTAAGCGTAGTGGTGTGTGAGAGCAAGGAACGACTGTGTCTCTGTTTATGTGGCGAAATAGAGGAACCATTGAGAAATGAAAAAGACAAATAAATTGTCAAGACGTTAGATAGTGGCTCCGGATGTTGAAAAAAAAAAACGGAAAAAAAGGAGAGAGAAATGTTTGTCTTGTTGATCTCGAGGTCACCTAATTACGTCACGAACTCCATAGCATTTTGGCTTTTGTGTTGTTTTCTTAGAAACTGAAATGATTTGAGCGTAGAAGCTTGAATCCTCTTCTTGACGAACTTTCTGTATTGCAAGACTGAATAGGTATGAGGGGAAAGCGTGTATTGGTATACAAACTTTTCTCTCATATCTATTCCATCTATCAATATAAAACTTAGTAGACACATTTCTTATCCCCTATACTATTGTTGAGGTACATTTAGATTGTGTATTTTTGCCCGGGACCACTCCAGAGGGGTCCCAAGTTGATGGGAGGAATTTCTGGAGGGAATTTTCCCGACATTCTCCTAATTTTCCCAGTTCAAGTACGTTAGGGGCCCCAATACATACCACCTCTGGAAAGCATGTTTCATGCTAAAAAGAATGAACTATAAACCATGACTTTCCAATGAAAGTGTTGATGCAATAGCTATTTCACTGCAAGTCTACAATTTTCATTGTACTAACAGGGTTAATGGGCCCCAGGTCCCATGGCATCGACTCTATTGTCCATGGCACCTAATTTTTTGTGCATGAACATATCTGTGTTATGTTTATCGAATGGATTAGGTTTCATTCAGATGTCTGGTTGGCAGGTTCATGTCATTTCCTTGTTAGTACTTATTTTGGTACCTATTTTTAGAATTATACTTGCCATTTTCCAAAACTTTTATTCCTAAACATTCATTCTGAGCAATTACACTTTCTGTTTTCGGTTTCTTTTAGTGTGAAGCTTCCTGGCAAATTTTCCGAGCTTAACATCCACTATGGCTTATATGTGGGAGGCAGAGGGGACTTCTCCGAGCTGTTCCTGGGCCATCTGGAGTATATGCGTGGCTGCATGGCGGATGTCGTCTACAACAGCGTCAACGTCCTCCGACGAGCGAGAGAGCGACAAGGCAAAGTGGACGTCCTCGGAGTCACGTGGAGCTGTGCAGAAGAATTCGAAGCTGGCCCCGAAAGAGAAATAAGCTTTGTGGAGAATGGAGCATTTATGGCGCTGCCGAATGCCATTTCAAGAACGGGGGCAAGGTTCGTATGCATTGCATGTTTATTCTCCCTCTATATTGACGTCCTTCTTTTATTAAGACTACCAGCTTAATACTGTTGTGTTCCACATCTGTCTTGCTTCCAAACAAATAGATAGAAATTTACTCCAATTTGTTTCTTAGCGTTACGTGACTTAACCTTAAATATAAAATCTCACAAAATTGATTTTACCATTACAAATATTTGATTTTATTTCTCCTAGATCAGTAGGCATCTTTACTAATATGTAGACTTGTATAAGAAATAAAAATATGTATTTGATAGTTCCCCACATTGATCACAATGCTTGCTTAAAAATTTAAGCGAAATATGAAACGATTGATCTGTCATTATCAAGTATCTTTCGTGATTGTCAAATTATATATAAACTAAAATAGAACTAAATATATTATAGATTATAAATAATACGATTAAGAAATTAATTTGCTGTTTATGTAATATTTTGAATGAAACAGATTTCAGAATCATAGTAAATTTCTAAATACACTTACTCGTAATATTCCTACCTGCTTCGTACATTCCTGCCTTATTCCTAAAATAGTCAGATGTACTCTTTTTTTTAAAAAAAACAGTATTAATTATCATAATTTTACTATGAAAATACATTATACTTCGAAAATATTTTTTTAAAGCTTAGTGTATGAAACGCATATACATACATACTGCGGAGCTTAATCCTCTAGTACCTACGGTGCTCAACGAGTTCAGCCCTAGTATTTGATATGTGAAAGACATTAGTAAAGTAGATAAGGTTTTTTATACTTCGCTTTTACGATCAATAAACCTCAAGTTATGTAATCAATAAACCTCTTAAAACTATGACTTAATTGGAAATTCTAAGCCTAACACATTAAGGTTGAATAAATTAGAAAGAGAATGATACCAAACATAGACTATAAAATAAGCTGAAAGCGTCACAAAAAAAAGGTGAAGTAATAGCATTTCAAATTTCTGTTCGGTTATTCTTTCCGTAAAGAGTATATATATATATATATATATATATATATATATATATATATATATATATATATATATATATATATATATTAGACAGATAGATACTGTAGATTGAGATATAATATATCGTTCCAATAGTAACAATCATATTTTCCCCTTATATTCGTTTACTTGATGTATCCACACATGACAGGTCTATTTAGTACAGCTTAACAAACAAAAGAGTTAAAGACAGCAAACAGTTATTTATTAACTTCAAAAATTAGTGTTACGTATATATCCAAGCAAAAAATTGTTTGGATAAGCCATAAATAATAATACAAAGTTTTATGGACTCATCTAGCAATAATGGCGTTCTATAGGCAGTTTATACAATGCATTTCAAAAGAAAAAAATCTCGTATGCTTTAACCATATTCATATAAGTCGTCAATTTTTCAATTTTACATTTACTCATATATTAAACATATATAGAAAATTCTTCATTCTGGAGTATAACATTTCGAAGCCACTAGAGACTACATGAACAGACATTTTCAGAAACAAGCCATATTTGATATAATATCTTTATTGGATTTCTGTTTAATACTCAAGTACCGTGCAACATGACTCAAAGTAATTACCGGCATGGAAGTTAACAAGAGAGATGACTAGAATAGTGAGAATTATAAAACTGCTCCTTCCTTCTAAGCCAAATCTGTTTCATAGTTTAAAATGAAAATTTTAATGTTTTCAAAAGCAAGTTCACGAAGGTTAGCCGAAATGTGAGAAAATAGAATACAAAAGTGTAAGCTCTGGAAAAACATCCGAGAATTGAACACCATGGAAAATGGTAACAAATACTGCAGATAATGGCGTGGAAGTTGAATAGCATACATGGTGACTTGGACATATTTGATTGATAATAAAAGTGTTGTAAAAGACTGTAGCTCATTCAATAGAATTTCCAATTTGGGATATAATTTCGGGAAGAAGTGGAAACAAAGCATTTGTGTTCGTTTCGAACGAAAAAGAAGGGTACTTTTTTTTAAAATATAAGTTTTATTGAGTTGCAATACCCAATAGTGCAGCTTTAAAGTAGTGATTCTCAAATTTATTTGACATGTCTAAGTATTATTGATAACTTTGATAGAAAGATATAAGTGTAGTTGAAGTTTTGCTTAGAAAGTTCGGTTTTATGATGATGATAGCCGATGATGAATCACGCGAATGACCTTTCCAAATACCTGGTTGTTTTAATTCCCTCAAGTAGCCAACGTATTCTGCAAAAGAGTTTGCAACTCCGGCTTCAGTTCCTTGTGATCTGTGCCTCTTCTTTTGTGACCCTCTAGCTACCCACACCTCCCTCGCCTTCACAGCAGCACACACAAACTGCCCGCTACCAAATACTTGATTGATTTGCAGAGGCACCCGGAAGATAGATGGTTCACACGGCACACTCACACACACAACCAACCCAGCCACCAAAGTTTCAGACTTCAACTAGGTTCGGAGTGAAATGAAGGATGCCGATGGTCACTTCCCAATGACAGGATCGATCCCAGGTCTCTCGCTTTAACAAAAAAAAAAAAAAAAAACATGTGCCGCATCCCACATCGTCTCTTGTGCCTTCTTCCCCTTGCTATCGGATTAGCTACCAACATCTCCAGTGAAACCTCCAAAGCCTCCGACCTTGTTCATCCATCAGAGTTACTAACACGGCTGTGGCCCCACGGTCGCCACGACCACTCAATTTAACCCCCTTTCCATGCAGCAGGAAACTCAATCTTCTCTTACTCAGTGCCCACCGTCTTTTTTTCTCTCTCTCTCCTTCCACAAACTTCTATCATGACCCGTAATTTTCAAAACACCACGAAACAACATTATTTTTTCGTTTTGTTGTTCGTTTTCTTTATTGGAAGACAGGATAGCTGTTTGCGGTATACTGGGATTTTTCCCCCCACAGAAGCATTTTTCAAAGTATTGGCATATGCTGAAATATGAGAGACCAATACCGATAGGAATATGCATGGTCTTTAAGACGTATATATTTTCGATATTCAATAAGAATCTGGAGCAACCTGAGTGTAGCCTATGCCCCAAATTTCATTTTAATAGGACAAGGGAGAAAAAATTGTGCTTTTAAATCAAAGTTTTAAGTGCATATGGGTAAGTATTTTGGGATATATGCCTTGTGGACAAGATGTTAAAGGTAACAATCCCAAATAAAACACATTGAAACCTTCCTTATCGAACGCCTCTCAGTAACGTATACGTACATAAAGCAGTTTTGTAAAAAAAAAAAAAAAAAAAAAAAAAAAAAAATCTTGAATTATTATGAAACAGAGTTCTCCTTTTCAAACACAGACAACAACTTTATATAAATATAAAGAAGTACAAATATAACAAGGAAGTGTAAATGTAATAGTTTATAATATGTAATCTGTATAACGACAGTAAATAGGATCTATCAAATAACTCAACTGAATTTAAAGCAGTATGGTCTACAATTCTTGTAGTCAAATACAATCCATCAGTGAACATACATCTATGAAACAAGCCATACCCAATCATATTTTAGAATAATATTAAACATTACACTCACTAATTTACTTATTTGCATCTCAAATAATACCAGTATAATAACCAGCCTGCCATTTTTCATACCACTTTCCGCGTAATTTCTTTCAAGTGTTAATTTTGTTACTTAAATTTGTCAACATTCAACCAGTTTAGTTTCGAAAGAGTAACTAACTTAATCGTCAGGAGAAACTCCAAACGAACAGACCATTTCCAAAATTGAACGCCAGGGGAGCTACTATAGCGCTATTCATAAATATAATAAACTGACTGATTTTTTTAAAATACAAATTTATAACTCTCGCTAATCACAAATATGCTCGAACTTTGGTCCACTTTCTTCAATTGTGTTCGGGGTCACTACCCTCAACGCGATTCGCGCTCACTACACTCAGTTGGACTTGCTCTTAAAAATGTATTTCGAGCCTGAAGTCATTAGCTTCAATGAAGCTCGAATTCATTACTTATATCTGGGACTGCTTCTTCTAGAACTCAGGCTCATTAAGCTCAATTACTTAAAAAAAATAAAATAATAGTTTCGTGATCACTCTCACTTACGATTGTTTGCTTAATTTTCAAGAACGAGTACGTACTATATTGCAGCTTTTAACCTTAACTTACGGAACTACGATTGTAAATTGGGCCCACAAAAATGGCAGAGAGAACGTCGCAAAACTGTGAAGTATGGCTTCATGACTTTTTGCAGTATGGGCACATTCTATATATTATACCATACTTGGTTTCAACATATATACGAGGGGCAGCCAAAAAGTTCCCGGAATGTTGTTATAGTTTTTGGCATTTGTGATGCAATCATAATGAATCTTGTATGGCACAGTCCTTAGGTTGCTTAATTATGAAGTTGGCAAGTGTTAACAGGTAGTAACAGGCTGTGTACGACTAGTGTAGCTGAGTGAAGGAGTGTGTAGTGATAAGTCAGGGCAATTTCATAGTTTGAGCAACGCGTAAACATTAAATGCATGTGCAAATTGGGGAAAATCTGACTCAGAGAGTTTGATACCCTTAAAGACAGTTTAGCACCGTCGGCTATTTCCAAAGCTAAAAGAAGGCCTTTCCCGTTTCGCCAACGTAGAAAAGATGAAAACTAACACTACAACTAAACTTCGGAAGATGTTTCCACCAATCACAGAAGGGGTGAATCAAGTGTGTGTGTATTTCGAAGGTGCCAACTTTGAGGGCGATTAAGTAAATGTATACTTATATTGTGGTAATAAAGAGCTACAACAGAATTCCGAGAACTTTTTTTTTTACTGCTTCTAGTATTTACTAGTTGAATTATGCTTTTAGCTTTTTTTCACGATCTCTGTTTTATTTTATTTATATAGGTCTTCTGTGTTATTAGGATCACATACATAACAAGATTGTGTTGTTAGTACATCCGTCAGATACTCCGAACGAGAACTCTTAAACAGATGCAAGTTTTTAATTCTGTTTTATTTATTTATTTTCAGCAGATTGCTAGAACCGAGTTCGTTAGTGGAGTCAATGAGTTAACATCTTAAACGATAACGGTGGCTTTCTATAGCTCACATCCCATACGTATAAGCGAATTCTTGACTTCTCTTTTTTTTTCAGTAGATAGCTAGAGAAAATATCGATCGAGTTCGTTAATGGAATCAATCCGCTAACATATTAACGGTGGTTATTAATAGCCCATATCCCATGCATGTAAGCGATACTTTTTTTTGTTGTTTTTAACAGTAGAAAACTAGAAACATTCTCTCCGCCAAGTTCGTCAATGGAGTAAATCCGTTAACACATGATCGAATAACGGCGAATTTAACGGTAGCTACTGAATCCCATATTCCATACATGTACATGAATTTTGAATTTTCTTTTTTTGCAATAAATAGCTAGAGCGATTAGGTCGGCCGAGTTCGTTAATGGAGTCAATCCGTTAACACATTAAAGGATAACTAGGAATGTAACGGTGGCTGTCAATCCGTTAATATATTAACGGATAATACCAACTTTAACGGTTGATATCTATAGCCCATGTCCCATATATGTAAGAGAAATTTTGAGTTTTGCATTTTGCAATTGATAGCTAGTGCCATTATCTCGGTCGAGTTTCTTAATGGAGTCAATCCGTTACAAGATTAATGGATAATGGCAACTTAAACGGTGGCTACCTATAGCCGATATCCCACTCAAATAAGCAAATTTTTAAATTCTAGTTTTGTAGCAGATTGGTGGACAATTATTTCGTTAATGGAATCAATTCGTTAATATACTGACGGATAACGGCGACTTTAACAGGGACTAATTATAGCCCATAACTTACAAATGTAACCGAATTCTTCAATTCTATTTTTTGCTACAGATAGCTAGAATGATTGCCTCGACCAAATTTATTAATGGAGTTAATCCGTAATTTAAAACGGCGACTTTATCAGTGGTGGTTATTTATAGCCCATGTCCCATACAAATAAGCAAATTCTTAACTTCTGGTTTTAGAGAAGATTGGTGGACCACTGAGTTCATTAACGAAGTGAATCGGTTAATATATTAATAGATAACGGGGACTTTAACGGTTGCTATCAATAGCCTATATCTCAACAAATTGTTAAATTCTGTTGATATTGATGTTTTTGTTTACAACATATGGCTGAAACAATTATCTCGGCCGGGTTCGCTAATGGTCTTAATCCGTTAATATCTTAAGAGATGCGGTAACTATCGGTGGTTATCCATACTCCATATTTCACGTGTTCGTCTCTTCTGTCTTTATCAGAATTTATTATATCATTGATCTTATATTTGATATATATTTGAAATCTCATTTTTTAAATCATTGTTTTTATTTTAAGATTCCTTTTATGAGAAGTATGTATCGACCATTGGACTTTTTCTGTGACGTTGACAAATAGCGTCCAAATTGTAGTCCCCAGTAAACAAACCAATTAATCAATCAAAATTATCCCATACATTCAAATATTAAATATTATATAAATAGTATATCTTTTTATGAGAATCAAGGTACTTCTATCACTTTAAATTATCAGGAATATGTGTCTCTAGGTTGCTCTGCGAGGACTTTGATACAAGTGTGCTCATCATAATAATTGCACTATAAAATGAAGTAATTTTGTAAACTGATTTAATTTTTTTTTTTATGTCCGGAGAATTATCGAGTGTTGGGAGACAATGTCGTTTATCTCAACAGAGGTTCATGTTCATAATCAAATATGATCAGTTCTTCTTTCCTTGTTTTCTTTTCTTTTTCTTTTTTTTAAGGTTTACACAAAAGAGCTATTCCCGCGGAATTTCATTAACAAAATATTTTCATTATGTACTATATTACCAGAGGAAATGACGCACAAGAATACCTCATACCAAAATTGCCACAGTTACAGTTAACAAGTTTCTGCGGTGGCGAAGCGGGGAGAAGAGAGAGAGAGAGAGTGTGTATGTGTGTGTGTGTGTGTGTGTGTGTGTGTGTTAGGTGCATAGCGCTATTGTATTATTGACGAGAATGTTTTGCCCCAAACGACTATCTTTTGTATATTTTTATTTTTATTATCATTGCGAGGATGCATTTTTTCGGGTCACCTTGTGGCTTAGGTTACAGTAGGTAGGCTAATTGATGTAGTTAGTTTATAAACAAGCAAGGATCATGAAAAAGGTTTCAATTGATTATGTGCGATATAAAACAGTTTTTGTTTAAATTGAAGCGTTCGTTGTTTCAAAACTGAACATAAATAATTTCCATTTTGAAGGTTTTGTGGGAAAGGAAAATATTATTGTATTTCCTGTCATATGTCTTATTTTATTTAGTTGGTTTTATACCCGGTTGTACATCTCTGTAGAATAGCAGGGAATATAATTATAGTACAAATGAATTGTATTCAAGGAGTTTATGGATTGATGATATGCAACCCCATATTGAGAAAAAAAAAACACTTTTGAGGAATTCAGAAGAAAACCTAATTTTTTTCTTATTTCATGGTCTATAGTGGCTAACACGTGCGTCTGTGACATATGATGTTCAGAGTTCGGTTCCCTGTGCGGTGGGAGGGCATTGAACGCGCTATAGTGTTTCAGATCCCGTTTCTAAACAGTAGATGTGTACCCTCGCTGTTGATAAAGGCCGTAAACAAAAAAACAACCAACCAATCAAAACCTTGTGATCTTTGCTCAACTCTTAAGAATAATGTTTTATCAATGTAACTGTAGTATATTAGATGATTATTGAGCTCTACTTAATTGCGCGTATTTTCCTGCGAGCTTCTCTTCAAGATAGCTATATACTTGTATAAATTCTAAATCCGGCTGTCTCGGGGCTGATAGATAACGTTCTTCACGCGAATACTAACATCACATAAACGTAAGAAGAAGGAAATGATCAAGAAGTTAACAGTATATACGTATAATCTAGACATGCAAGTGAAGTATCTAACGAAACGTCTAGAAAATTTAAGTTGCGACAGCTAAGGATGGAAAATTTTGAGCCAAATTCGGTGAACGTATTAGCTGTCAGTTACTTAGGTAGCTGTATCTATGACTTTCAGGCAGGCAGTAGATACATGTCAGTTACGTACGTAGTTGGGTGTGTGACTTTTAGGCAGGCAGTATATTACAAACAGAAAGTCAATGGAACAGAGTCTCAATCTTTATAAATGATGCTACAATTATCCGGAATTTTTGACATTATCACATAAAAAGACTACTGAAAAATATTTGTAATTTTTAGTTTGATGCCACACTTCATGGTATATTTTTTTCTAATTTACTTTGCTTTAATCAGCGAATTACCATCACCTGAGATATTCAACAATAAAATACTCTTTGAATTTCAATGGAAAGTGGCTTTGCTGCTGATATAACAGTTGAACTTCTTTTTTCTTATTATTAGTTTGGAAATTCCCATAAGAACATTTGAAGAGATTTCTCTTGCTCTCATCTCTTTCTAGTGATCACGTTTCCTAGTAGGTTCCCATTTGCAATTATAATTAACTAGGCGCAAGTTAAAAATCTAACCGGATTTTATATTTGTGCAAATGAAACAGGCAGAACAACTAACATTCATGGCAATTTTATGTTTAAAAAATTACGTTGCGCGAAGTAGTTTGTAAAGATAGTATTTTAAAATATGAAATTTCTTTAATTCAAAAGAGCTTTTATAAATTGGTAAAATTTATATAATCAGATTGAAAAGTAGTAGGACTGGATATGCACTGCATTATTATTGCTGTTTAAAGCAGTTCTTAAAAACTGTCTTTCTTACTTCAAAAATGAGTTTAAAATGCATTTTTTAAATTTAAGAGTTCATGGTTATGTTCTATAGGCTAGAGGAGACGACGATTATTAAATAATTGGTGGAATGAGAATGTGGGAGGAAACAGGAGATCTTCAAGAAAACCATTGGACATGATACTATCGACCAGAAACTCACATTGCTTGGAATCGAACCAGGGTACTCTTACACTAGAAATGAGCGTCATACTTCTGACCACAGTTCCTACAAAAACGTTAAAACTCTGTGAATAAATCTTCTTAATGATTTATGCAAATATTCTTTCATTTTGTTGTTATCGTTAATAATAATACTTTATTTTAAAATCAAATATCGTGCTAATAAGTCGTTTTTTTTTCTTCCGAAATTTACAAACAGTAATTTTGTTTGAGTGAGAACTTCTCCATTTTGTAAGACTAACCCGTGGAACAAGGGTGTTATTTGGGTTGTCTAACTTGTCAGGCGCATAATTTCCTGTATTACTCTCCTCACAGGCGCAGCGCAGAACAGAATATCCAAGGTCGAAATTGTCATGCGATTTCCACTCGTCACTTGCACATGCACGAAATAATTACACAGTATTGAAGTAATTGCATCAGGAAAAAGTCGTAGATAACTTTTATCTTTAAATCAAGCTGATTTAGTGCTACGAGCATATTGAACTTCGCTGGGCTTCTTTCTCCATATTTATAATTAGAATAATGCAGTGGAATTTATTTAAACATTTTAAATAAGGCATTACTTTTCTTCCACCATTTCAATAAAAAAATACGATGATGTGGCGAATATATGTATCTTGGTCAATGCTGAAACATTAGATAGTTTCATGATCCCATTATTTGAGCTTGTAACAATCGGAAACAGAGAGAAGGGCGGAAAACAGGGTACTGAAAAAGTTCATTCTTTCTGATGATCTAACTTCTGAAAAGAAATCTGGAACTTTTTTTTAACCTCGGAAAGCGAGTAAGTAAAACCCTTTGAGGCACTTTCCTTCCAGTAAAATATTAAGTGCATGTGGTCAATTTGTTGTCAATTCTGCATCGTAGTCTGCATTTGATTGGGATATTGTTGTCAACCTAACAGATGCCTTAAAGAACAACGTCGGACTTCTTAGAGGACATTTGTGGCTGAAATGAAACTATATATGAGATCACATGGCAACTGTTCTCTCATAAAAGAATTGTCTTGTTATACTGTTCCTGGTATAACCTTTTTATACTGTTACACTGTCCCAAAAATAATTAACTTGAGTCATAAATAATTACAATGTGATTCATACCATGAATATTTGGAGACAGTGTTTTGACATGTAGAAACGCAACCCAAGTGACTTTTTGGGGCGTTATGTAGCTGTTGTTAAAACTGGCATACATTACTACCTACTACAAACCTACTAACACTGAAAGCAATAGATTTCAACAGAATAATCTGTTCCCCCACTGCGTCGTTTCCATTGACCACTAGAAAAGGGTAAAACTATTACTATATCCTTATTAGATCGTTTTCAGAAAGAAGTTATGAAAAAAGTGGCCCCATTTAACGAAAGAAGATCTACTTAATTACGGCAATACTTCTGGCCACTCCTCTGCTATTGCCATAGCTATAACTGTCGAATTGTACTACGAACTGCTACTTCATCCACTCTTTCCTCAGTATTATCCCCTCCGATATTTTTGTCGTCAGAAACCTGAAGACTTGGATCGATGGAAGATTTGTGTCCGATGAGGAGATAATGATTGACGCAAACTCCTATTTCACAGATTTATTTTTTTAGAAGGCATAAAAAGGTTGGGACAAACGTTGAACAAAATGTATCAATCTTAAAGGGGACATGAGTCGAAAATTAAATTAATTTTCAGTACGAAATTTAGTTCTTTCGTTTCGAAGTCGCCGAATTTGCTACTGGTCCTTCTTGGGACAAACTCACGGTCCTGCCTAACATTGTCAATAGCAAAACTGACACTTCTGGTAAGAAGGGTCTTTGGTCTGATTCCACATTATGACTGCTTGTAGGAGACAGCATTGTCCAACTGTGAATCTTCTCGGGAAGTTCCGTTTCCTGTTGCTTTGTCAATTCACTACTCGTGCCACCACCTTTTGCGTGCAAACAGGGAATAAATTGCGGAATATTAAAGTAATTATTTCAAGAACCAAGCGCTTCATAATTTGGACTATCATTTGGAACATAAATTAATCTAGAAATCCATATTCTTTACATGAAAATCTTTGTTTAATAATAAAAAGAATATATCAATGTAGCGACATTTAAATATACAACTCAAGTCTGACATTGGCTCCGACAGATGGATATAAATGTTCTTCGAAACTGGAAAGGACAACGTAATACCTAAAACAATTATGTCGCGTTGACCCTTCCCTTCTACCCTCTTTTTTATTAAAAAAAGGAAGTCCAGACTGAGCCATTTTATAGTCTAGAAAAATATTACGCGACGACGAAGAGAGAGAGAAAAAAAACTAGCAACCACAGTAAAATTTATTTCCAGTAAAACAAAAAATAAAAAGGAAACAAAAAATAAACATTTGCTTTTCCTCCCATTTCACTTCAATGCGGGATACATTATCCAACATCCTGCGTATGACATCATAAATAGTTGATGCGATGTTGTCAAATTGCTTTCCGGCGGCTGTATATAAACCTTGATGTATGGACGTAAATCAAACATCAGTGCATTTTTTTGAAGAGACAGCATGGAAACACACACACACACACACACACATTCAAAGAATAAAAGTTTTAAAAAAGGAACATGGGCATATATAGTGCTGAGAAAGAGGATTGTAGTGATTTTGAACGAATCGGTGTTCAATGAATCACAGTCGGATGAAAAAATCACTTTAAAATTTTTTTTGTTTCTTTGTGTTGTGTGATATAAAACCAAGTTATGGTCAGAATGAGCGTTTCTGCTGTGTTTTTCGGCGGCTTCTGTTAGCAGAATCTATTCTTTCCAATTGTCTTCTGTTTCCATATATTTAACTGCTAAATTCATGAACTTGTATTGTCATACTCAATAATCCTTGAGCTTTTGTGATGTTCACTTTTATGGTTATTAAAATTATACGTGTACTACGTCAACTTCTTCAAAGTAGATTTTATGATATCATCTTAGCCTGGTTCTTATTTTTAAAATTACATTTTCTGTCTGAATCTTAAAGATTCTTTTAAGTTTCTTTTATATTGTTCTGTGTGCTTGTATGTTTATATATAGCATAATTTTATTATCTTATTTATTTACTTCTCGTAGTTCAAGATTCAACTCCCAATTGCTTAGAATTTATATGTTAATGTGCGTTGCCGTTTCACTGAGTGAGTTTTGGAACTTTTAGTTCTTAGAAGTTCCCCTGTTATGCCCATCGAATCGCTGATAATTGAGTTATGGTTACAAGAGGCTGTTGTTATATATATTAACAAAGTATACTACTAAATATATCGGTTCCTCTATCTATTTTATTGAATAGATGCTTCAGGGAAGGGTATTATCCCACCAGCTGGAAACTAGCTTACGTGACCCCAATATATTGAAATGTTTTGTAGGTAGAGACAAATAACGGTCCGAATGTGTTTCCCCTTCACCAATTTTATTACAAAATACTAAATACAAAAATATCTTTGAATTTCAAAGATAACTCTACTAACATCTTCTTTCTAATTGAGCTGGGTAAAGGAGAATGGTGTTTTGCAGGGAGCCCCTTCACTCAAAGTAGTCTTCGAAGCACCTGTAGGGTGTTGGTGAATCTTGCAGGAAAACCCCGTCAGCCCAAAGCAGCTTCGCGAAGTTTAGATTATGGTGAGGATCCCTAGTCTAAAATGACCTCGGGTTAAGGTAAAGGTGTACTCCTAGTCCAAAGCGACCTCGGAGCAGGTGTTGGTTATGTAATCAACGGTCAGACTGATGCCTGGTACCTCCGTGATCCCTCTTTTAGGTGTCCTTTTCGGGTGGCTCGTCTTCTTTCGGTTTCCTTCGTGTAGTCCGTCTCCTTTCGGTTTTCTTCATGTTTTCCTCTTTAGTGTATCGTCTGCTTATTTGTAAATATTAGCACGTGTCGTCTATGAGTATGTGCTTAGTTGTGACTGGGGATCCTTACAATATAAATCAGGCATTAAATATCAGGTATCCTTCTATAGACCAATATCTCTTCTTTCTTTAACTTCTATTATCTGCGAAATGTCACCTTACATTCACACTTCTCGGTACGGCTTTCTAGCGAAAAGCTTAAGTCTCAAAAACTTTAGTACTCTTCTTTCCTATGCAGTTAAATGTATGAATTAATAATACTCAATTAGATGTTATCTATTTTGATCTCTCCAAAGCTCTTGATTCTGTCAATCACATTCATCTTTTCCACAAGCTTTCTTATAGATTTAATGTAAATGGTAAATTTCTCTCTTTAATCACCAGCTACTTGAAGGACCGTAAACAGAAAGTTGTTCTTTCAGGGGCGACTTCAACCCCTCAACCTGTGATCTCGGGTGTACTTCGGGGGAGTGTACTTGGGCCCCTACTATTTGTCCCAGGGTGCGAATTACGGCAAGGGATAGGGGGGAAATCCCCCTCTGGAAAACTTTTATCTCTGGATGAAAGGCAGAAAGAAATTTCCAATGGAAGATGCTATTTTCCCCTCCTACCCTCAGTTATATTTCTTACATCATTCAAATTCTTCAATTCAATGTACTAAATGTAAATCCATTTGAAAGTTGTTAATAGAAAATTCATTGTAAAAAAGTATTTTGGTTAGATTACGTGTGTGTTGGGAGTTGCGTGTGTGTTTTTTTGAAAAAGAAATGTTAGTGAGATCTGTTGCTGTAGGTTGGGATAAAAACGGTATAATAATGGTGTACTTTTCCCCAAAACCTAAGCCAAGTGTGTTAAGTTCAATCATTATTGTCAGCAGAGTTGGCGCGATTATAGAAAGTTGGTTTAAACAGGGTATTTTCTTTTTTACTTTATCCCCGCCTGGAAAAATCGCCTAATTCGCACCCTGATTTGTCCTTTATATGGACAACCTCTCATCACACTTGTCAGAGAATCCTAGTTTGCCTTGTACTCTTTGTTGATGTCATACAGAGAAATATCGTGTTTCCATGACGCGATGGCCCTAGAGGAAGACATAAATTACCTTATAGCCTGGTGTGAAGTTTAACAATTGAAACTTAACCGCATGAAATGTAACAGTAGGGGTTTATTACCATTACTCTGAAAAAGTCTCTTGTTCCCTCCGAATACCATATTAACGGTTCCCCTGTAACACACTTTGCTAGTCGTAATAATCTTGGTGTCATCTTTGACTCGAAACTCATGTTCTTTGACCACATCTTCTCAATAGTCAAGAAATCAATGCGCATGTTGGATCTTCTTTCCCGATTTACTGAATTATGCACTGTGACATCTTAATATCCAGACGCCGCGAGTATACGGACATATCTTTGACCTGATTTTTTTCATAAGGTAGTTAATGGGAACTTAAGATTGGAAACCCTACTTCAAGAACTATCTTTTAAGTGTCCCTTCCAGCAAAACTCGGAATACCCACCTATTCTCTCTTGCCAGCACCACGTTGGCAATTATACAGTACTGAAACATCATAATAATCTTCCAACAGATGTGACATTTTTCGAGCTACCTGGTGTTTGATACAGTAATTAAACGCGTGTTCGCCAAGTAATATTACTTTTACACTCTTTGTTGATACTGCATTGTTATTGTTGTTGATACTTTATTTGTATTTTTTCCTATTTAACATTTCCCTGTGTAAAATGGCAATATTTTGCTGTATGTTTGAATTTGTTCAATAAATAAATAAATAGGCCTATTCGTCATTACAGTATCCATTTTCTTGCTCGCAGTGTTAACTTGCGACCAATAGCAATCTATTAATAAAACTACTAAAAAACAATCATGCACGATTCTAGGAAACATTTTGTTTAGTGTTTATCGGATGACACAATTATAAAGCAAATTACTACAATGTATGACACAATAGTTACTAATACTTTATAATAGTTACTAATAATTATATATTTCAAATAGTTACTAATAAGTATACATTTCTATCATATATTCGTTTTAGGTATTGCCTGATTAGAGTGCCGTGGGAGAGGGCGAGCGGGGCGACGGCCCCGGACGCCGAAGTAAGGGGCGCAAAATTCGAGAGGAAGAAAGAAAAGATACATATAAAATGGAAGGAAATATGTAATAAAAAGTGCACAAATTAAAGGAAAAGCAGGGTTTATTTTTTGAAAATTTTCTTACGCTTCGCGCCAACCATGGTGGCGCTTCGTTGCTCACTCATATGTAGGGGACGCCGTCGTGTGCTCTCGCCCTGGGCGCTGGGAATGGCACTGCCTGATTAACCATCTGATGTATATTCATGTATATAAGTACATAGAAAACTTTGGGAAAAGCTACCAATGCTTTAAGTTTTAGTCTCATTTTTTCATTGTATCCCACAAAAACTCTTTTTATAAAAGCACTTTAAAAAAATAAAAAATATTATTATTAAAATAATTAAACGTTCATAGGAAAATTGAAATATATTTTGCTTACTGATCACACATTTATCGTTATATTAAAATATACACATTTCCTATGATAAAATTGGTTAAATGAACGATATTTTGAAAATACAAATCAATGTTAACAGAGTGTTGGAAGAGATGTTTGCTGAAGTGTGAAAATGCCTTGTGAGGGACGAGGTACTTGAACACAGGAAAATACTACGGAGTCATCAAAGTGCTAACACACCAAAAAACCAAAGAACTCCCAAGTCTTTGATCAATTCTCTAAAAAGACGTTTGGCATAGTGCCTGCGAAAGTAATCCTAAGGTTGTCTTGAGTTTTCTACACGTCGTTAAAGGTCTCGTAACTCCAAAGACCATAAAAGAATAGTGGAGCAAAATGAATGCAAGAACAAGAACACAAGAGGGGAAATTCACTGATTTCTTAAAAGCCAGTCTTTTATTCTTTCTTCTGTGTCATTTGGCAAAGAGATTTTGAACGTAATTGGCATTGCATACTGCACGAAATACTCGATTTTTTTTTCTTAAGTTGAGGACTTTTCGGGCATTAAATGTTGCTAAGGTACTCATTTACTTCTTGTCATATCCTTAAGTACAACTAATTGCTTTCTTTTTTTTTTTTTTTTTTTTTTTTTTTTTTTTTTACATATTTTAGTCAGCAACTGTATAACACTATTAAGATTAACGAACAGTGTCCGAATAAAAAAGCAAAAAAGATAAATTTCATTGAGCCGTACATAACGATATGGATACATGCATATTCTTCTCATGCGTAGATTTCGAGAAAGTCGACAAATATATTTTTGTAAATCTAAAAATGAATGCTCTGCGATAACCACGCAACATATTAAGTTGAAACTGATACCGAAGGATACCCTTGTGAAGTTATTATTATTATTATTATTATTATTATTATTATTATTATTATTATTATTATTATTATTATTATTATTATTATTATTATTATTATTATTATGCAAGCAGGACCCAGTACTTTAGTTTTTGTTTAACCGTAATATATAGTCCAACGATGAGACATATCAATTAATAGCTAATATAAGACCTGAACAACATGCTCTAGGCGCAGGGGCGGATTCAGGTCAAACTTCGGACTTCTGGGGGAGCGGTGGGTTGTAATACTGCTACTTAGAGCTACATTTAAGAGCTCCAAATTGTGCAATGGGTTTTATTTATATATATTTAATACGAGGGGGAGTCGAATAAAATGAAAACCATAATTATTTTTTTAAATATTATTTATTGGTCACACAGGGTACAGAAGTAAATCACTTTTCAACATAGTCCTCTTCTCGTTCAATGCAAGTCTGCCAGCGCTTCGGAAGAGCCTGAATACCTGCAGAAAAAAAAAAGTCTTTTGGGCGACGGCGCAACCACTCGTGCACCGCGTTGTGTACCTCTTCATCGGAGTGAAACTTCCTGCCGCCCATTGCTTCTTTGAGCGGACCAAACAGATGGAAATCGCTCGGAAATCAACGGCTGCAATGGTCTCTGGAGTCACTACGCGCCGAGCCTGGCCGGGGCGTGGAGCATCGGCCACAGACGTAACACCATTTGCAAATTTCCGGCACCATTCATAGATTTGTGGCTGTGACAAACACGCATCTCCATACTGAACCTTCATTCGCCTAAAAATGTCAATCGGTTTCACACCTTCACTTCGCTAAAACCGAATCACAGAACGCTGCTCCTCGCTGGTGCATGTGGCTAGTGGGGCTGCCATTTTGGAACTGTTGTTGCGCCGGTGTTTGTGCATCTGCCAGCTGCTGCCACCTAGGAGACATCCGGCATACTATCGTAAACAGGCATGCCAACTTACAGCTCACTGGCGCCATATGCGGATTTTTATTTCTACTTTTATGGTTTTCAGTTGATTTACCCTCGTAAAATAAGAAAGTTTTCTCTTCTGGGGGGGGGGGCAATTGCCCCGATCGCCCTCCCTGGATCCGCCTCTGTTCTGGGATGAATTCTCTTTGATTGTTTTCAAGAAAGTTTGCGAAAACGAATTGTTATGCTACTAGAAGGTATGTCGCTCGTAGGTAATAATAATGATAGCTTTTTTTTTTTTTTTTTAAAAAAAAAAGCATTAATAGATTGTTTACGTCCTGTATATTTAATAAATACGCATACTGCTAATAGTAAATAGAAACGGTATCAATATTATTCTCTCTCTTCTGCTAACAGCGGCATACATATTCCTAGCAGTGACACACATACTCTTGACAGTAACACACATGCTCCTGACAGTAACACATACACTTCTAGCAGCGATACACATGCTTCTAACAGTCGCACATATACTTCTAGCACTGATACACGTACTCCTAAAAGTGACGCACATACTGCTAACAGTGACACATATTCCTAGCAATGACACACATGCTTCTAGCAGCGACACACATACCCTTAGCAATGACACGCGTACTGTTAATAGTAATACAATACTACTTGTAATTTTATGATTATATATTTGCATTTCATCATGGGGAGGTGAGAGGTGGGATAAAGGGTAAGAAATGAAAAGAATCGAATAGACTCATATTAGTGTGCAATCCGTAGGTTCTGGTGTCTATAAGATGAATAGTGAGACTCCAGATACCATTTAAGTCCAAAGCCATTCTCTATTGGGATAGGGGCAAGGGCGGGAAGGTGTTACATATGGAAATAATGCAAAACTACCCATATTAACGTCCAATTGATAGTTTTCGGGGTCGCTGACATGAACAATTACACTTCCGATGCCATTTAGGTGAAATTCATCCCCATCGGCATAGACTGAGAGGGATAGGGTAACATGTAAAAAATAATCGAAACCGTCCGATTTAGTTTTCATTCAATAGTTTCAGGGATCACTGAGAAGAATAGTAACACTACCGATGCAACGTAAGTCCAAATTCAACCAATTTCGGCATGGGCGGGAGATCGAGAAGGGATGGTGGACGAGGGGGATGGAGTAACACATAAAAATAACCGAAAATGGCCGATATTAGTTTCCATTCAATAGTTACCGGGGTCGCTAAGGAGAATATTAACATTGCCGATGTGACATTAAGTCCAAGTTCATCGGCACGAAAGAGAGGGAGAGAAGGAATGATGGGTAGGGTGGAAAGGGGTGACATAACGGTTTTTTTTAAATCATGACACTTTCATTGAAATACATATTGTCCTAAGGGATGAATGCGTTAAAAACTTTGCATAAACATATTCTTCCCATGCAAAGAACGGGCATTTCAGCTAGTTTAAAATAAATAATGAATTGGAACATATTACTTACGGGTGGGGTGGTTTAGAGAGCGTTTCATAATATATTGGATTTCTAATACTAAACTATTTTTATTACAATCATAGAATAATGTGTTCCTTTGGTCATTTCAGAAACAAAGGCGCTAAAATTAATTAGTTACTTTTGCCAGAACATCGAGCTTGCTTTTCGTTTGTAGAAATACAGTATACCGTAGTAATACAAAAGATTTCTTTTCTAGTCCATAACATTCATTATTTTTGTTGCAGTGCTTGCTAAATTCAGTTTTTGTTTATTTTAACTTGAATTTTCTGTTTTTACATAAGCATATTTGCCTTACTTCATTTCGTTTCCTTTGAGAAAATGTTAATAATGTAAACGTTGAAAATAATATAAAATACACATCTAATAATGTAAATATTTAACAAACACTATATAAATATTAGTTTCTCGAAACGAACTGAAAATACGTTGCTTCTCCCAAGCTATGTAAAAATACAGGAAATAATAATAATATAAAAATACAAACATACTTGTGGTATTATTTTTTTTTCCAAAGAAGTTTGATTAAAAATTAATCTTAAATGGTCCCTTTGAATATTTGAAGCTAACTGTAGAAACATATATATATGACTAGCAAATGTCTCTGCATGTTACTGCTGGCAAATTTTCGCGTTCTTTCTTATGGACTGAGCTCCTTCGTGGCTGAACGATTAGTGTACGCACTTTTGGCGTTGGAGACCCGGATCTGATTCCCGGTGGGAGCTCATGTGGTTCGAATCCCACGTTAACTTGTAGGTCCACGTCTTATACTGACTCGCTGCTGAAAGGGACGCTAAACTTGAAATCAAATCCAATTCTTTCTGTGTCTTTCGTCTGAACTCAAAGTCTAGCATTAAATTCGACAGCCACATATGGGGTCTTGAACAAGCATCTCATCACCTTTTTTTTTTCTTCCATTAGAGGTCACACATCCAAACACACTCAAACATATGTTTAATTATTTTAAATGAAAAGTCCAAACATCAAATTCCATGTCTCTAACCTTAAGGGATTTCGAGATGTGGATATCCTTTTATAGTAATTGAAACACCCATTCTTCTTTCTTCTCACCTCTTTTATTCTCTTCCAGGGAAAAAATTCAAAAAATGCTGAAACACGTTTTAATTGTTCTTGTTTTCAAGTCCAAATATCAATTCTGAGATATGCCCATCCTAATCCTAACTAAATATAAAACTACATGAACTGACATAAATTAAAGGAGTACTTCCGGTTGACGTGGAAAGTTGAAATTTGGCCTTATTGTAGCTTTCCAGGCCTAACCGGCAGGAAAATTACCAAAAGTGAATATTTTTAACTTTTAGGTGGTATAAAGGGGGGATTAAATATTCCCCATGTTATTTCAATGGGTCTTTTTTTAACCTATAATCTCATGTTTTAGGTACTTGGAATTAAAATAAAAACTTGAAATTCGATATGCTTGTCCGTTTTCGTTAGCTTTACGTAAGTAAATCAGTAAAAATAAAAATTTTCAAATTTTGAGTGGTGTTACGGGAACTAAAAAAAAAAAAAAACTTTGCCATGTTATTTATATATGGGACACCTTTTACACCCCAAAATTATTGGGCACTTTCTGTAGGGCTACAATGATTAAATTTTACATGATTGTAGCCTTTCGAGACTAACCCTCAGGAAAATTGTCAAAAGTGAATAATTTTAAGTTTTAGAGGATCTAAAAGGGAGATGAAGAAATTACCCTGTTATTTAAATGGCCCTTTTTTTAGACATATAATATCATATTTTAGGTAGTTGGACTTGGAATACAAACTTGAAACTCGGTATGCTTGTTCGTTTTTGATAGCGTTACCCAAGTGAATAGCCAAAAATAAAATTTTCCAACTTTAGAGTGGTTTTATGGGGAACTGAAAAATCTTTCCCATGTTATTTGTATGGGACGTCTTCTATACCCCAAAATGTTTAGGCACTTCATTTAGGATTAGAATGACGAAACTTGGCATGATTGTAGCCTTCCGGGACTAACCGACAGGAAAATTGCCAAAAGTGAATATTTTTAATTTTTAAGGAGTCTAAAGAAGAATGAAGAAATTCCCATGTTATTTAAGTAGTAGTTTCCTTGGGATACAAAATCTTTATCTTTTAGATAGTTGAAATAGGAAACGAAACTTGAAATTCGATAGAATTGCGGTAGAATATATGTCTAAAATGATATTTTGTAGATAAATGATCCTAGCCTTAACTGTATACAAACGTAAACTCCGACAATAGCTACCACTTCTCGGACTGAACCAAATTTGTTAGACAATTCCATTAAGTCTCTGATACGGCAATAATGTGAGTAAAGTTAAATTTAAACAAACACAACTCTCACTATAAAATTTGTAACAAAATTCTGAAAATCTCCGTGCAAATTATGTTTCAGAATAGTTAATGTTCTTAATTGTTCTACGGGATCTACTACATGTATTTATGAATAAACAACTGAATAATCATCCTTATGTCCACAAAGTAACAAAGACATAAATCCTTAACAGATCGCGAGTTGTGAACTCTGTATTGTAATAATTGTAATCTCACGCCTTGTTCTTTCTCTCTATCTTTACTTTCCTTCTAGGTGAAACGTCAGAAGTGCTGAAACGCTTGTCTTATTATTTTAAATGAGAATTCCAAATGCCAAATTTTGTTCTCTAAATAAAGACCTGAACAGGTTATTTCCATTAGTGGTAACCATTTATATCTCTAACTTACCTACAACTTCAGCAGGGTTTTTTTTTATTCAAGGTTGTTAACTATTATTGTATTAATTGTAATTTTCACTCTTTTTCTTTCCATTTTTCTTCCGGATGAAATATTACAAAAGACTCAAACACGTGTCAAGTTACATAAAATTAGAAGTCCAAATACCGAATGTTATGTTTCTAACTTAGAGATTCGGAAATATGGACATATTAATATAAAAATTGCCAACTCTACAACACCGCATTATTAATTCCTTGAAGACAATAAGTGTACGTTGAAGACAATAAGAAATGCAACAAATTCTATTACGTTATGGGTACCATTTCATCATTCTTTTATAAGACAAATTTAGAAAAAGCCAAAGGAACTTTCTTCATTTTTTGTTTGTTTGTTTGCTGAATAACATTCCTTTCTAGCTTGAGTGGTGTAGAGACGTGTACCTGAGTTGCCATCAGTCTGTGTACCCTCACCGAAGGCAGGGATAGTTATCATTTAGTCATGAAGAAACGTCCTTTTCATAATGGTTTTCTTGGAAAGTATCTTGCCTCGCTGCATTCTTAAAATCTTACCTCGCACAACGTGTTTAGTGAAAATCTATATCGAAGTACACAGGCTTTAGTTTTGTTGTCTTTGATGCTTGATTATTGTATTTCTTTCTTAATGTGAAGTAGTCTTATTTCCGTCAGTTCATACGTGCATCAGGAGGCGGTTGTGCAAGCTTTGGACATCGTAATATTAGTGTTGACATCCTTAGCGATATCTCTTTAAACATTTTCTTCTAAGCTCTTCTCTCAGATGTTTCATGTGCTGCGTAGAAATGTTACGAGTTTTTGTTTTTTATTGGCTATATTGCGCGGACCTATTTTGCCAGTTAAGTTTCTCATAAAATGGAGACGACTTCCTCTTTTTTATGTGATTCACTCTCTTTCACATTCTTCCATTTTGTTTTTTATCTTTCTTGTATATATATATATATATATATATATATATATATATATATATATATATATATATATATATATAACGGCTTCTGAGTCATTTACTTTGTTCTCTCAGTAGAGATTTCTTTTTTGGCTTTTACTAAAAAATGTTAAAAATAGTGTTGGGGAATACTAAACATTTTGATGCACACTCCTATGAGAAACATTTTTCTTTAATCCTCAGAACCAGAAATATTTTACTCATTGTTGTGTATCATATAAAAGTCACCACTAAATACTTTTGAGAATAAAATTAAAAGTTTTAAGTATAGGGTATATAGTATTTATATTTTAGAGAAAGGTAATATTTTTGACTAGCCCCTCTGGTAGATTAGTTAGCTGATACCGATGTGTTTCTTTTAAGATTAAAGTTTATGTATCACTCTTTGCATCATCTGACACAGAATTCAAACCAAAAATGGTAAAATTCTTCAGTCGAGAAAAGCTCATTTCGAACAATATGATATGCTTGGCTGATTTTTGGGTTAGCTTCAACGTGTTTTTCAGCACACAAGTTATATGAGATGTGGATCTGCAGCTTAACACAATCCAAACCACATGAGTTACGATCTGGAATCGAACTCAGTTTCCCACGCCAAAAAAATGATAGCATGTACAAGTAGAAGAACCTACGGTCAAAGTAGATTGCTATAGATGGTAATTTTATTCCTCTTATTTTTTTCGTATTTCAGAACATGAATTAGAAAACTTTTTTCTTTTTTGCCAGAGTTGAATTTTTTTAGCACAAAAATGTGTATACATGGTGTTCATTTATTATGTAGCCAAAATCCACTGGTGAAATCCTCACACCTAAACAATAAAAAATGTCTATATGAATATAGGGCGAAAAACGCGTTGTTTCAAAGTTACGAGAGCCAAAATCTAGAAAGTTGTAACTTTGAGGCTGCTTTGCTCGAAAACTATGAGAGATATCAAGGGCGGTTAAAGAACTATTAGAGGAACTAGTACATTGTCTGTCTAAACAGCCATGTTTCAGAGTTGGGTTATATCGGCGCCCATGATTTTAGAGAGAGAGATGGAAGAGCGGAACTTATACCGCCGATTCCTCTATGAAATCCGTTGCGCCGATACGTCCCAACTCTGAAACATGGTTATTTAGATAGACAGCATACTAGCTCCTCTAATAGTTCTTTAACCGCCTTTGATATTTCCCATAGTTTTTGAGCAAAGCAGCCTCAAAGTTACAACTTTCTCGATTTCGGCATCTCGTAACTTTGAAACAACGTGTTTTTCGCCCTATGTTCATATAGACATTTTTTATTGTTTAGACGTGATGATTTCACCAGTGAATTTTGGGTACATAACAAATGAACACCCTGTATATTCTGTGTCTATCTTCTCTCCATTTCTTGAGAACTACACACGAGCATTTTTCACTCACGCTTATCATATTGTTCAGCACAATATGATTTATCGATTGATATGTGTCTCATTTTTAGAGTTTTTTCTTTAAACGCTGATAATATTGTAGAACAATGTTAATTAATGAAGGAACTATATAATACAGTATATTTACGCTAAGAGTAGTGTGCACTATAGGTAGTCACAGTTAATTGACATAATTATTGTATTACTAAAAGTTATTCTATAATTTTGTTTCCATTTTGTTCATCTATCACTGGGCGCTTCTTTCCGCCATTGTGCGTCCAACTGCCTGCTGTAGCAAATGAATCAAACAGTCATTGATTTATTTGAACCTTTCACGTGACATAGTTCCATTGCTTTTTTCCCCTCTGTATTGCCTCTTCTTTTGAGCGATATCAGTTTGTTATTCTTTGCGCTTCATTTTATGGATTAATGGAATTCATTTGGTTGTTAGTGTGGAAGAATTGTTGAGTTGTTAACATTAGTTTATTGGTGTTTTAGTTCATGGAAATTGTGATATTTTTTCATGCGTTACAATAATGTCTATAATGTGGCAACATTGGCGATTGTCTGCTATATTTGGCTGGCAGCAAGCACGAGTATAGTTGTCTCTACGGAATCAACTATTTTAAAGGTTTTTTTTTTTTTTTTTTTTTTTTTTTACAAAATAATAGTACACAGGCGCTCGTACTTTCTATAGTTAATCTGTTTGGTTTTGTAGGGATTGATACTTTAAAAGTTATACCCTAGAAAATATCTTCGGGTGATAAGACATTCTTTGTATTTGAAAGACCATATAAACAAAATTAAAGAACCAAATCAAAGTCTTGAGGAACTGGGAATGATTTTAGAGTTTAGGGATGTTTTGCAACACTGAGCCTGTATAAGACATAGATCGACTCTTTATTGTGACGTATGAATAGCATCTGTTCTCCAACGGGAATCAAATCGAAAGTCTAAACGCGGTAACAACGCAACTGGACATAGAAGTGAAATCTAGAGCGGGATATTCCACAGTTATGTTATTCAGACCAGAGAACTCTAACTAACAACTCTATGGCCTATGGAACACGAAGGTTCAATGCCGCGGAAGCTCTTCATTGACTTCTATCCTTAGCCAACTGGATCCAGATTCTACTTTGTATTCCTATTTTTGCGAGATCCATCTTAACATTGTCCTCAGATCTGCGCCTAGGTCTTCCTAATGGTCGTTTTCCGATTGGACGTTCAATTAAGATTTTGAAAGCGTTCCTACTTTTTTCCATCCTGGCTATATGACCTGCCCACCTGAACCTCTTAGATTTGATGACTCTAACAATGTTTGGTAAACCATATAAATTATGTAGTTACTTATTATGAAACTACAGAGAAAACGGTTGTTAAAATTGTTAATAAATAATTGATAAAAGTATATTAAAGTGGTGGAAGAGAGTAGGAGAACCCCTGCAGAAACAAAATCCATGGAGATTTGTCCGCCACAAATTTCACGTAACCTAGAATTGATGGTAACCAAAAAAATGAGTGCTCTGCTGCCGAGTCACTCTTACCACGATGTTTAAACTGGATTCTAGCATATTTTTGTTCATTATGCGTCGCTGATCAGCTCACTATATAATTGATGAGAAATTCATGGTTAGATTGTATCTAGATTCCGTTTGATCATAATTATGCTAGATAGACAGCAAATGTCAAACATCTCTGTTAATAATGTTAATATCCAAGCGATGACTCAATATTCTGTTCATTATGTATTATTTGAACCTATGGTCTCGTATTTAAGTATCATAGCTAAAATGCAGCATCCCAAGAATAGTGGTGTAATTATTTTTTTTTTTTTATTTCTGAATTCTTATATTGTTTTACGGCGAAATTTTTCGCTGTGTTATAATTGGAATCTAGAAATATTCACGTTAAAAGGTAAGGACTTTAACTACCTGCACAATCTCCGCCAGTTTTTACAAAAAATAAGTGCGAAAAAAGAGTGTATATATGTGTATGCGCGTCGCCGTTAAAAAAAGACGAACACTGAATGCAATCTGCTAGTTAACACTGTATTTGGTACATATACAGTCAGGCGTGCACTTAGATTTTTTTTTTTTTTTTTGGGTGGAGTCCAAAGCTTTTTTCTCGGGGAAGGAATTCTAATACCTTGTTGTTCTTCACTCGAGAAGACGGTAAGTAACTGTTAGTTACTTCCATGTATACTCCCCCCCAAAAAATGATAGAACTAGGTTATTCCCATAGGGAACGGAAGAATATAGATGATGTGTAAAATGAAATCTTTAGGCTACATCAATCATTTCTCTGTTAAACAAATATAGTTATGTTAAAAAAGTGTACAATTATTAGTCGAGTTACGAAGTTTTATGGGGTGTATAGAGTCGGACCCGGTGGACCTCTCCGTGTTTGCGTCCCTGTATACAGTAATATACAATTTAGTCCAGGAAAATAGTGTTCAATTATTATTGGCAACGAACAACATACATTTTATTGTTACAAAAGTTCGTTTAAAAAATTCAATTTTCTCAAAATTAAGCATGAAAATATAATCGCAAACATGTTATTTAATTCAATTCAATGTGATCTAGTGATTTTATGTCTTATCTTTAGGCAATGCCATATTTACTCACGTAATATCCACCCTCGCATAATAGTCGCACCTTAAAGTTTAAACTGACACACAATCATAGTCATACGTCTTACAAATAAAATCAGAAAAATAAACCCACTGCTGAACAAGACTGCACTTATTTAATAAAAACACATTTACACGTGACGTTTCGATCTTCTAGCCAAGATCCTTATCAGACGTACACTGAGTAATACAAAAAACCAGAGATGGTCATTTTTCCTAACCCTCCCTCACCCTCACCCTCAATTGACGCCCCTCACCCTCCATTCATGCTCTCCCCTCACCCTCCCTCACACTCACCCTCCATTGACGCCCTCCACTCACCCTCCCTCACACTCACCCTCCATTGACGCCCTCACACTCACCCTCCATTGACGCCCTCCACTCACCCTCCCTCACACTCACCCTCCATTGACGCCCTCCACTCACCCTCCCTCACACTCACCCTCCATTGACGCCCTCCACTCACCCTCCCTCACACTCACCCTCCATTGACGCCCTCACACTCACCCTCCCTCACACTCACCCTCGATTGACGCCCTCACACTCACCCTCCATTGACGCCCTCACACTCACCCTCCATTGACGCCCTCACACTCACCCTCCATTGACGCCCTCACACTCACCCTCAATTACTTTATCGCCCTCACCCTCCCTCACACTCACCCTCAATTACTTTATCGCCCTCACCCTCAACTACTAAAATGAGGGTGAGGTGAGGGTGAGGGCGGCCCTCATGAGGGCAAAACCCTACAGATGAACAGATCATGTGATGCTTTGTATTTACCAAGAATGCGCGGTATTTACGGTTGAAGACACAGCACAGAGGGATAAAATAATTCTTGGAAATGCTGTCTGTTGCCACAAAGCAATAGCATTTTTGCACCTGTTACTGCTGTCCACATCGAAGGAGGGTATAAATGTGCATTACAGTTAGAAAAAAAAAAAGCTGAAGCAATGAATATAACATTTTCGCACTTTTCTTTCTTCTTCCTGGCCGGAGTCTATTTGAATAGTTAACAGAGTACAATTAACTTTTTAAGCAAAATATAATACTTGTTATTATCCTGGTGCACCTTTGGTCCACGTGGTACCGGGTTCGAATCCTGATGGGCGAAGTTTTAAACGCATTACGATAATTAAGATTCCACCTTAAACTGTAGGTGTAGGTCTGGTATAACACTGGTGGTGAAAAGGGCCGATAAACTCAAAACCTTTGTAAATCAGTAATCGAATAAAGTTTGGCCTTCAGATTCTATAATGCTTCTATAGAATATTGTATTAATATGACCGTAGTAAGAAATTGAAAAAGAAATAGTGGCAAGCAGGAGAAAAGGCAGGCAGGCAGGTAGGTATTGAAGAAGAATTTAGGACAGAATGGCAGGAGGACAAAATGGCAGGGGGACATAATGGCAGGAAATAAAGGCAGGAGGACAAAATGGCAGCGGACGAAATGGCAGGAGGACGAAATGGCAGCGGACAAAATGGCAGGAGGACGAAATGGCAGCGGACGAAATGGCAGAAGGACAGAATGGCAGGAAGTTAATTTGTGAAAAATTATAACTCCTAGGGCTCGTATTTTTTGGTTTTACCTATTGTGTTTGTTAGTAGGTAACGGTTCTCGATTTATTCATTTCTACCTCAAATGTCCAAAGCATATAAATACAGCTAAATTGAACCAAGAGCGTAAAAGAGGGTAAATATCAGTTATCCATGTCTTTTAACTTTTTTCTTAAATGTATTTCTTTTTAACCATCTTCCAATTGATATCTTGGTTTTATAATAATTCTAAGTAGTACAACTTTATTTATGACGAAAGAATTTTCCCGTGGACTCCCTCTGAATTTCTCTCAGGGTCTAGCTACCATGTGACAAAGAATTAAATCTACTAACTGCTTTCACACACAATATAATTTTGAAACTTGGGAGCCTAGTGGTATCTTTGTGTCTGTAGTATGTAATAATGCTGATACGTTATTCTCTTGAACATCTTAATGGTATTTGTCGTTTGACTTCAGAAGACTGAGTAGCCTGCAAGTACAAGTTGCCTATAGTTAAAACATATCAGATGTACGATCTTGTTTAATAAAACCTGCCCCTCCCCCTCCTCTATCTAAAAAGCCCTATATTGTTATTCACATATGAAATTCAAAGACAAAGGCAATCGTCTTTATCCAGTGATATTTTTATTTCAAGTGTAAGTATTAAAATGTGCTACGCATGGTTGCAAGAGGCTTTTTTTTTCTTTGTTAATACTGAACTTAGGTACCTAATATTGGATTTTCTTCATGAATTGATGTAAGAAGCGGCCGCGTGATTTTCGACCAATTATTTCATCACTGGTATCTATGAGCAACGAGATAACAACAGTGGAAGACAAACTTCGTTCTTCTCAAACTTGATACTTTGAAAAACTTATGAAAGTAGTTTCGTTATCCAAATACATATTCAATCAAATCAGTTTCAAAAGTAGCATTAATCTTATAATAACGTAATGGCTGTAAGAGTTACCTGTTTTTCTTTTTTTCGTAATTCAGAGATTTTTTCCTGAATTTCACTGGAGTTATGAGGAACCTTAAATTATCATGCATTGCACTTTAATCGCTCCCCTTTCATCCCCAATGCGATATTGGGTATATTTACAGCTTAGTGCAGCTTAAAGGAACCATGATCGTGCATATTTAATTTCTAACTTGCTTGCTCATAGCGTTGCCCTCGAGAGGAGATGAGAATTCAGGTTTTGTCGTCTCGTGTCGTAAATGTTTGTAAAAGTCTCGTCTCTTTTTGTAAATTTATGTACAAAATATGTCCTGATTTCCGACTTAGTTTCATGTAGAATTTATCAGAATTCTTCCAGGTTACGACGAGTTCACGAAAGATTGATATAACGACACTTAAATCATATTTATTAACTAGGAATGCAATGGATGTACCCGATTGCAATGAAATGAGCTGAGCGAGCTTAAACTACGTAATCATTCCTGGCCATTATGCAATAATAAATGTCATTTTTAATTGTTGACAAAAAAATCGCGTGAAAACTTTTTCCCCATGTTAAGTCTATGCAAGCGTTTTTCGGTCATTATTCCTCGATGGTACATCGGATTTTTGATTTCGACCTATGTTGTCACTCAGCACGACATACTCTATCAGCGTGCTAAGTTTGGTTGAGATCGGCCAAACGGTCTAGGAGGAGTTCGCGGACAACCAAACGGCTAACCCGAGTATAAGAGCTTCGCTTCGCTCAGCTCAATGAAGTAAATTGAGTAATGACTTGCGTATCTTTAAACGTTGATAAATGCTCTTTCTTGTGTTCATACTATTACCTTATCAAATTGCATATGACATATATACAATTAATCGGGTCTAGGAAAATTCGGTGTACAGAAAATACGGTGTACGGAAAACTCGGTGTGGGGAAATTCAGGTGTAAGGTAGATTCGGTGTAATACATATTGAATATTACCACTTACGATAATTTACGACACTTCATATTGTGAAAACGAAAACCATAAAATGTAACGAATAAAATGTTATTACCTATTTCAAGAAAAGCAAATTATTATTATTATTATTATTATTATTATTATTATTATTATTATTATTATTATTATTATTATTATTATTATTATTTTATTTTATTTTATTTTATTTTTTTTCCTTGAGCCCAATATCTGTTTCATGTCTTTTGCGGGGTATTACTATGAACTACTTTTCATCACACAATGAATCTGACACTTTTTGTCAGAAATAAAACAATTACAACTATAAGTTCAGAGAATAGTTATAGGAACAACTAATAGCACAACTTTACCTCACGTTCTGCCCCAGACAGAAACATAATATAGTTGTTAGTGAATAAATTGCAGGAAACAGGATCGCTTCTGAGGAAGACAGGGAAGGATCGGACCTGGCTGGCGGATGTTGTGGAAGATGTCAGTTACCGACTCTAAGTCACCCAAGAAATCTCTATTCAACATGTGGTTTATGTGTGTTACCACTAACACTTAATTTGTATTCTTCAATTTCGCTTCAAATATCCAATATCTCATTCGAACTGTAACGTACAATGGCGAATATTTGCTGTTTTTCTTGCGGCCTGCTCTATATTACGCGGGATGAATTTAAACCAGTAAACATAGTCCCATAAATCTCCCGTCCTTCCTTGATGATTTGCAGTAAACCGCATGAAAATCGGACTTCAGTTAGAAATTCTAGAGCCAAATGGAATCCGTGACTTCTCCTCCAATCAGTCGTAGATACTTAAGTTGAGGCATTTCTTTTTACACCATTGAGTAACATAAACAAACAATGTCATTTTTGGAGAATTTAGATTTAAATATTTATTTATAAAATACATAAAATCGTCAGAATATTTTTGAAAAATCTACAATTTTCAACTTTACCCATCCAGTAACCTACATTTTTTGGAAGTAGAAAATTCTAGGAGGCATCCTCCAAAACAGCATAAGAACTTAAGTTTTAAATTAAATGTCGATTGGTAGCGATGGTCGCTTCGCTAAATCACACGAACGGACTTCGAAAAACAAATTTTTCGTCATGTAAGGGCCATAAAATGTTAAAATCCGTCGAAATCTAGAATTCAAATAATTTCAGGAACACAATTCAATATAAAGCAATATAAAGTAGACAGTAAACAGTAAAAATGATAGTAGACAGTAAAAGTACTTCTACACAAAATTTGAACTTCAAACAAATACGCTCATTTATTCTCAAAGTTGAGTTTTTAATAAATCCTACGGTCTACTTCAGTTTGAACTTAAAACTAATATGCTCATTTATCCTCAAAGTTGAGTTTTTAATAAATCCTACGGCCTACTACAACGAATCTTTCTTTACACCTAACATTTCCCACACTGAGTTTTCCGTACACCGAATTTTCCTACACCGAAATTTCCTACACCGAAATTTCCTGCTCCCCAATTAATCATATCCTATATTTTGAAAACGGGAGATCCTATGTCTACCGAAAGTTGTGAGTTTCTTGTGAGTACTCTACAATTTGTTTCCTCCGATGATTTTTGCCCCGAGCTTCCCTTGAATTTGCCCCTATGCATATTTTATAGACTTAAAAATACTAGAGACAGTCACCAGAAAATAATGAGTACACATCCTACATATCCTCTCGTCAAAAACTTCGGAACGAGTCGAATCAACCAATTTTAATTCGCTTTCTTTGCCACAGAAACTATCTGATCCTTTGTACAATACCGAGGTTAGTTTATTCGGAAGTTAATATGGAGGATTATGCATTTTCTTTCTTTCTTTTTTTTTTTGCTTGTTACTTAATTTTTTTTTTTTTTTTTTTTTTTTTTTTTGCACATAACTTCAATAACTTTTGAAACTGTTTGTCTTCACTTGAGCATATACAGATCACAGTGAGAAATAAAGATAAAAGCTGCTTTCTTCTAGTAATACCCGAAAAGATCTTAAATAATATATATAAAAAAGAAAACGACTAAAACTAATTTCTTTCATTAAGACACTGCTGGTATGAATAGTAAGCTTGCAATATTAAGGTGTTTGTAGATGACTGTCAATTAGAATTGAAATATTATTAGCAGTTCGAATTTTGGAGCATAATGAATAAATCGAAAATTTATGTTGAAATCTTCATTTATCAAGTAAGAAACAAAATAGTTTAAAACCCGACAATTCAAATTAACTTCCTGCCATTCTGTCCTCCTGCCATTTCGTCCTCTGCCATTTCGTCCGCCTGCCATTTTGTCCCCTGCCATTTCGTCCGCCTGCCATTTCGTCCTCTGCCATTTTGTCCTCCTGCCATTATTTCCTGCCATTATGTCCCCTGCCATTTTGTCCTCCTGCCATTCTGTCCGTTCCCCATTGAAGAAAGAAAAAGAATACTGTCTCCTAAAAGTATTTTTCAAGCAATGTTCTGTTTGGCCTACTGCATTATAATTTTCATAATGTATGTTGGCTATTTCATTTTATTTTATTATGTTCGTAAATAAATAAAATAAATAAATAAATTTGTAAACATACATTATGAAAACCATAATGGACTAAGCCAAATAGAGCATTGCTTGAAAAATACTTTTAGAAGACAGTCTCCCTGTACTGACAGAAACCCATCGGTTCGGAGAAGAAATCTTACTGTTTCAACAGAGCTAGTGATGTAGTGCATGGTAAAGCGAGAGATATTATTATTATTATTATTATTATTATTATTATTATTATTATTATTATTATTATTATTATTATTATTATTATTATTATTATTATTATTATTATTATTATAAAATATTTTTATCGCCTTATTCCTTATCAATTTCGATTGCAACTAGCATGAGAAATTCTCAATTTTGAAAATCAGATTTTTAAAACTAAAGTTAACCCGGATTCTTTTTTCTTTTAAATCTGGAATGGAATAGATGAATTCACGTCTGAGTTTGAACCCAAGAAATATGGCTATAAGGAAACCTCACAAAATATGCACCATACTACATAAAAAAAAAATTATTAAAAAAAAAAAATTCCGATGGCAATCGTAGAACACATTTACAAACTAATAGTAGAGCCACTTGTACACCACGTGAAGTATGCGGAATCTTGCTGAGGTTTTCCGCTTCAAACTTGCTCTGTTTCAGAGACTTTAACTATACCAAAACTGTTCTTTTTCGGCTTGGGAAAGGAATATCATTCTATCTGTGTAGCTGTGTACATTTGAATTCGACATGGACAATATACCGATTGTAGATTTGGTCTTAAGTGTGATAGTAATGCATACAATTGTATTAGGCGTATATTACTACACGCTAATGGGAGAAAAAAACGCACGTGGATGAGTTACTGGATCCGGCGTCATCGTGGACACGGGATTTATTCCACTCTTTTTTTCCAGAACTAAGACTACAAGGCTCATTATCGTACCAAATTTTGTTTTCGTTCCTTATCCATTAGTTCTTTTTCGTTTCTCACCAGTATTAACGTTCATTGCATCCATTTCTTATATGCAAGAATGCATAAAATTATGTTTACTAGTATAATATGTCACAAAATAATAGGAGAGGTATCAAAACGGATATCACAGGAAAAAATAGATGTAGAAATGAGAAGTTCCCATCCTATCTTAGATTGTGGAGAATATAAATACTAACGTGTCCATACAAAAATTTGCTGAAACTACAAAATGTTGGTACTCACGACTAAAGCAAAACCACAAGTTATCTTCCGTGAAATAAAAGAGCTTGGGCCAATGTTAGAAAAAAACCTTATCTATAGCATATGTACATATGGGAAATAGAGAAGCATATAGAGCCAAAAAAGAAACAAAATGTGAAACTATCAACTCAGTTAATTTTTTTCACCTGTCAGTTATCCAGGACCGCAATTAGGGGTTAGTAGACGGAGTACGTGCCCCGGGCGCCGGATTGAGAGGGTGCAAAACGAAGGTTTTTTTTTTTTTTTTTTTTTTACTGTAGCCATATATTTACGTTTTACGTTGGGGAAGGGGGCGCCAAAACAAGATATCGTCCCGGGCGCAAAATAGCTTAGTTACGTCTCTAAAGTTATCAACTCTCAGAGTTTAATATCCCTTGCATTCTTCATTTACAGTTCTAGATCTGTAGTTCTATAGTAATTCATCATGCTGAATTGAAGTCTAAAATCAAAATTTCGTTATCATTGTTGCTTTTTCAGTAATACAGAGTGTTACATAAGTACAGACACATGTTCAAAAAAGTTCTCTGAGAATGAAATAGTGATTAAGAAGTTACTGGTTTATATTATGTTTTATAGTGGGTGTCTTTGTTGTCTCTACTGTTACATAAGCAGTCGTCTAATAACATATAGTAACATACATGTTTTTCTTGATTTCTCATTCATGAAGACCTGAGTTTTAAGTAAGGGGCCGCGGTGGCTCAGTGGTAGAGCGTTCACCTCTGGTGCTTGGGGTCGCGGGTTCGATCCCAGCCCTCGCCAAGTGAACTTTGTGGTGGACAAACACTGTGTGCGTGGGTTTTCTCGAGGTTCTCCCGTTTCCTCCCACTTTCTTCATTCCACCATTTCATTCATTACTCATCGTCACCGTCTCCTTTAGCCTAACCGGCATAACCGTGGGACGTAAAACTCAAAGATTTTTTTTTTTTTTTGAGTTTTAAGTAAGTAGAAGTAACAGCTTAATCTCACAAGAATCAAAGTTAGTATTAGATTGGATTCATTGGAAGAATAAACACTGGTGGAAAATCTTGTTAATCTCTGAAAATCGAAACTGATAGTGTTGCCAGATATTATATTGGAAATTTCCTTTTCTAAATATATGCCGTGTTCTGTATATATGTATACATGAACTTAGGTAATTTCGTCACCGGAATTTTCGTCACAGTAATTTCGTCACCGGTAATTTCGTCACCAAAATATTAGCATGTAGGTTATTTCGTCACCAAAACATTCATTGCTCTTGTACCATTCTGTAAATCCAATCTCTTGGACCTTTCTCCACGTTTAGTGAGTCAGGTGAAAAAAAAAAAAAAAGCAATGCTGTACTCGAGTTGAGTTTCCGAAAGTTGTCTTTAAAGTGTGCATTTCCGCTATCTCGAAATCCATAACCACAGTTACAGGATCCGGGTATTCACTAAATTCACTGCACTGATGCACCACCGCACAAATCAGTTCTTCATATGAATGTTGTGTCATGCTCTGCATTAAGGCATACACCTAGTAAAGGAAGTCTCACCTCAAGTAACATATAGGGCCTACGTCTTTTTTTTTTTTTTTTTTTTTTTTTTTTTTTTTTTTTTTTTTTTTTTTTAAGGAGCCATTGGAAAGTAGTCCATCCACCATCCATGTTTCACTTCTCAATAGCTCCATAAGGCTATATTTAAAGGAAATTGTTAGAAATATTTACAGTATATGTTTTTCTTCCTTTATATAAATTTGCTTTCTTGACATATATATCCAATATCAATTTGGCCAATGTTTAATCAGAGTTGAAATATTGAAATATAACATTCTTCTTTCAATAGCTCCTAAAAAAAGATCACTCTTTTCACATGACTCAGTTAACGTGGATGAAGGTTCAAGAGTTTGGGCTCGGAGAACGGTACAAGAACGATGCAAATTTCCGTCTAGTTTGCGGGAAAATGAACGGATTGGCATATCTTCCCATATTTGTTTGCAATTTTCTGTTCTGAAATTTTGATATTGGCGAAGCTTAATATTTGTAAATAGTGATACACCCAATAGTTCCCCACGTTGCCTTTGCTTTTAACACTTGCTGAAGCTGGCACTATTTTCTTGCACTGGTGCTTGCTCCTGCGTCGAGTACCCGAAACTTAAATTTTGCAGAGTTCAAGGTCAACCGAATTGTTTTCCAAGTTTGATTAAAATAACGTAAGTTGTTTAGATCATTTACTTTGCCTCTACTTAGTTCAAGAAAGATGAAAAAATAACCATGACAAAATTTCCTATTTGATAATATTTCTGACAGAATCACTAAAAACTTTTATCGCTTATCTCAAATACGATATACAAAATATGTAACTATTTATTTAATAATAATAATAATAATAATAATAATAATAATAATAATAATAATAATAATAATAATAATAATATTATTATTATTATTATTATTATTATTATTATTATTATTATTATTATTATTACATTTCGATTTGCTTCAGTTGAAGATTAAAGAAAGTAATTTCAAAAACGGTTTCTATTCATTCATTGTACTTGTATTATGTTCTAAAAGACACTGTTGATGAAATTATCATGACAAAATTTTCGGTGACGAAATTACCTATATGGTAATATTTTGGTGACAAAATTACCGGTGACGAAATTACCCTGACGAACTTTCCAGTGACAAAATTACCGCCGCCCATGTATACATACCGTATATGCCGTCAATATTCTTAATACTTAGCAGTGTCATGTACTTATGGGACACCCTGTATTACTGAAAAACTATGCCTGGTAGCGAAATTCTAATTTCAAATTTGAATTCAGAGTAGTGAATTATTAAAAAAATATGACCCTTGTGAAACTGTGTTATTAATTAAGATAGTTTTCATTCCACCAAATTTAAACCAAAAATGGTGCTTTTTTTCACCTTTCCACCTACCAATTTCATTACTTTTTTCCACCAAAAAATCGTTTTGTTTTTTTCGCTCCGTGGCTTTTTGGTGGGGTCCTAAATTCAGTATGAGGACAGATTGTATTAAAATTTGCAGAACTGCCCCTAAAATTAGGCCAAACTTACAGAAAAGTCGAGATTTCGTGGAGGGGAAACCGAGTGTCCAACACAGCATACGCCCCTAACCTCAGGCAATTTTCAAGAAATGTGTTATTTTCTTCCTCAACTCCCCTCAGCTCTAACACTAATTTTTCATGTACATCTGTAATTTTGTCAAATTAATTTGACTTGAGAGCATCAAAGATGGATTTACGAGATGCTTACATATTTCACATTAATTACTATATCATCTATGAGGTTTCCATATATATATATATATATATATATATATATATATATATATATATATATATATATATATATATATATCTGTGAATTCATGTGCCAGTGTTATTTTAAATTTGTATACAAGCCTAGTATTAATACAGGGTGTCAAAAATCAACTGAAACTTCGGGAGACGAGTGTTATATCAATTGAAAGTAAAAGGATTTAATACATATAGGTCTTAAAACGAGTTCTTTCAGTATTATAAGCCGAAAAAGAATTAAAACGCCCTAGGTTAAAAATAATGGGACTTTTTCGCAAGCGGTTGAAAAAATTAGGCAATACCTAGTATTCCCTCTTATCTAAATACCCACGTTTCACAATTCCCTGATATCAACGTAACGATTTGTAAAAAGTAACTTAGTGTACGAGGATACACTTTTAAATACTAATTGGGTACTCTTTTCGTGGATACCAGAAGACTGTTCCACACAAATAATTATTACTAGCGCATACGAGTTCCTGCGAAATCCGTCGAATCACGTGCGATGGACTCCATAACTTTTGTGCTAGTGTTTTTAAAACGTGATTTTCCTCATTTTTGGCGGATTATAAATTTGAAAAGAGACATTTTTTGACCCACAGTATGTTCATCAAAACTTTTTTTTTTCATTTGATATAAGAAATAACGTTCCAAACTTAGTAGGTTGATTTTTTGACACATTGTATATTAAGCTGGGTAGTATGTGGAAATAACAAATCGAATATTTTTGAAGTATATTTCAAAGAACCAAACCTATTTCAAAAATACAAGAGTGGGGTGAACTGTCCCCTCTTGCTCTCTGCTGCAGGCAGTCATAGTCGAGAGTCTCATATTCCATATAAACATTTTTTTTTTCTAGTGAAGGGCAAGTTTTATTTTCGTAGACAGTCACAGTAGACACTGGATTAAGATTCAAGGCGGGCATTGTTTTGCTCGCAGTCTTTGTCATAAAGAGCCTTCAAAGTTCTGAAAAGAAAACTATTTTTATCTTCATACCAGAAATGAGCATGCAGTATAACGTATTGTTCCATCTGGTGGAGTATGAACCTTTGAGATCTAGAAAGAAGAACTTGAAAGTAACGTTATCGTAGTATTAATCTAACATAAATACGATGAACATTCTTTCTTTGCCGACAGGAAGATCTGGTGATTCATTCCGTTGGCATTGAAAGAAAGAACTAAACTAAAAATACACTGATGACGAATTCCATTAGACATACAGAGGTAAAGGTTCTTTACATTGTACTTTCCCTTCCCATCCGAGGTGTTTGGGCTAACAAAGATAAGGAATGAGAGTAGTACAGAAAATGGGAAAAATTGAACGTGACTCTGTTGTTAAGCCAAGTTCGTTGTTTAAAACTAGCTTTAGTCTGTGTCAGTATAGCAGTAAATCAGCGGCGTCATTTCAGACTTTGCTTGGGGGGGGGGCAAGAGCACCACCGACATAAGAATTTCACGTTTTGTACTAGTATATTAGTAGGCATCGACTAAAGTATATGCATTCCTCAAACTCTTGGGGGGGGCAATTGCCCCCTCCTGCCCTCCCTAAATGACGCCCCTGCAGTAAATCTATTTTGTAGCATGTATATAATAATAATAATAATAATAATAATAATAATAATAATAATAATAATAATAATAATTATTATTATTATTATTATTATTATTATTATTATTATTATTATTATTATTATTATTATTATTATTATTATTATTATTATTATTATTATTATTAGTTGTTGTTGAATCAAACAACTCAGACACAATTGCTTTTAATAGACCCAGTGAATAGGCCCATAGGTATTGTGACAACTTAAGTAACCTGGATTGCAATCAGGAGCGGATTAAAGGCGGAGCTAATGGAGCCCAGGCTCAGGGGGTCCCCTAAAATTCCCCTCTTTAATACTAAAATACATCAATCAACTTATTATAGTATAGGCTTCAGATCCATGCTAATTTCTTTTCCCGCTCGCTAGGCTTGCGGTATCGCTAGAGTTAAGTCTTCTTCCACCAGCTTGGGCTCGTGCCTGCAAACATCAGACTTTCGTGGCACTGCCGGGCGTGGATAAATAAACTGATTGATGTGATGAATAAACAAATAAATTCAAACATCATTCACACAGAACACCTTCAAATTCGGAATTTTGATCACAGTGTAACCTTGTACAGGTTTACTATTTGTATATGATTTTTCTCCTTTTACTCTATTAGTGTTTTTACAGTGACTGTTGACCATTTGGCTCGTATTCGGCATTTATGTGTTACACTGAAGTATATAGGCATTTAACTGTTAATAATGAATGTATTTAAACTAATTATTGTAAAATTGGAGCACATTAAAATGTTACAGCATACTCCTCGGTGTTTCGATAAGCCTATGAGGCTGTGAAAGACAGCAAAGTTATGCGCTGAAATTATTCATAACATATGGCCCTTTGAAATAGTCGGCTGCAGGGTCCCAAAAACCTTAATCCGCTCTCAGTGCTATGCGCAGAGACGTACGCAAGAATTTATTTCGGGAGGGGTCCAAAGCATTTCGGGGGGGGGGATGTCCAAACACAATTTCAGGCTAAATTATACTAAACTTTGTATCTAAAATTAGACTAAATTGACAAAAAAGTCCGGATTTCGAGGGGGTTCCGGATCTCAAGGACCCACCCCGTGCGTACGTCCTTGGCTATGCGCACAAAATATCCACTTTTTTTTTTTTTTTTTAGAAATAAAGGGGACCGCGGTGGCTCAGTGGTAGAGCGTTCACCTCTGGTGCGTGGGGTCCCTGGTTCGATCCCAAGTGTGCTTTGTGATGAACAGACACGGTCTGCGTGGGTTTTCTCGGGGTTCTCCTGTTCTCTCCCACTTTCTTCATTGCACAGTTTCATTCATTTCTCATCATCACCGTCTCCCTTAGCTTTGGCGCATAATCCTGGGACGTTAAACTAAATACATCATTTTAATTCATTTCATTTCTTTAGAAATAAAGCTTGACTTTTCGTGCCTATCTTTCAATATGTCTGATTTACAATTGGTAGAGAACATAGATTTAAAAAATCTAAAATAATGGTTGCCAAATGTTTGTTGATATTCAACTTTTGGTGAAAAAAAACTTAAGAGATGCAGAAAGAAGATATTGAAGTTATGACTTTATATAACACCATATTTATAAATGAAGGACGGAACATACTTCGGATACAAGCAACTTTAAGGACGAATGAATGAAATTACTCTTCATTACGAAATTCATTCTCAAGCAAACTCATAATTTCAGGGAAGCTCAGGTCCCATGGGTATGGGCGTGATCTGTACGATCATTGACTGTTTGCATCCAACAAGTAGTGGCGTAACTAGGATTTTTAAAAAGGGGACTGAAAAACCATTTTGGGGCCAAGGTACCCAACACTCCAAAATTCCATTGTCTCGGTATTTTAGGTTTATTTTTAATCAAGAACATAACACAATTTGCGAGCATTTGGGGCAAAAGAATTGTGGTTACTATTTCAGTCTTGCACATTTTTAGCAACATAGTCATGTTTGTTTTATTCTTTATTAAATTAAAGCTATTGTTTCTCAAAATAACTCGACAAGATTCGAGACGAGACAGGGTTCTTCCAACAGAAAAAGATACATTTTTCGAGGCATCACTTTACACAACATATTTTCGAGGCGAGACAACCTCTAATCTTGTCTCGTGTGCATCCCTATTTGCACGTAATAATATTAGAATACAGTAAAAAAAGAAAATATTAATTACCTTATAAAGTAATCAAACCTTAAAAGTCACCTATTTAAAATTTGCCCTGTGAAATAGTTCATATTTTAAGGGGACTATTCATATAGTAACAAAATATTAATAATCAACGATCAATTACTCTGTGAAGATGCTGAATTTTAAGGTGTGTGTGCACCTTCTGTTGCATTTGGGTGCAAATTCGGTAGATTTTCTTAGTATCCTCTTTTCTAAAAGTATGTAACATAGTGAAATTTAGCTGGGCTTGTAAGAAATTGGGGAGGCTTGAACACCCCAAATTAGACCTAGTAACGCCACTGCCAACAAGCCACCAGTCACGAAAGACAAAGGGAAATATTTAATTTAATAATAATAAAAAAGTTGAACTGTGTAAATTTAGGACTATAATTGTATATGTAAATCATTATAAATACAATTATGTTTTATATTTATTTGAGCTTTTCTCCCTATCGCGGAACTTATGTCCGGTATGGAATCGAACCCGGATAACCCAAAGATCTCTGCTTCAGATAATCGCTGGGTAGAAATGTTCTCCTTCAAATAAAATGAAATGAAATATTCAGTTTAACGTCCCATGATTATGCTCTGAAGCTAAGAGAGACGATGATGATGAGAAATGAATCAAATGGAGAAATGAAGAAAGTGGGAGGGAACGGAAGAACCCCGAGAAAACCATTGCCACAAAGTTCACTTGGCACTCCTTCAAATAAAGTACAGCTACAAATAAAACATTTTCTACCCTAGAAGAAAGAATCTCCTTTACATTGTTCCGTACATTAAATGTACATAATAACAATTACTCTACTGAAACCATCCCTGCAACTAGTGATGTGAAGTGGAAAATTTTCCGCTTAAAACTTCCCATTTCTGAAAATTTTCCATTCTAAACAAATATTCACTATCAAGTATTAACTCCACATTAAGTCATGATATTGATTGAATCCATGAATAGAAATATGACATTACAGCAAATTATAATCTTCCAACTTTCTAGGTACTGTAATGGGAAAATATATAAATATTACTGAGTACCTGGTAATAAACCTAGTATTTGATAACACAAGAATTATATGATAGAACAAGCGAGTATCGTTCTACAGTATGAAACTACGGTAAACTTCCAAACTAGTAGAACTGGAAATAGTAGAAACCTGAAGTAGTTGATTTCTACCACTTACGGTTTAAATATTAGGTTGTCGAAGGAGATGGGACCTATTATTGAAACGACGAATCGTTTCCCGAAAACCGTTTCTCAATAGCTCTTACCATTTTTGAGTTATGACCAATATTGTTGAAACCAGAAGTGGTTCAACATAGCTTCTGGTTTAACTCGAAGATTGGTGAAAGAGATGGAACCTATTCTTGGGATGCTGAATCGATTCCCGGAAACCGCTTGTCGATAGCACTTACCGTTTTAGGTCTAGGAATATCAATATTGAAACCAGAAGTAGTAGTGAATTTATACCACTTCCGATTTTAGTGGAAATACAGGAGTACAGGTGGTTTGTCCCCTTAAGAATTAAATCGATTTCTGAAAACTCTTTATCGCTAGCTATGTTTTATATTCGTTTATGAGTTATGAATATGTTTGTTGAAACCAGATATGGTCGACTTCTACCACTTCCCGTTTAAGTAAGATTGTTGAAAGAGATGGAACCTATTCTGGCAATGCAGAATTGATTCCCGAAAACCGTTTGTCAATAGCTCTTACCCTTTTAAGTTTATAAAAATAAATATTGAAACCTGAAGTAGTAGTGGATCCTACCACTTCCAGTTTTAGTAGAAATGCAGGAGTTAAGGTGGTTCCTTTCATATCCACCTATTTCCGAAAACCGTTTGCCGATCGCTATTACCGTTTTTTACTCGTGGTCTTTAATTTGAAACAGGAAATTTCCGATTTCTACCACTTCCGGTTTAACAGATTGACTGCTAAGGTGATTGAGGATACCTGTTAAGTAGGAGGTTGTTGAAGGAGATGCAACCTATTATTGGGATGCTGGATCGATTCCCGAAAACCGCTTGTCAATAGCTCTTACCGATTTTGATGTGATACCTATTGACAGACAGACACACAGACGAACACAGCCGTTCTATAAGACTTCCCTTTCATATGCATAGCGTAGTTTGGAAATCTAAAAGTAGGTATATAGCCAAAAGCAGGAAATATCTTTTTATTTGATAATTAAATATAAAGTTATTTATTGCGGCTTGCAGCTTTGTACTTTTCTTATATATATATATTTTTCTCTTAGAAGAAGAAATAAATCTTTTTCTTAGTTACAATTTCAGAATGAATGAATATATGAATATTTATTAGTTTCTCTTCTGAACGAATATATGAAAAAAAAACATCATTTCCTGAGAACTTCTAGTATTTTTAATGAGTTACTTTCGTTAAAATTTGAAATTTTCGGTAGCCAAAAACTTTGCAGTAGATATTTTTATATATTTCGTAATTATTGTTTCTATAAAGTGAAAATATATAAATATAGAAAAGTAATAAAGCTATGAGAAACATCTTGTCTTCGCGCATGAAAAGCATATGAAACTGATAGAATATTGATATGACGATTTTCTGTGAACGACGATTAATTCTAAGAAAAAAAACTACCTTACATTTTCTAACATATTTTCCAGAAATGAAGAATTGCAAGATAATTAATTTTATGAACCCTTACCCTCACCCTCACCTCCCTCACACTCACCCTCAACTGACACCCTCACCCTCCATCACACTCACCCTCCATTGACGCCCTCCACTCACCCTCCCTCACACTCACCCTCCATTGACGCCCTCCACTCACCCTCCCTCACACTCACCCTCCATTGACGCCCTCACACTCACTCTCCCTCACACTCACCCTCCATTGACGCCCTCACACTCACCCTCCCTCACACACACCCTCCATTGACGCCCTCCACTCACCCTCCCTCACACTCACCCTCCATTGACGCCCTCACACTCACCCTCAATTACTTTATCGCCCTTACCCTCAACTACTAAAATGAGGGTGAGGTGAGGGCGGCCCTCATGAGGGCAAAATGAGGGAGGATGACCATCTCTGCAAAAAACTACTCAAGTATATATATACACACACACAATCCATCTTCCTATCTGCTCTCTCATTGACCCATTCAAACAGCCAATCAGAATCGTGGAAATCTATCTGAACTGACCAATGGGGAAACATAAGATTTTACCAGAAAGAAACAACAAGGAGCAAACAATCCCATTTCCCTCCTTGAATACATCAATTCACATACATTTTTCTGTATTTATTAACAATATTCCTCCACAATGCTGATACCTTTGGTCCAATTCATTAAGTTTACATCCCATTCCCTTTCTATCCACCAGACTTCTTTCCACTTTCTCGGCCACAACCTTTTTTTCCCGTTCCAGCACACTAACTTCTTCCCAATTCACATCATGTCCTTTTTCTTTTACGTGTTTAAAGATTGCGTTAGTTTCTCTGCCATATTTCACAGCACTTTTATGTTGTTTAATTCTTTCTTTCAATAATTTCCTCAACATATTTCATATCACAATCCTCACAATTTTTACAATAAATGACACCTTTCTGCCCTCTTTTTTCCTTATTCCTCCCTTTGCTTTTGATCATGTCCAATGACGTTCTGCTACCTTTTCTATACATCTTGACCCCTTTCTTTCTTAACATCTTTTTTTTTTAAAAATCTCAATATCTTCTCCTAACCCTACAATGCCTTTCCACCCCCACCCCCCCTCATTGTCTTCCCCACTTTTACCTTTCTCAGAGACCATAGATTCTTTAACGATATCCCTTTTACTATAACCATTCTCATACAGCTGTTCTTTAAAGATTTCAACATTCTCTTCTACATTTTTGTTACAAATTTTAGTAATTCTTTCTAACATATTTCTTATGAAGTTAACCTTTGTGCTTCTATCTACATTACTTTTCTTATTACAGTAAATACCAGCATTACATTCTTTTTGATACCATTGAGTCTTAATGCTCTTCCCTTCCTTACTCATTAAAATGTCAAGATAACATAATACACCTCCCTGCTCTGTCTCTAGTTCTAATTCTATTCCCTTCTCCTTATCTTCAATACTAGCAACGAACTCTATCAACTCTTTTTCTGATCCTTCCCATATCCCAAAACAATCATCAACGTATCTACATAAAAATCGAATCTTTTCTTTCCTCTTTTGTACCACCTCCTTCTCCCACGCATTCATAATGATATCAGACAATGCCGGACTTATCTTAGTTCCTATACTTAAACCATCCATAATCCTACATATGCCATTCGTAACTTTACAGAAACCAAACTCTCATATTAAGTTGAGGTCTTTCCTAACTTTCTCCCATTTCCAGCCTTTAACATATTCTCCCCCCATAACTCTCTTAATAGTATCAAGTATAGCACTTCTTTTAAGACTAGGGAACATGGCTTTAACATCTAAATTAAACAAAATACAATCATTATTAATTTTAGCAATACTGGTGTAGTTTATTACTTCTCTATAGTCTTTAACTGCCAAAGTCTCTCATCTGTCTCTCACCCACTCTAACGCTGGTTTCCATTCACTTTCTAGCGGTTCCAGATAATTATTCCTACAGTCCTTAACTGGCCTAAGCTTTACTTCCTTTTTTTCTATTTTTGGAAAACCCTTTAACACCGGCACTCTTCCATCTTCATTCATCCATTTTTAAGCCCCTCCTTTTACATTCTTCTTTTATTCCTTCTATAATTTCTTCTTTCTTCTTGTCAATTCATACTGTCCATCCACTAAATCCTTCATCTTGTGCTCATACCACGCTTTATTTTATTATTTTTTTTTACCACTGTCGCCCCTCCTTTGTCAGCTCGCTCTACCACTATGCCCTACCTTTTCCTAATGCTATAATATCTTCTTCTTTCTTCTTTTGTCAAATTCGAAGATCTTCTGTGGATTTCCTTCTTTACCAAAACCATTGTCTTCCTTCTTAAGCTATCTCTGTCCTATTCTTCTTTAACCAAGTTCAACGCTTCTTCTATAGAATAGACCATATCATCGACCCTGCTTGTTCCGTCTTTCACTTTAAATTTACAGCCCAATGAAAGAAAAGACTTCTTCTTCTGACACTTACACTTCCCCCTATCACCACTACCCTTTCTTTGATCTTCTCCTCGCTTATGTCCAACGCTATTAATTTCTTTTGAAGTCTTTATTGTACTTTGCTACTAAAACACATTTCCCATTGTCTTAAATATTGTACTAACCAGTCTTTTACAAAAATAGATGCAAAATCTACAAATTCTACTTCTAATTTTTGTGTGAAAACCTTACTCACGTTTAGTCTCTTCTTCAAACCAGCTGTCAGGCTCCTCACGTTCTCCATCTCTGTTCTCCTTATAAGCATCCTTAACTTCACTGACTGTCCTTTTATGTTCTTCCTCTGGATTCTCAAACTCCTAGGTATTATTTCGTCACGATCGAAACGTCACGTGTAAATGTGCTTTTATTAAATAAGTGCAGTCGTGTTTAGTAGTGTGTTTATTTTTCTGATTTTATTTGCAAGACGTATGACTATGATTGTATGTCAGTTTGAAATGGGCCCGAAGCTGAAAAGGGCTGTTGAGTAGTAGAAGAACAGAAGAAGGGGAAAAAACACCATGGAGCAGCAAGTGGGTTTTTTGCAGAAGTGTATGGAGAAGAAAATAATACCTAGGAGTTTGAGAGGATATTTGAGTATATATATCAAAATTCGAAATTGTTTTGATCGTAGCGATAATTGAATGGCAGCTTTCCTCGCGTAATAGTCGTAGTTGAATTTTCGCATTGAAAAATTGGTACAAAAGTGCGACTATTACCAAGTAAACACGGTATTTTAGTTAAACAAAAATTGAAATTGAATAGAGATAAACATGTTTTTTGTATTATAATCTTCCGAGTGTCATAGTGAAGTACTTAATGAGGGTGCATTTCAGTATCACAACAGGAATTTTTAGGTTTAGAAAGAAATTAGTTTTTCTCCATTTTGTCGGAAACTATACATGCGGCTTTACACTCATTCATGTCATATTGTTGAGCTAAACGAGATGTATCTACACTATGCGATCAAAAGTATCCGGACACCTGGCTGAAAATGACTTACAAGTTCGTGGCGCCCACCATCGGTACTGCTGGAATTCAATATGGTGTTGTCCCACCCTTAGCCTTGATGACAGCTTCCACTGTCGGAGGTATACTTTCAATCAGGTGCTGGAAGGTTTCTTGAGGAATGGCAGCCCATTCTTCAAGAAGTGCTGAACTGAGGAGATATATCGATGTAGGTCGGTGATGCCTGGCACGAAGTCGGCGTTCCAAAACACCCCAAAGGTGTTCTATAGGATTCAAGTCAGGACTCTCTACAGGCCAGTCCATTACAGGAATGTTATGGTCGTGTAACCACTCTGCCACAGGCCGTGCAGTATGAACAGGTGCTCGATCGTGTTGAAAGATGCAATCGCCATCCCCGAATTGTTCTTCAACAGTGGGAAGCAAGAAGGTGCTTAAAACATCAATGTAGGCGTGCGGTGTGAGAGTGCCTCGGAAAACAACAAGGGATGCAAGCCTCCTCCAAGAAAAACACGACCACATCATAACACCACCACCTCCGAATCTTACCGTTGGCACTACACATTCTGACAGATGACGTTCACCGGGCATTAGCCACACCCACACCCTGCCATCGGATCGCCACATTGTGTACCGTGATTCGTCACGCCACACAACGTTTTTCCACTGTTCAATCGTCCAATGTTTACGCTCCTTACACCAAGCGAGGCGTCGTCTGGTATTTGCCTGCGTGGTGTGTGGCTTATGAGCAGCCACTCGACCATGAAATCCAAGTTTTCTCACCTCATGCCTAACTGTCATAGTACTTGGAGTGGATACTGATGCAGTTTGGAATTCCTATGGTCTGAATAGATGTCTGCCTATTACACTTTACGACCCTCTTCAACTGTCGGCGCTCTCTGTCAGTCAACAGACGAGGTCGGCCTGTACTCTTTTGTGCTATATGTGTCCCTTCACGTTTCCACTTCAATATCATATCAGACACAGTGGACCTAGGGATGTTTAGGAATGTGGAAATCTCGCGTACAGACTTCTGACACAAGTGACACCCAATCACCTGACCACGTTCGAAGTCCGTGAGTTCCGCGGAGCGCCCCTTCTGCTTTCTCAAGATGTCTAATGACTACTGAGGTCGCTGATAATGAGCACCTGTCAGTAGGTGGCAGCACAATGCACCTAATACGAAAAACGTGTGTTTTGGGGGTATCCGGATAATTTTGATCACATAGTGTATTAGTATATGTCTGATCTTTAGATATTTCTTTTTCGTTAAAAAGTAATACTATTGTATTGTAATATAAGGTGTCCATAAAGCCGACTTAACAATTTTCATTTACACAAAGTTTACTCACGGAGGACATTTTTTAAAATAAACGGATTAAATCATCTTTTACCTGTTTGGATGTTCTACCACGCAGACCACCACATACCGTGACGCAATTCGCTGTTCACTAAAGGATGTACATTTTCGCAAATCAGGTTAGATCAGATTACTTGCAATAAGACGAAGAAGTGTTAAGTGAGTTTATAAACACACTGTATTGTATAATATTGTTGTAAAGGTAATTATTGTATAATGATTTAAGCACAGTAAAGGATATCCAAAATTTAAAAAAGTGAACCAGATAGTATCTACGAAATGCTATTCAGTGATTTAAAAACTGCTTCCAAGTCTTTACGTATTAATTAAAAATTTGGTGAACCCTTAATGGCGTTACAATTTTTGGGTGCTCAAACGTCTGCCTTATATTTAAGGTTTGAAGAGCAGCAAATAATTACACTCTATTTAATAGAATTTTGTAAATACAGGTATTGTATTAAATAAATCACTTTTAAACATAGCATATTGTTTGTCGTTATGATACGTTATTTGCAAAACGAGAAAAACAAAATCTTCGAGGAAGCATAGTGATTTTTTTTAAATGTCCAAAATTTAAAAATATAGTTTGTCACTTGGGTTCTTGAGTTGTCAAGCTCCTAATCGCTAGCGCATTTGTCTTAAGTTAGATGTCCATTAAAGAACTCGAAGATACGTAACTGTATTTATGTTGCAACAGAACTCTGGAGCGCCTAGAACAATTTAACCGAACTTGGTACACATATGACTTTCAATCTGGAGAAGAATATTGTAGCGTTGAGGCATCCCCTAAGGATAGGACTGAAAAGATATTACATGTAAAAGGAACCGAAAACGACCGATATTAGTATGATCGATACACACAAAAATAATAGCATGAAAAATGCTTATAGGAACAACAGATGGCAGGATTTCTACTCATGTAAATGTTGTCAGAAGATTAATGCGCTTATAAAAGTATTTTCTTCAAGGATTGCAGAAATTTAATACATTTTTCGTTGGTCGCTATAAATGTGAAATATACCTAGTAAAGCTTTCCTTCTAGCAAAAAGCAACAACTATTCAAATTTTCATTGTAATTTTGTAGATATTTCTGATAACATGGGAGGCGATGACATTAGTGTTGAATCAATACACTAAAAGTGGAAGTCAAGTTCAGCTTCTCTAATATCATTATATTTTGCTAATGTAGTTTTTGAGGTCGATGAGGTAAATATTGTTATTTGCGGTGCAGTCTAGTTTCAGATGCGATGAGAAAGGGTGAAAAATAAAATGATCAAATTTAGTCGCCAAGTGATTATTAAAAGCGGGGTTTATGTTGTTGTTCTTGATCAAATCACATGAAAACTGCTGATCTGTGTGAAATGAATTTTGGAACGTAGCTAGTACCTACCTACCTTGAGCTTGTTTTCTGTCATGTCACTTCGATTAATAGGCGTGTCTTTAGAGGGTGGGAGGTTCAAAATTTTTGCAACAATTTACGCGTTTGTATAATTACAGTTTCGTGGGAATACCTTTTCTGCGTGGGAGATTGGGGTGCAGGTATTTTCCATAAACTTATTCTTCGCTTGCGGAGAACGGGATTTTAGCTAGTATGCAATCAACAAGTGCAGAAATATGAAAGAATTTGTGTGTGGTATGGTAAAATCTTGGTAAAACCTCTTCTTTGAAATGAACTGAAATTTTAATATTTTATAATTTTACTTGTTTGTTTTTCAAGTCTAGTTAAGTGGCCCTTGACTTTTCAAAATTAATTTGGATTATATATAAATATGTAATACCATGGAAGATTATTAACTCTTGGTGTGAGGAGTCCCCAGCTCTATCCCAGGCCATACTTTGTGATGCTCAACATCTAGTTCGGGGTTTTCTTGAGATTCTTTCTTTTCCGTACCTTATTATTCTACCAATTATTCCATATTCATTCACTTTTTCTAATAACCCATCTGTTTTCAGCCTGAAAGACATAAGCATGAGACGTTGAATTAAAGACACTCAACAAAAGTTATATTATCGATCCTCTGAGCCCAGGAGAAGCGCCAGGATATATAAAACTATATATAAAACTAGGATATATATAGGATATATAAAACTAGTCATTCATATGTAAAAACTAATTCGAAAACACATAATATAAATACAGGTACTATGTCTTTAAAACAGTGAGAGAATGATATTCGTGGTAACTTGTTGCAATAGGGATAAAAACACATAGGCCTAATTTATAGGACTTTAGGGTGATAATTATACACCGTATTATATATATACAAAATTTCCTGTGTTATTTTATTATTCTTCGAGTAATGTTTCTCCAATTTTGATCAGGAAAATTCGCACCAGGCTTTAACAGTTGGAGAGCTAATGATAGAAAATGAGAATAGATAAAATTACTTTATATACTAAGCATTGAGTTAAGGGTAACTTGAACGATATTTTTTTCCAGTTCTACTAAACAAATCAATGCCTTTAAATGGTATAGCTATAGAAAGTTAAAAGAAAATATAAAACAAAACACATATACGCTCCAGTTCTTCATTGATAATAAAGATGAGAAAAGTAAAGAAACAAAGAAAGAAAGAAAGAAAGAAATACACTTTGAATGACTCCGTTAGAGATATATTTGGATTTTCCAAGCAATAATATTGACTTTCAAAGTCGTTTGTTTCAACTTTCAAAAGAAAATATTACTATTAAAAAAAAAAAAGCCTTTACAAAATATTAGTTTTGAGGATTTGCTTTCGTGCAGCCAAAAGCGAAAGTTTGGATTTTCCGGTCAATTGATTTTTCATTCATACATGTATGAAAGGGATAGAAGTCTGGAGGGGATTGAAGGGCAAATAACTGACCGTCCCGGCGTCCGTCATTCAAAATCTACGACTGACGAAAAGACCATTTAGTGATTTTTGCTATTCATACTCATACATTGCTCTGACATGGGTATTTTTTTTATTTGGAATTCTCATGTGGGATATGGAGGAGCAATGAACCACGTTGATGTAATTTCCATTTTCGTTGGCGATGCATTTGTTGGCAACAAGTTCATGGTTAACAAAAAGAAGACCTTTATACAATGAATGAAAATTTCAAACTCTGGCCGCCGTGAACAGCATGGTTCTATACAAGAGAGCATCCAAATACTGTAGAATGTAAATAGTGGTCTACCCACGACTTCTTCTCTTGAATAGAGGCAAGAAGAGAAATGGGGTTTTGTATTAACAAACGTCATACACCAAAGTACAAACTATTATTCGTCTTCAGCCTTTTAGTCGACTGATTATGACAAAGATAGGAAAAGGGAGAGGGAATATATAGAAGAATTAATTATGTATCATGCTTGGGCCATGTGTTTATAATAATGATTGAAAATTTTAAATTGAAGGGAAAATATTTTTCAACCTATAATTAATTGTAAAGTTTTTGAGAATGCATCTTTCGTTTCACTTCGTTTGTTTTCTCTTGGCATTTATTTTCGATTACTAATTGCAAAATCAATGTTTATGAAATGGACAAAATTATCTGTGATTGAGTGATTTGTTTTAAAAATCTAATTTTGAGAATGTAGAAGAGAAATGAACATTAGCGCACATTTGCACTTGCTTCTTGCCTTCACGCTTTATTAAATATATGCGATCAACAGGGACACCAGCACATCAAATATAGGCTACAGACATTGGAAAACTACTGGAAAACATAAATTTCTAGATTTAACATGTAAGTTAACCTCTGTATTTATAGGCGACTGCTACACAGTCAATTTGGTCTTCCGCATTAAGTTTACAATCTCTTCACATGTCGAACGCACTCACTTATTATTTTACTGTTCACTTCATAATTAATGATTGGTTTATTGATTTATTAGATTAATTGATTGGTTTATATTTACATCCTTGCCAGCAGCGAGGTCATTGTAGGACGAATTGAAATGAAATGAAATCGTTCAGTTTTACGTCCCACGTGTATGCTGGTGAGGCTAAAGAAGACGGTGATTATGAGAAATGAATGAAATGGTGGAATGAAGGAAGTGGGAGGAAACTGGAGAACCTCGAGAAAACCCACGAGCACGGTGTTTGTCCACAACAAAGTCCACACGGCGCGAGCTGGAATCGAACCAGGGACCCCCAACCACCAAAGGTGAACGCTCTACTACTAAGCCACCACGTTCTCTCATTGTAGAACGAGATCATATACCTGTTTAAAGATATCCGAACTACTGTAATGCATTAATTGCTCTTCCATCGGCTCGTTGCACTCTTAAAATAATTTACGTTCCTTCAAATTCTTCAACATATATAATAACCTATAACTGTGGAGCATAAATATGATAAGAAGGCTATGAATCTCTAACACAGGTTATGAAGTCTTGCATATTTGTGCGCCTATCGTGTTTATAAGTGTTAAGTTGTTTGTTTTATTGTTTGGTATATATTATATTGAAAGGTTTGTTCTTCCTAAACAGGTTTCATGTACCCTCTCAGAAGAGATAAAATGAAATCTTTCAGTTTAACGTCTCACGATTATGCCAGCTAGGCTAAAGGAGACGGTGATGATAAGAAATGAATGAAATGGTAGAATGAAGAAAGTGGGAGGAAAAGGGAGAACCCCGAAAAAACCCATGCACATGGTGTTTGTTCGCCACAAAGTTCACTTGGCGCGAGCTGGTATCGAACCAAGGACCCATGCACCACTGGTGAACGCTCTACCATTGAGCCACCGCGGTCCTACTGTATGTTAACAAGAAATTGTAATTGTATCATAATGAAGATCGTTTTATTTTGAATAAACTAACACAAGATCATAGTAAAATATGCGATTGTATGTAAACCATTTTTGTCTGTTAACTGTACAGCATCAATTTTTACTTAAAGATGTTTAGTTTTGTAAATGTGTTTTAATGTTATATCTCTAATTCAAAATAATACAAAGTAGTAAATGATTAATTTGAGTTTATTGTCCCTTTTCGCCACCGAAGCTATGTGAAACGAATCCTTCTACTTAAAGTCTTCTTCCACTTCAGTTACTCCCAATTGAAATCGATCTCGGGACCACAGGCACAGGAAGGATACGCATTGTTCACTTGGTCACAGAGGAGTATTATCAACTGATAATGAAAATGATTATTGCCTTAATAAAATTCCACTAAATCCAACTTAGATTTCTTTTCTGATTTTGTTTACAGAGATGTTGCACGTGTAGTGTGACATGTAAAGTACGACGTAGTTTCAGAAGTTCGGAAAGTTTCTGCTCTAACTGTTAATAACAGAACTGATGAACTGCGTATTATCTTAGTGGAGAAGAGCTTTGAGTGATTGGTATCTCATCATATTTCCTTAAACAATCTACAACTTATTTGAATTCCCTTCAACAGTCGTTCCAGTAGTTATTAATTCTCGATATGATTAACATTCCTGCTTTTAACTTCTTATGCCTTAGATTTCAAAATCATCTGTATGTATTATCCGTGAAATGAAGATTGACAACTCTAATGTCCCTTCGACAGAACTACTGTTCTTAATCGAGTGTCTGGCCTCAAATTTCAAAATTCCTCCTATGGTAGAGTCCACATCTGTTATTATGATACCCACTCTTCAGGTACAGTTTCCTCAATCCAGTATTTGGCCTCAAGTTACAAATTCCTCATATGGTAAAATCCACAGGATTGAGGTCTATGACTATGATGCTCATTATATACAGGGTGTAATTGAAAAGTACCGGAACTTTTCCCGCCGCGCGGCTCCCTGGCGTTCGAAAAATGTGAGGGGTGGGGGAAAATGTGCGCGGGACCTTCCTCTTTCAAGCGGAACTTGGTTCAGTGCGCTGCAAGCAGCGGTTGAGAAAGCATCGCTGTCCGCGCGAACGTCATTTTGGTTTTGAGCGCCGAAAATGGAGTCAAAAATTGACCAACGCTACGCCATCAAGTTTTGTGTCAAACTAAAAAAGACGTTCACCGAGACCCAGGACCTGCTCAAGGAAGCTTTTGGGGAAGATGTGATGTCCCGTACTCGGATCTTTGAGTGGCACAAGGCCTTTAGGGAAGGCCGGGAGGACACCGATGACGAACCACGCTCTGGGAGGCCGTCGACGTCGAAAACCGATGAAAACGTCGACCGAGTTCGCGAATACCTGAACCTGGACCGTCGGACAACCCTCCGGGAGATCAGTGAAGAACTTAATTTGACATACTATGCAGTGCAAAAAATTGTGACTGAAGAATTGAACATGCGGAAGGTGTGCGCCAAACTGGTCCCCAAGGTGTTGACCGAGAGCAAAAAGAACTGCGAGTGAAAATGAGTCGTGAAGTGCTGGATTGTGTGGAAGCCGACGAAGAGTTATTAGACAGTGTGATCAGTGGTGATGAAACATGGTGCTACGAGTACGACCCCTCGGTGAACGTCTTTTGGCGTAGCGTTGGTCAATCTTTGACTCCATTTTCGGCGCTCAAAAAACGTGACCGACTACCAAAACGACGTTCGCGCACATTTTCTCCCACCCCTCACATTTTTCGAACGCCAGGGAGCCGCGAGGCGGGAAAAGTTCTGGTACTTTTCAATCACACCCTGTAGGCCCCATTTCCTCAATCCAATGTTTGATTTCAAATTTCGAAATTTCTCGTATGCTACAGTCCACGAGATCAGTGTCGTGACTATGGTGCCCATTCCACAAACACAGATTTCAATCTTGTCTTTGGGTTACATATTCAAATAGTGGTGTACAATCTATGCAGTCTTGTTTACTTATTCGAATGCTTTCTATTGAACTGTATTTTCTCATTTTCCATCCGCGTCCATCCATTAAGAAGAATTATCTTCAATTGGTCATAAGAAGTATCTTCACTCAGCCAAACACATAATAGTAATAATACAACAATGATAAACATAATTGGAGGTAAACTTTATACGAATCCTACACAACCTGCATACAGATATATATTGAGTTTATCAACAGTGTAGCACAAAGCATACAGCGAAATACAGCGTGTAGCTGTATTTGTGGTATTTTGAAATTTTATCTTCAAATATTGTTACGTTATAACAACACTTTGGGTCTTTTCTTTCTTAAATTGTATAGCATACTCTTGAAGTTTGGAGTTTGAAGTTTAATGTGCTTTTCTATGGCGCGCAGAAATTGCGCGTTCCCTGCAAGCTCTCTTAGTTCTCTCCCCTAAAAATGATGCTCCAACAGAGGTATAAATTTGCAGTCAAGAAGCCTAAACTTAATTGGTCTCTATCACAGGGATATCAATTCTGTTGGAGAGGAGACTCATTAAGTGGTTTAATTACAGATAAGGTAAAGTTAATGATCCTCCATTGACTGAGAATTGCTTGTTCTGGGATTCTTGGATTAAGCGTCTGCTCAACACAAAGCATAGAAATGGACGGCAATAGAGGGAGGAAGGATTGTTCCCTTTTCTCTCAAATTATCGCTTATTGCTACAACCGCCTGTAGTTGTAACCGCAGATTACCATCGAAAATTCACTAAGACCTCCATATATAAACTAAAGCTCTACAGAGAGATTGTAGGCTTTTACTATAATCTCTAAATTGCAAGATAGAATCTTAAAAGAATGTCATTACTATTATAAGATTTTTCAGGATATCATTGAAGTATATGAGTTTTTCTTTTCATTTAAGGATCTCTATTTTTTATTTATTTTACTACAGTATCATCTGTCTATGACCTAAAAGTAGATATTGATTAGAGGTGAAAGGTAATTTAAACATAAGCTACATGCTCTGTAGCATTGCTACACATAGAAAATGAGAGTCTTGAAACAAAAACAGTTTGAGCTTCGCTCCCACTTCAGAATTTTAGTAACAGTTTAAGAATCAATGGGATATCAGAGGCAATTCCCCTTGTCATGAAAGGTAATTTCAGTTTTATGTATAGAAAACACAGGCCTCTTAGGATACATTATCAGGTGACTAATTTCGTGAATCTTTCGAACTCCGTGCTAGATTTTATATTTCGTTTTAGACTATTAAATCCTACAAAATACTTCAACCAGCTTACACCTCAACCATGATGAATTAGCGCTGACAGGATTTGAAACTAAAGTTAACATAGTATTAAATAATTTACTGTAACATAAATGAAGACCATCGTGAATCATAGCATTCTTATCGTTGTCAAAGAAACTCACTGAAGGATTTAATGGGTTATATTACATCAACAAACTCTAGCTCATGTGAGTTGTCTTGTACACCATTTAAACGAATCTATAATCCAGGGATGCAAATAAGCAACACAATTTTACTCGCCCAAGAAAAAAGCTACTGGTCCAAATCCCACAATAGAAATCATTTACTTACCCTCGGTATGGTATTAAATACTGCCCGCACCTATGAATCACTCGCCCCGGGCGAGTGGGCGAGTGCTTATTTGCATCCCTGTTATAATCTTTCTTGCAAAATGCTTCTCTCATGGTTACAGGAAAAAAAAAATATAAATGTAATCTTGGGTGCGAATGTTTTAAGAGAGAAGCCATTATATAGTTAAATATAAAATGTATTAGATAGAGATTGTTTATCCTTAGTAAACTGTTCTAAACAGGTGTTGTATTACGTAATAAATTTCAATTATTTCAGAGTTACAGACTTCAAGTCATTGTAGATAAGTTATACCAAATACCTAGTATTTCAGTGGAAACTCATTGTCAGATCCAATAAGGTCAATTAAATATTGTGTAGTCGGACAAAGAAAATAAGTTTTAAATGTATTCTTGAAAAATGAAATTTGTATTTCACGCATCCTCGTTTTGATTTTCAATTCGGATGCTGTTCCAGAGAATATCTACCTTAAAAGTTTTCCAAGCTAAAAGAAATTGCCACGCAGTCTCTGTTGACGTCCGGGCTTCAGAACGTTTAATTTTGTTATAGATAGCTCTTTAGTTTCTAGTTGAAAGTAGAGCATATTCAAGTGTATGCAAAAGAAATAAATGTTGAGATTTCAAGTGGAACGAAGAAGGAAATATACGGTGTTAATTCAACCTTTCTGCTGGTCGAGTGGCTGGTACGTGTAATCTTCGGTACACGGGATCCCAGGTTCGACTTTCGGAGGAGGAGCACAGTAGAAGTTCCACAATTATTCACTTTCATTAATCATCTGTCTTCTTTAACCTAAATTGCATAATCGTGGAACATTAAACTTTAAAATTATTCATTTTATAGTGTTAGTTCAACACAAAGTACTAATTACCATTAGCGTTTGAGTACACGTACTTGTGTGCTGGAAGCAACTGACAATACAGTTTACTTTTATTTAATTTTTAAAGTTGTATTTTCACAATTTTTGATAATCGATTCGTTTCCGTAAGCTTCGAAATACGTATTGCACATATTTTATAAAGTGAACATTACTCATATTAATTGTACCGTAGTTTTTTCATGACATCACTTCCTTGGTGGATATTATTTTCATATTTTTAAATAAATCTACGTTAAAAACATTATTTTATCAAAAGTGCTCTACACGAATGGAAATAATGCGAATGCCCAAAGTTCAGAAACATTCCTAAGCCCATTAAATTCGAAAGAATACAGCTCGTGAGTTTATTTCTTTCGCGAGTGAGTTTCGTAGTTAAGGATGACAAATGGATTTCAACATGGTCTGCTCCAAAATTTAGCTTAACACAAACGAAAATCCTCGTGAATCATAGCGTTCCTATCGTTGTTAAAGGAACTCATCGAAGGATTTAATGTATTACACCATATCAGCAAGTGCTTAATGCATGTTACGTAAGTGCTTAATGTATGTGTTGTCTTGTATAGCCATGTTAAAGTAAGCAAACCATTAGTCTTCTTGGAAAATACTCCTCTCTCATAGGGAGAAAAAGATCAGTTTTGTCTCTGATACGAATATTTTAAACGAGAACCACCACTAATTTTGATCCAATTCAGTGCAAAGGTTAAGAACATACATATATATTGAATATAGTTTTTCACATATAATACATATTTATTGAATATTATATATATATATATACATATATAAAGTATGTTTTATAATATATATAACCCATAATATACATTAAAATGCTTACATCGTGACATGAATAAAATAATTTATAAAATGTACGTGATAATAAAATGTCTAAGAATGGCATTTTAAATTAAGGAATTCAATATAGTATGTGTAAATTTTAATAAACTCGAAACTTGGTTCTTTTTTAAGAAGTTAAAACTTAACTTGAGCTCAAGGAATCCTAAATTTATATAATACAACATATATTAAAAAAAAATACTAACTTTGAGTGTCAAATACGTTATTGGTAATTTAGAAACTGGAACTGAAAATTAAATCAAGTTATATAAATAGGAGCACAATGAATTATACACAGTAAAACTTACAAATAAGTTGACATTTGTGTAGTAAACTGAAAAAAAAATATGTAACTCTATGCAATTGATATTCGAGTGTTTTATAATTGTCTAAAAAATATTTATACAATCTTCTTTTGTTTTTTGTTTATTTTCAGATGGCAACTTGAACTGAAGACGACGTCTTCAAGAGGTGTCCTTCTCTACAATACAGGGTTATCTTCAAAATCAGACTTCGTAGGGATAGAATTAACAGATGGACATGTTCGTTTAATAGTGGACAAAGGAAATGGTCCAGCTGAACTCGTAAGCAAAGTGACTGTATCTGATGGTCTCTGGCACTTGGTGGCTGTTCAGTTCAATCCAACTTACATGGAGATCACGGTAGATGATCAAATAGTTAATATGAGACTATCTTTGGGCGAAAATAGGTATTTGGACCTTGCCGAAGTACTTTTCATAGGCGGTATTGAGTTAAATAAACGTTCACGTGCCTTGAACCAAGGACTCAAATCAGGTGAAACAAGTTTTAAAGGATGTTTGAGAAATATGGATCTCGATGGGAAGAAATTTGGAATCCCAGATGCTCGAATTACTTTAGGAATTTTACCAGATTGTGTCTGGGAATACCAGTGTGCCAGAGATCCGTGTATAGGAGGTGCCTTGTGTATTCAAAAGGGAGTTGATTCATTTAGATGTGAATGTGATCTTCCGTTATGTGTTAAACCAGATTACGCTACTGGTTATAAAGTATTTACGAAAACCACATTACCAGTCGACTTGGAGATAATAGCGCTGTCGCCATTACAAGTCCAAGAAGGAGGAAATGCTCTCATAACATCCAATAATATGGATGTTGTTTTGGACTATCCAAAGTTTGGTGTCAGAGAATCCGGTGTCTTATTTCGTGTAGTAGAAACTCCTCGTCATGGGAAAATTCAGGTTGATCTTTGGCGAAGACCGGGTGATTCTATGTTTACGCTACTTGATTTGAATACGGATAAAGTACGCTATATACATGATGGATCAGAAAATCATCAAGATTCCATAGTATTTGAGCTGGAATTTGCAGCAGGATCGGGTTTTATTCTTCCAGATTATTTACAAGGACAACATCACTTTGTGTTACATGTCAATGTCACGCCGGTAAATGATCCTCCCATATTAAATGTTCCTTCTGGGAAGGTTTTAAGGCTTGCCGAAGGTACCAAGAAGGTCCTAACTTCTGATCTCTTAAATGCAGAAGATCCTGACAATCCAACATCTGATTTAGTGTACACAGTTCTAAGTTTGGGTAGTAATAGTAAATCTTATATTGAAAACTCAAATAATCCTCGCAAACCTGTACAGACTTTTACCCAGCAAGAAGTCAATGAAGGACTCATTTCCTTCGTTCACAAAGGTTCATTAACAAGTAAAATCTCGTTGCGTGTGTCTGATGGTATGGAAGCTGGACAAACTACTATACTCAGGGTTTCGGCTTACGAACTTCAGATCATATTACTGAATAATACTGGTCTTGTTCTCACTCATAATTCTTCATCTTTAATTACACCGTATAATCTTACTTTTACTACAAATGCAGAAGATCAAAATTTAGAAATTAGATACGATATCACTAAGTTACCACAGTTTGGAACAGTGCAACGACTTCGAACAGGTAGTGCTGTTGGTTCTGGAGCAGCACTTCCTTCTTCTGGAACAGGAAGATGGCAACCTGTTAACCATTTTACCAGTAGACAATTGGCAAGAGATCAGATACGATATGTGCATACAACAGGCACCCCAGCACATGATGAATTTAAATTTCAAGTATCTGTTATGGATGCAACTAAGAGCCCAACTGTATACGATTTTCGGATAGTGTTTGTTGAATTACGTATAGAGACTGTACGAAACGAGGAATTATACCTGGATGGGATTCAGGAATCTGTTATATCAGAGGCCTTTCTTTTATACGAGACGAGACCGCGGCCAACTCCTAGCTCTCTTCTCACTTTCCATATTCTGCGTCCACCTCGTTACGGCACGCTTAACCTAATGAGAATAGACCAAAGCTCAAAACACAGGAGACTAGGAGAAGGTGATACATTTACTCAACAAGACATAGCAGACAATCGTCTCAAGTATCGTTTACATAGAAAATCATTTTCTCGTGTTCGTGATGAGTTTCACTTTCGTGTTAGCACTCCAGATCGTTTCTCTGATCCTGCGGTCTTCTCTGTGTTTCATGTTCCTTCGGGTGGTATAGATGTGAAAGTTAATTTGGAAAGATTGGAAGTCGTAGAAGGCGGTCGACAGCCGATATCCAAAAGTCATCTTCATCTCGAGACAGATAAAATGAAAGAAGTTATCTACAATATAACTCATGGTCCGAAACATGGTCGTATTGATGTTCTTGATCCCGGTCTTACTGATGCAGCACGGACTAATGTATCATGGTTCGATTCTCGTGAAGTGGCCGCTAACCGAGTTTTGTATGTTCATGATGATTCAGAATCACGTAAAGATGCTTTTCACTTCGTAGCAATTGCAGCAGACCCAGACGAAGATTTTCAGTACGTAGGAGTGTTTCATATTGATATAATCCTTAAGAATGATAATACTCCTATAAGAGCTGTTGACAAAGTGTTCCATGTAGTTAAAGACGGTGAACGCCTTCTTACTGGTAATGATCTTCGGTATACAGATGCCGATATAGATACCAAACCGACAGATATTCAGTATACTCGTCGAGGGATACCGAACGGTGGAATATACAGCTCAAGAAATCGGACTCAACAAGTTTTTCATTTTTCTCAGGATGACCTTGATAAAAAGAATCTACTTTTTCGTCACAGAGGTGATGAATATGGAAAGGTGGTATTATGGATTACAGATGGCCAGTCTCATGTGACAGGAATATTAGAAGTTCGCGCTTCAGCTCCTTATATTGAAGTATCCGTTAATAGCGGACTAATTGTAAAACTGGGCTCATCAATGGCAATAACTACAGCTAATCTTAGCTCTGAGACCAATTTGAACGCGTACGGTGAACAATTGATCTATGAGGTTACAGAGGGACCAAACCACGGTGTCTTAGAAGTCAATGGCCACTCAACAAACCGATTTACTGAGCTTGATTTAGAAGAAGGCAGATTGTCGTACCGTCATGATGGAAGCTCAACGCACAAAGATTATTTCAATTTTCGTGTTCATGCAATGGATACTTCAACCGAAGGCCGTTTCGAGTTCAAGATATTTCCAGCTAGTTACTGGGAGCCTCTGGTTATAGCCAGCAATAGGACATTGCTCGTTGAAGAATCTACCAGTGTCATGATAAGACCAACATCTTTAAAGGTAAGTGTGCTTTGTTTAGATATATGAAAACAGTTTATGCATTGAATCTTTCGCTTCAGGTATAATGTTGAACAGAGCATTACATCTGTTATCAAGTGATGAAGTATAGCTTGTAGTAGAAATATGTTATTAAGGACAAGCAGCTTATAATGTCTGCATGCATATTGCTGGAAATTTTTCTTGTAGTTTAATATTTTCGATAGTACCAGAAAAATATCAAGTTATTCATATTTTTTTTAAAAAAATCGCTCAATTTAGTTCAGAAAAAAGTAAAAAAAGGTATACAAATTAAATGAAGTTAATTAAATAATTTTTGCAATTTTTGCTTCGTTTCTTAATTTATTAGAGTAGCTAAACAATTTACTATTCCTGAAATGTGAAGGTTATTGAACTTATTGTGAAGCACAAAGATAAGTATGAAGAGTAAGTTTCAAGCTAAGTACCAATATTTATGAATTAGCACACTAGTTCAACACATTAGTTATAAATACAAGTAAAAAAATGCTTAATTTAATTCTACCTGGGTACTTAACAATAAGGATTTTTATCCGACTTGTACAAAGGTTATTCCAGATTTAGGTACCTTTATTAGTGAAGTTACAATCTTATTGACATCAAAAGTAAATAAATAAAGTAAAGAAATCAAACAAGAACGAAAACTATAGAAAGAATTTAAGATAATAGTGTCGCATTGTTAACCTATATGTAATCAGAAATTGTTAGATAATTTCTTAACAGTTTCCGGTATTTACATTATGAAACGAATATTTTATTGCCTAAATGAGCGAACTTTATCTATGAGTGACTATATATGTATAATTTACAGAAATTATTTCCTCACTTTTGTATTTTACTTGAATTTGGAACTTTTTTTTGAATGTTTGGAATTTCTAGACGTGATGCCGAGTTCGTGTCTTATTTATGTTAATTTGTATCGTTTGGGGCAGTCATTTGGAAAATGTCTCATATAATGATGAAAAAAATAGTGGAAATAGTCATTATAAGTATGCAATTCTGATGTTCAAAATCAGATGTTGATGGTAAGCATATAATTATTACTAAGCACGGTAGTCTATTTTGTGTGTTACCAGTATTACGGTTATGGTCCAGTTGCACATCAAACATGTGTTTAAAATTAAAGCGATTCTCTATATGAGTGGGTAAAGAGTATGTTTAATTTTGTATTGCAGACTTACTTCCCTAATATAAATTAGGATATCCCACATCCTTTCTGGTAGCAAATCCACTTCTGTTATTTTGATGACAAGCTCTCACAGCCACAGCACGTTCTTCACCGATCCACTTTTCTATATACAGTGAAACCTCTGAATAACGGACACCAATGGGACATGAATTTTTGTCCGTTACTGAGAGGTGTCCGTTACAGAGAGGTTACAGTAATTTAATTTCTCGCAACGGTTACTGTATGCAGTAATATACAGTAAATACATTATGTATGAGCATTAACTACGTAAAATTCAATATGAAAATACTCTATTTAGTATGTATTTGAATTATTGGGAGGGATGAAGAAGAAATTGATTTCTGTTAAATAGTATTATTGCTGGGGATGTGTTAATATATTCGTATATTGCGAAAGATAATGCGTGTATGGTAATAATTTTATTCCTACATGGGAGGGGAAAGTGGGAGGGAAAGCGTTTTTAACTTATTTCAAATTCTCAGGACCTTCTCAAAAGATGCGCTAGGAATCAACTAACCGGTTAAACTCATTAGCAAGTGTCCTCTGAAAATCCTCAGTACAGTTGCGGAAAAAATGTGTGTGTGTGTGTGTGTGTGTATGTATGTATGTGTACTGGCGGTATGGATGAAAAAGCAAGTTATTGTGATTACATATGTTTATTGACTCAGCCCCAATCACAAAGAATATCTTATTAGAAAAAGTGAAAAAGGATGCCTGGAAAACCAACCCAGACTTGTTCCAGTATCATAAGTAAAAGAAAAATGTTACTTTTCCAAAAAAGTAAGAGGAAATATTGTTCGTTGAAAATGTTATTGTAAAGCAAACAGCGTTTGTTTTGTTATCTATGAAATTTTCGAAAAAATTTCAAGGCCCAGAGAAAAAAGGACTAAATTTGTTAGGGAAGGGAAGATCTTTCATATAGAATTCTTGGTCATACGACTGACCCTACATGAGTGTTATTACTTATTGAAGGTTTTCTATTATTTCCACCAGAAAGTAGTTTATTGAGGGCAGAAAAAATAATTTCAAGTTCAGCTTGAAGCTGTTCTGTTTGATGGTTCACCGGTCTAGACTCATAATAGATACACCTGTGGGGAAAAGACTTTTCTGTCTACTGTAATATATCGCAGAATCGAGAATAATTCCTGTCCGTTATGAAGAGGTTATTGAAACGTTTAAGGGAAGAAAGGACTGTCCGCGTCCGTATCTGAGAGTGTCCGTAAAAAGGAGGGTTTTGTTCCGTAAGAGAACATATATTTTTGCCGGGACAAAAAAATCTGTCCGCATTATAGAGGTGTCCGTTATTAAGAGGTGTCCGTTAAGGGAGGTTTCACTGTATTTGCAAATAAAGTCCTATTTTGAAACAAATAACAACAAATCAGTGTTACCAATATCATTTGTAAAGATTTCCTAAACAAATGCAAACGTCGTCCCGTTTTTATGAAATGCCCTATACATTTAATTAATCATCTAAAGCTGTTCTGTTGTATAACACCGTATACATTTATCAAAATGTAACAAGAAGCATTTAACTTACTTCCAGTCAAATTGAATTAAATTGTTTACGTCCTGTAGTTATGCTCTCACGATCAAGAAAACGAATAGTGCAAGGAAATGAGTGATGATTTAAGAATTAATGACATGAAGATGATTAAAGAAAATGGGAGAAAACGAAGAGAATCTGCGAAGACAAAGTTAATGATCACCACAAATACTCATTGTCTGGGATTAATCTGCTGATCCAGTTCATTTCTGTACCTTTTAATTTGCCACGGGTGTTCTGCGCAATACCTAGACGTGTTTTTATTTTAAACATTTTCAGCATCTTGACGTGTTTTTATTTTAAACATTTTCAGCATCTTGACGTGTTTTTATTTTAAACATTTTCAGCATCTTGACGTGTTTTTATTTTAAACATTTTTCAGCATCTTGACGTGTTTTTATTTTAAACATTTTCAGCATCTTGACGTGTTTTTATTTTAAACATTTTCAGCATCTTGACGTGTTTTTATTTTAAACATTTTCAGCATCTTGACGTGTTTTTATTTTAAACATTTTCAGCATCTAATTTCTAACTTAACACTAAGGTGTCACTGAAACTAGTCACGCACCCAGAAATTTTTGCTGGGAAGGATCCTAGCTCTGTGTTTGTGGGGGGGGGGAGGGAAAGGACAATACTGCAAGCCACTACGACTATGCAGTATTGAACGAGAATTAATCTGCATCCGAAAAGACGATAAGTAATTGTAAAATACTTCCACTTATATTTTCAAGGGGAAAAAATGATAGAACTAGGTTGTTTGTTTTATAAGAGAAAGAATACAGATACAGTGCAACATCAAATTTTCATGCTACATGAATAATTTCCCTGTGAAGCAAGTATAATTTTATTGAGAAAGTGTACAACTGTATGCTGAGTTAGGAGGTTTTGGGGGGAATCCGAACGCGGTGGACCCCCCTCTGTCGGTGCGCCCCTGACTGAAACAGTAACATCTGTGTGTAGTTTAGAGTATAATGGCACTGCCTGAAAAGTCACAATTTTTGGCATTCATAATGTATACCATCCTCACGGTAAGAATGGCAAACTAACGTCTTCACAAAACGAGCAAACTTCCTGTATAAAGTTACTTCTTTTTCTTCTCTCTTGCCCTTTGTCTTTCTTCCATGAACGTTTGAATAATGCACTGCAAGCGAATAAGCTTCCTTGTTTTTTGAACCATTTTTTCTTTTTCTGGTATTAATCTGACAGCGCCAATGAACTCCATAATATCGCTTAATCAACCTACTAATTAATCAATTGAATTTCCAATTACATCCTCTACTATTTCATTACTTCGCATTTGTTTGGTTGTTTAATCTCTGGATGCCATTTCCATTTCCGGGAGAGTTCAATATTTGTCTAACCGTCCGATGATAAATACACTTTGCGTCGAACATTCGTTACTCATTTGTCATGTATTTTTCCTTTATTTCTCCACATTTCCCAAAAATTGTTCTAACAATTACTAACATATCTGTCGTTCTCTTTTCCTTCCTACTACGTTCTCCATTTCACGTCTCTCTCTCTCTCTCTCTCTTTCTCTCAATATATGTACAGGGTGAATCATTTATCTTGATACGCCCTTGTAACATTTAAACTAATAGATACGAAACACTGAAATTTTGTACTATGCAAATATCGATAAGGGAAGAGGATTTGACATACTCTGCAACACAACCAGATTAACCGTGTCGCCAACTCAACATAAAGCTTTAGTTTTTTTCAAATGACAATACGTCAATTTACTATAAAGGTAACCAAGAAAGTTCTGTCGCTTTCTCACCCAAAGCCATGGATTCCATTGCGGCCGAACTTCGTGGGCTGTGAAGCGAAGAAGGTATCAAGTACATTTTGCACCTCTACTAGGGATTTGAACTGGCGTCCTCTAAGATCATTGTCCAAGAAATGACTGATAAGCGGATGGCACAATGTCCGAGCAGTACGGTGGATGTAATAGTGTTTCCCATCCAAAGCGTAGAATGGTGTCCCAGATCATCCTAGGCACGTGGGGCTTAGCGTTGTTCTGTAACAGGAGTATCCTTTTGTGATTCAGAAGTGCTGGTTCCAGCGTTTTGAGTTTTTCTTGAAATGGCTCAACTGCTGACAATACACAGTTGCATTGATGCTCTGACCTGCTGGTAGCAGTTACGGATGCACGATGCAACGAGCAGTCCACCTTCTTCTGGTACAGTGCTAGTTTCAGCTGTTTTGGAACTGGTTCATAAGATGCTAACCAATGAGACGGCGGCGTGGAGCTTTCTACAGGACCCATTTCTCATCACATATCAACACTCTGCACAGGAATGGCTCCTTCTTCAGACGAGACAGCAAAGAAACACAGGAGTTAAATCATGTGGGACCCATCGACCCAACTTGTAGGCCTTCCCACGTTGATGGAGGTGCTGCCGAATGGTTTCACACTGAGTTGTAGTCTCAGTTCCACACATTCTGGTCACTGTTCACCTCAATTGTTGTCTGCAGATCTTCATTTTGTACATGTGTTGCTCTTCCAGCACGTGGTGCATCTTCGAATGTTTCATCACGATCCTTAAACTTGTTAAACCACCGCTGCACTGTCCGAGTAGTCACGACACCCTCACCAAATGTCTGGCGTATCTTCCGCCCCGCTGCATCAGCGTTTGACCCCAGTTTGAACTCATACAGCATACACACCCGTATGAAGTTATGTGGAAGTCTCATGTTCACTGTCCTTACGCAAGTTCACGGTGTAACTGTACTGCCACCAGGTAGTATATTGGATATATCCACACCAACAACTGACCTTCGCCTTATCTCCATTAGCATTCAATTCGTGGTGTGAGGGCCGATGGAACACAGACCTCCACAGAAAGCGACTGAACCTTCTTGGTTACCTCTATACATATTACAAATCTACGTGTAAACTGAAAACTTGTAGTTCCACACTTATTTTGGAGCGTTGCAAATTAAGGACGCTACAGTATCACAAGCGTCGAAAACAACGAAATTTTGGAGACTTTTACAACAGTAATAACTAAAATAACACAAACGGGGTAACGCACATCCGAAGTACCTTAGTGACGAATACTACGATTAACATATGATTTATTTCGAATAAGTAGAAACAAAGTTAGAAAGTATTGAAAATTTGACCTTTTTTAAATTGAAAAAGTGTTTGGATATGTACCATCCAATTACGTAGATGATTTTCAATAGACATGAAGATCATAATGTTGTTTAGAGTAATTTGATATTTCAAACCATTCTGGGGTCGTGAAAAAAATAGTTGAATTTGATACATATTGCTTAAAATGACGTATGTGTGGGAACTTGTAAAAAGACTTTTTGATTTACTTTGCTTCTATCGTGTTACAGCAATCTTTTTTTTTTTTTTTTTTTTTGGTAGGTGTGGTTACAACAATTTCTCGAAATTACATAATCTTAAAACGGTGTTGTAAACTTTACCAGTATTTATGTCATGTCCGGAACGGTCTGAGATATCAAATTGTGGAACATGTGACTCTGTAGCTAACCTATGCATCTTCTGTGCGTGAGACCCGATATCAATTCCGGTGGGAACCCATGTGGTTTGGATCCCATCTAAAGTTGTAGTTTCATATTGCCTCGGTATTAAAAAGGGATGCTAATCGTCTTTAAACCGTAATCAACGAATAATCAACAAATATTACCGTGAAATTGTATTGTACTCACAATCGACTTCACAGTTAAAAAAATTCTTTTAAAACTTATAAAACATGAAATCTGTAATTTAATGTTCCATGTTTATGTCCTTTAGGCAAAAGAAGATGAATGGTTATCGAAAGTGAATGATGAACAAGAATTGGTAGAATAAGAGTGCAAACAAATGCGAGACCCCTCAAAAATAGACACGTTTTTCACGACAAGTCACATAATCTGGAATCGAACGAAGATTCTCTCGCACCAGAGGGAGCCCTCTACCACTGAGCTTACGCGTCCGTTTGAAATGGCTAGTAAAGCTTATTTTGAACCCTATTGCTGATTCTCTTGTTTCATCTTTTCATTTTCATCGTCTCCAAGTTCTCGATTACATCATTAATCCATCTCAATTTATATCTCCCTCTTTTCCTAAGAGTTTACGGACTCTTCAGCATCTGTACGTCTTCTATGTTCTGTAGGCAACCTAGTCCAGTCAATCCCTTTGCGATACAATGTCTTCGTTTTTTCATTAATGTATCTGGTTCCTCATTGCATCTTTCATGTCAGTTTCCATCTTGCCTTACAGAGCCATAGATTTTCGTTAGCATCCTCCTCTTTTCTTAAGATCACTTTGGCTTTCCTTGACAAAATCAACATTTCTCCTCCGTATGTGACCACATACCTAATCACTGTTTTATAAATTATTAACTGTTCATTAACTTTCTGTTAACTGTTTCAGAAATTCACCGGCTTGTGAGGAGATTGATGGTTTCATGATACGCCTTGTTTCCAAATTGTAATCTGTCCTGTATGCAAATCTCGAAAACTATCTAAATTTTCAAATCTCTCGTTCGTTATCAGGTCTCTTGTTTTATTTTCTCTCCTTATTTTTCTTACTTCTTTATTGAGCTGAGCGAAGCGAAGCTCTTATACTCGGGTTAGCCGTTTGCTTGTCCGCGAACTCCTCCTAGACCGTTTGGCCGATCTCAACCAAACTTAGCACGCTGATAGAGTATGTTGTGCTGAGTGACAACATAGGTCGAAATCAAAAATCCGATGTACCATCGAGGAATAATGACCGAAAAACGCTTCCTCCTAGACCGTTTGGCCGATCTCAACCAAACTTAGCACGCTGATAGAGTATGTCGTGCTGAGTGACAACATAGGTCGAAATCAAAAATCCGATGTACCATCGAGGAATAATGACCGAAAAACGCTTCCTCCTAGACCGTTTGGTTGATCTCAAGAAAACTTAGCACGCTGATAGAGTATGTCGTGCTGAGTGACAACATAGGTCGAAATCAAAAATCCGATGTACCATCGAGGAATAATCACCGAAAAACGCTTGCATAGACTTAACATGGGGGAAAAGTTTTCACGCGATTTTTTTGTCAACAATTAAAAATGGCATTTATTATTGCATAATGGCCAGGAATGATTACGTAGTTTAAGCTCGCTCAGCTCATTTCATTGCAATCGGGTACATCCATTGCATTCCTAGTATTATTTATTTTGTCTTATTCACTTGTAGACCTGTTTCCTTTCCTTTTCTTGTCAGTTTTATTTTTATATACTTGTGCTAGTCGTCTTTAGATCTATAGATACTGATAGTAATACGATACACATTTGCACAGATCTGGTTAGGTTTAGAGAATATTGCTCCCTTCTGGTCAGTATCCTTTACCGCATAGTGTAGAGCCAAACCAAATGAAGTCGTTGATAGGAGCTTTACTCAATAAATTCAATGTGTTAGATAATTTATTAATTTTCACCTTATCTTGCTAATTTTTATAATCATTATAATTATTCTACATAACTTCAGCTGTATTATAAATTGGCGTACTGTTCCACGTAATTTTCTCCTAATTAATTACCTGAGCTTGCGTGTATTAAGATATGTAATTCCACGTCATTTTCAACGTAGTTTGTCAGGTATGTTTTTGGCCTTGTCATCTATATGTATATAACTGGCATGTGATGAACATTGTATCACTGTACTCTTATACGGAGCCGCGGTGGCTCAGTGGTAGAACATTCACCTCTGGTGCACGGGGTCCTTGGTTCCATCCCAGCTCACGCCAATTGAACTTTGTGGTGGACAAACACCGTGTGCGTAGGTTTTCTCCGGGTTTTTCCGTTTCCTTCTACTTTCTTCATTGCACCATTTCATTCATTTCTCATCATTACCGTCTCCTTTAGCCTAACCGGCATAATCGTGGGACGTAAAACTTAAAGATTTAATTCATTTATCTTCATTTATGTACTTTTATATGTTCTAAGTCCATACGATATTCAATTATCACTTTTTCCGCGTTTCCTAGAGTCCATTGTTCAGGATGTGAGAGAAAATCTTATAAACTATACTCAGAATGGGTGATACAGATGGCTGAAATGTAACTCTACTATCTAATCCGTCTCCATTTTTCTATAGTGTACATATCCAAGATTCAACTACTTCGCAATTTTTCTTCATATACACATACGTTAGATCAACTCTGTTACAGATTTTATCTGTCTTTTATCATTAATTTAATTATGATACTATCACCTCAAGGATCTTTGTTATTTACCATTCTTTGAATTATTTCCGCTTCTACAAGCATAGGTAAAGGAATATAACTTTCTTCTTCTTTTTCTTCCTGCAGTCTTCCTATTTTCTCTTCTATTCGTTGATCCTCCCGATTCTGTTCTTCCCTTTTATCGTTACTCGGTGATTCTCTAAAGCATTCTCTCCATCCCTTGAGAAATCCTACCTTTCATAAGTAATTATTTGTCCGTTTCTCGACTGACAGTTGTCTACTTAGGTTGGAGTGAAATATTTATAGGTCGATATCTTTCTTTTATTATATTTGCTTACATTCTCAAACTCTTCTATTTAGTTTCAAAAGTATTCCACTTTCTTATTTCTATACAGTTTATTTGCTTTCTTTCTTATTTCCTGATCATGTCTATATGATTTGCTTTTGTTTGTTTCACTAACATTGACTCTCCTCTTTTTTTTCTTCTTCTTCTGCCAATTAAACGCTTCTCGTCAAACCACTCCTCATCCTTTCTCGCCTCGTATGTTCTCTGAGAATTTGTTTTGCTACTTGTTATGTCACACACTCAATTTTATTCCATTCAACCTTCATATCTTGAGCCTCTACTGTTTCTATCCTCTTTCCCTACTTCTGCTTTCATTCGTCCCGGTATACGCGTTCCTAATTGTCTGATTTTATTTCTTTTGCTTACACTTACATACATTCGACATTTTATTCTTACTTCTTCTTCCTTTTCTCTTAGTTCTTCTCTTCCTTTTCTTAGTCCTTGTCTTTTTGAGATTAACTTCTGCCAAGAAATGGTCATAATTGTATTTGGTTCCTTGCATCTACATGTTCATTATTGAGGTTGCGTTTCTTCTCGATATCAAAATATGATCGATTTGGCCATTTTTTTGTCAAGTCCCTATATGTATCTCTCATTGTCTGGCAATGTTGTGCTTTCTTAATAACCATGTTGTTATTTTTCTCAAATTGCATGAACTAATTTCGATTTTTACTTGCTTCATTATATAACATATATTTTCCGGCTAAATTTTTAACGTCTTGTTATTTTCCAATTTAGAACTCGAATAACAAAACATTAAAACGTATTAAATTTTAATCTTATTAATTTTTTACAGAAAAAATATACAATGTAATCCAGTTGAGAATGCTCGAAGAGCATTGCCAGAACGAACTTAAAAAGAATTATTTTTTTAAAAAAAATATATGAAATGTACTTTAAATTTATTTGATTAAATTCAATAGATAATGCAATATAGATAATTATATTAATATAAATTTATAATTGTAATAAAATAATCAGAAAATTATAATTCAAATTGTACACAATTGACTAAATGAAAAATATGATAATATTTAAATTTCCCGAAATCAGAACCTTTTTGGCCAATATCTGGGGAAGGGTAAGAGTGACGCGAAAAATTCCGTCACTTTCTTAGATAGTTTTTGATGGTCCTGTGCCGCTGCTGTGCCATCAGTTGTATCTCAGAGTTCAAAGAATCGGGAAGTATCAGGCTATGCTTGAAGGTATGCGGAAAGGCAATGAGGAAACTAGTCGTGTTTATTAACAAATATGCGTTTACAAAAGCTGTCTGAGAATGTACAATCTTGATCAAAGTTTTCTTCCGATGAATTTTCAAAAGTTCATGATTCTGTCGTTGATAAATGCAATTTAATAAAATAATAGAAATTAGCGAATTAAGTTAGGAGTTTACACAATTATCTCATGGTCACTTCACATCTAATACACAGTTACTTCACACTCCATCGAATGGAGGCATCAAAACTGAAATATTCGCAAATAACAGAGACAGACAGACGCATACACATAGAAAATTCAGTAACGAACTTTTCAATTTCATTGAAAGTGTTCAGAAATTGTATTATTAAGTGAAAATAGGTACAGTTGAAATCATCATTAGATAGATTAAAACATACATAAGTGTGCTTATATTAATGTTGCAATATTGCAGTAGAATATTCTTAACGATGTTGAACACTTGCACCATCTTTCTTCCTTAGCTCATTGATTTTTTTAAAAAAATAAGATCGGGCTAGTGGGCATTTCAAGATTGCAATGTTCGTCCGTTCGTTATTCCACGTGATAACCCTTGAACGAAAACTTATTTTTGAATTATTTTTTTTGGGATAGATAGATTAATTATCTCGGTCAAGTTTGTTAGTAGAGTTAATGCGCTAATATCTACACTGGTGGCGGTGTCTTAACCATGACTATCCATGTCTCATACATAGAAATACGCGCTGAGGCAATACGTGGTGTTTTTTTTAAAGGTTAAAAACTAAAAGGTTTAAAAGTATTTTTGAAGGTTAAAACTTTTTTTTAGGTTAAAAGTGATTTTGAAGTTAAAACTTTTTTTTTAGGCTAAAAGTGATTTTGAGGTTAAGAGATTTCTTAATTAAACCGCAAAAAAAAAAAAAAAAAAAAATTGGTTTAAGGGTTAGGAAAGTTTGATTGGCATAAGGGGAAACACAAGGGAATGGAGAAAATGTTAGTGAAACAAACAAAAGCAAATTGTATGGGATTACCAGGAAATAAGAAAGGAAGCAAGTAAACTGTATAAAAGTAAGAAAATAGAATACACTTAAAAGCAGATAGAAGCTAAGCAAATAAAATAAAAGGAAATTTTATCAAGTTATAAATAATTCATTCAACTGAGAGTAGATAACTATTAGTCAAAAGATGAACAAATAATAGCTTATGAAAGGTAGAGTTCTCAAGAAATGGGAAGACAGCTTTAGAGAATTAGTGAATAACAATAAAAGGGAAGGACAGAATCGGGAAGATCAACGAATAGAAGAGAGAATAGGAAGACTGTAGGAAGACAGAGCAGAAGAAAGTCATATTCATTTACCTACACCTGAAGAAGGGGAAATGATTCAAAGAATGAGAAATAACAAAGGAAGAATCCACACATACTTGGGTGTGAAAGGGTTTCTATCTCACATACTTGGGATATGTGAAGGTATATAAAACCTAGAATATTATTGTTGTTTGACATCAATTCAACTTCAAATATTTTTGCTTAACCCTAAAATACTATTGATGAGGTCATAACCTTACATACTTTGGTATAAGAGGGCATAAAATATTGACCACTTCAACTACCAGTGTAGATTCATTCAGAAATATAAGTTCCAGTGATCCTCTTTCCTGTCTCCACCAGAGTTTATTAGGAAATATCTTTCTGTTTTTTTTTTTTTTTTTAATGTGTTGGAATTTTAATTGTTTGATTTTACTAACTTTTTTCGTGCAAAACTATTTAAATTTCTCTTAATTTTTGAAAATTAAATTTTATTATATATTGTAAAATTCTGCTTAGGTGGAGCAAAGGTAAATCAAATTATACTCGGGAATCGTTTTCTCCCACTACCAAAGTTTTATTACAAAATCTTCCCTTTTATAAACAATATGTTTCAAAAATCATAGTAAGACTATTCATGGCTTTGGATTAATTGTTTTAACAATAGAGACACTGACCAAAGCTTAAAACTTTACTTTATTTTAAATTATAATTTGTAACTGTTTCGGATATCTAGCATATCCTTCTTCAGACACTATCGAAATTAATGAAAATACAGACATCTCTGTATGTCTGTATTTTCATTAATTTCGATAGTGTCTGAAGAAGGATATGCTAGATATCCGAAACAGTTACAAATTATAATTTAAAATAAAGTTTTAAGCTTTGGTCAGTGTCTCTTTTGTTAAAAAAATTCAAAAATCACTATGATGTAAAAATCCTATAATACTTAAGTAAATATGGTATCTCAAGGCGCGAGGAGCATAGAGAAAGGATCTCCACAGAGTTCCGAGTAAACTAAATGGAGTGGATTTAGGATCCTCAATGCGCCGTGCAAGCAAAAACAGGTTAGAAAGCTACAATGCTTTAGCCAAGCTGGATGACTGAGGTTAGAAATCCGATAGAGTTCAGAGCAAATTAAGTGAAGAGTAAAGGAGGCCTAGAGCTCCGAGCAAGCTAAAGGCATTCGGTTAGGTTCCTTTCAAAGCTCCAGGCAAGCTGAGCGAGTGTAGGTGGCAAGTCGAAAACTGATAATAATCGCTGTGATTCTCCTGGTTTTATAGCTGCTCCAGTGTAGCGGTGGCGCTGGTGGTCCTTCGTGGTCACATGACCAGAGGTATCGCTGGTGTTCCTGTCGTCTGCCACTGTAGTAGTTTGTAGTAGGACGCACATGGTGTTGCTTATAAGTGCAAACATGATTGGTTGTTTATAAATACAACCATGTGCGGGATATTACAAGATAATTATAATTTCAAATTTTTAAATATAATATAATTAACGAATTGTATGACCTATGGAACCCGGAAGTTCAATGTTGCGTTCACAAAAGCTCTCTATTCTCTTCTGTCCGAGACAACTGGATCCAGTTTCTACTTTGTATTCCTATTTCTGCGAGATCCATCTGCATTAATAGTATGCTCCCATCTGCTCCTGGATCTTACTAATTTAATTTAATTCGAAGTGTGGGTGTGGAGAAGAATGAAGAGAATTAGCTGGGTCGAGCGGAATGAGGGAGTGTTAGAAATGGTGAGGAAGAGAGGAACAATTTTAAATATTGTTAAGAAGAGGAAAAGAAACTGGTTGGGACACAGGCTAAGAAGGAAATGTATCATAAGGGACGTGCTAGAGGGTATGGTGGCAGGAAAGAGAGAGAGGGGATGAAAGAGACTACAATCAATGAACGATATCGAAACAGAAAAATCGTACAAGAAGACGAAGAAGTTGGCGGAAAACCGTGGAGCATGGAAGCCTCTCAGTTGCAGCAAATGATCTACGAATAATGACAGAGTACTTATGATGATGATGATTATGATATTTTTACATGTAATGCAAATTCATTTTGAAAGTAAAGTAAAGAATATAATTACACTACGCTTAAGGAAGAAATCAGTAATATCACATCACTAGAATTCTAAATAATTAAGAAATAATAATACCCAACATAAACCAGTCAGCTGAAATATAAAATGGTGCAAGCAATCATCACTATTAAATGTTGTGAGGGTGGGTCACTGCCTTCTAAGACCCACCCTTGACACCGCCTCTGTATAGATACTAATAGACCTATATTGTGCTTCACTAAAGTTCTGATAGTAATGTTTTTAAATGACAAGATAATAAGAGAAGCGTATTATATTTATATACTAGTATAATATGATTGTCGAAACATTCCATCTACCTACCTACTCCATAGAGCGTTTCTCTCCGTGAAATAAGAAGTTTGTTTGTCTTGTAGAGGTATTAATGAGACAAGATGTTGTTTGTTCCTAGTTGCTAATTTCTTGTCAAGGGTAATTATATCCTTATGTACTCGAAAGTGTCACGGCTGACAATTGGCTCTCTTCATTGTTGTCAGTGATAATTAACGTATCGGCATTCACGCTTCCTTCCCGTTATGACATTTTCCTTAATGATAATTTTAGATAAAGCTCCAGAAGCTCCATTTAATCTAATTAAAAGTTTTCTTTTTCTTTCTTTTCTTTCTTTCTTTTCTTTTTTTTAAATAAATAGCACACTTGTAGAGATGTAAATAATTTTAGGAAGCGACTAGTTGCATTCAAATAAAACAGAAACTCATGGGAAGATAAGGTTTTGTTTTAAGACTATGTTTCTCATTTTTTTCTCCATGGTGAATCTAAAAAAAATCTTCGCTCGTGTTTTCACCCCATTAGGATTAACTCTATGTAGAGGCAGCGGTAAAAGTGAGGTGGAACGGAGGGGCACGACATCCCCCTGTTTCCAAAGTTTATCTATAGTGTCCCTTTACTTCCTAAAAAAAAGTTACAGTGGGCACAGAAGACGGGCACATAAGCACAGAAGACGTCATGATGTTATGCACCCCCCCCCCCAACAATTTCAAATCCATTTGTACCCCTGTGTGGAAGAATTAACTTCTGGTGTATTTAATTTAGTCTGTTCCCTCTTACTTAAGTGGTAAGAAACAAAACTAGTTTTTTATTCCGCTTTTCACAAAAACTTTCATTGACAAGTGCTGCAAACACACGTGGTTTTCGACGATCCTGAGTCTTGCAGAGAACATGCTGTAACTATCTGGCAGTGCTTTCTAAAAACAAAGTTTTCATTTCTTTCTCCTTAAAATCTCGTAAACAATCAATAATTATATTCATCCGTGCATTTAGCATTATTTTACAGAAAGCATTTGGAGAATCAAGTGTCAGCCATTTCCCCAACTTTAGGTTAACGTAGTTGTACAGATGACATGAGGAAGTCCATCATTGCTAATACTTCCACGCAACAATTTTGTTATTTCATTATGTGTACTACTTGATTGCTCTACTTGAATGTTATTACGTACGTGCGATCTTGTTATTGTTTCTCAGCATGCTGTCTTGTTAGAGTTTTATGCGGTTGTTTTATTCTTAAGTTTTAGATTATGTTCTAGTGATGAACTGCTTTGAGTAACAGTGAATGCCTCAGTAACTCAGCTGAAAATTAGTTTTGTTTATGGTTATTTAGAAGGAAGCCGGAACGGATAATATGATTGCTACTTCGTATGTTTAATGTAAAATACTCTTTTCAGACTACATATGATGTACTAGTATCTTTTAGCTGTGTGTGTTTCCTTACAGAAACACATTTAAATTGTTTCAACAATTTTTCATATACAAGTAGTACGTGGGTCACTGTTAGAATTTGTGTGTCAACAATGATAGATATAATCTCTGCTTAACAGTGTATTTATTAAATGTGAAGGGCGCAAACCAAGGATCTTATAAAATAGAGGATCTGCCCTTACAACAAAATCTTGAAACTATACGTCACAGTTTCGCCACCCCTAGTCTGCTCACTCCGCCCAATAGAATCGCAATGTTTTGAGGCAACAATCATGGCGGAAACGAAAGTAGTCAATCAGACGATGGCAGAAACGAGAGTAGCCAATCAGACGTGCCGATGCTCGGTTGTTTTTTGGCTTCATCGATTTAATAGGATGAAGATGCATGTAGGCAAATCCTCTATTTATAACATCCTTGGTGCAAACAATCTATTCTAAAAGAATAAAAACTCATTTACTATTGGCGAAAAATGACATATTTTTTAACGTCATAAGAAAAATTAGTCTATCAGAATATTTACAGACAATTGTCTGCTGTACCAGTAAACAAAAAATGAAAATGAAACGAGATATTTCAGTTTAACGTCCCGCGATTATCCTTTCATTAAGCAAAAGGAGATGATGATTAAGGCAAATGAATGATGATGGAAGGATTGGTGGAATGAGAAAGTAGGAGGATACCGGAGTACCCTGAGAAAACCGACGGTCACGATGTTGTCCACCACAAACCTCCTTGCTGGAGATCGAACCAGGGACCCCACGCGTCAGAGGAAAGCGCTCTACCACTGAGTCATGTATCTCCCTAACACTAAATAGAATTTTCTTTTTTGTTAAGTTGCCGTGTACTTAGTATTTTGAGATTCAAATTTCGTGTCAGTGAGCAAGAGTAAAACCCAGTAAATAGCGTTATTAGTACATTTATAACAATTTGTTTTCTTATTTGAAGTATTTTTACAACACATTTATAGCTGTAACACTTATTCATCATCGTCATCATCATCATCAGGGTATTCTGCTATTATTGGCAGGTCACTTGTCACAACTGAGAAGCTTCTATGCTCCACGGTCTTCCTCTTCATCTCCACCTCTTCATCTTCACATACGATTTTTCTGTTTTGATATCGTCCAATAATTGTACTCTTCTTCGCCCCTCCCTCTCTTTCCTGCCTCTATACACTGAGAAAAATCCGTTCTCCGGACAGTGGTATATTGTACAAATATACGGAATCCTCTTGCTTACTACAGAAATCAGTACAGCGCATACGTGATCCAAATCCTACATAGGCACTGTCCGTAGGTGTTACACCATGCCGTTGCAGAATGTCTGATATCTAACAGTCTTACTTATATTAATACATATATGTATGTTACCTTCGTCAGCTGTATGTTATATACGTCCATTTACACGTGAGATCCTGACTGCCTATATTGTTTGATACGGAAAGTACGTATAGATGGAACACTTATACAGAAAGTATTATAACACATGCATTTTCAGTTAAACATTTGCTGTACGTTAAGTCCAAAAACCACAGGGTTTATAAATATAACATACGATTTAACGTACGCCACATACAATTTTTTCTCTCAATGTACCCTCTAGCACGTTCTTCTTATTGCAAGAAAGAAAGAAAATTGTATTCTGTACTATTCGTGTTTCTGATTATGCGTGCCGCTTCGTCCAGTGATTAGAGTGAATAATTGGAAGTTTCCTGTAGTTTTTTTTTTTTTTTTTTTTAACGAACTGTAGATATACAAAGAAGTAGCAAGAGGGCTATATTATCTATCTTTTATGATTGAAAACGGACAAACATATTAGTTAATTGATTATGGATTTTAATCAAGTGAATGAAACTATTTATTGAAACATATTGTCAGTATAGTGTTTACCATTTCATTTCTTCTCTTTTCAAAGAAAAAGGATATGGTTAATTCTATAGATATCACAAATTTGAAAATATCCACCCTAACGAAGTGTCTGTGTGGAAATATACAATTCAAAATTTCTCTATAATATCTGGAATCGCGGAGATAATTCAATGATAACTTAAGGGAGAGCTCCGGGGAAGAAATTCCATCAACGGAGCTGCTAATTTCGTTTTAAGATATTAGAAAGATTTTTTTTTCAAATCAATTTAATTTAAAGTAACGAAGTATTAAATATTCATTAATTGATCTCCGTTGTTTCTTTGAAAGAAAAGAAAGAAAAAAAGGAAAAATTGAACCCTGTGTTGCTACTTTCAATTTTGCAAGAAAAATCCATTATATTATAAATCAGCGTAAAATATGTGTTGATGGATTAAGGACAAATTGTTATACCAGAATTGATCTTTATTTATTCGTACATGTTAAAAGAGGAAAATAAAGTAATTTGTCTTTATTTTACATATACAATCAAATTATAGCAATTACGTGTTCTTTTGCATAAAACAACCACTGTGGTAGCACTGACAGTTGGCCCAATAGCTGCAAATGATACACTAGCCAACTGCTAGTCAATTCATTTATCAACGTAGCACCAACGAAAGAAGTAAAATTGTTGGGTGGCCACAATCTATTTTAAACTACATGTTGCAATTACCAAATTTCCTACCATTTCGACAATTGGCCAAAGTAGTTGGCCGTAAGAGCCAATCAAGTGTGCTGTTACGCAAAATATGTTCCCTTAAAGTGCTCTCCTTTTACGGAATATGGAAAAAATGCGAGTATGACTCCGACAAAATCGTTCTTTGTTTTAGTTTCCAATTTTCTGTAGGGTAGGGTTTAGATTCGTGTGTATGGTAGAGGTCTGCACGGGCCCTAATTTTTCGCCCGGGCCCGGCCTGGACCGTGAGTTGATAATGAGAAGCCCGACCCAAGTCCGAGATATGTTTTAGCCTTTAGGCTCGAGCCCGACCCGAGCCTGTGTGATAATCAAATGAGACCGAAATAAGCCCGAATTAAATAAACTTAATAATGAACGCAAAATTGTATTTTTATTTACAGCAGTTAGAGGATTAATTTTGCAGAGTTGTTTAAAAGTTCTCCATAAAGAACGGTCCCATAAATATCATTGGTCAGTATATTTACAAAGTTACACCCAAACAGTCCCGAGGAATATGGTTGTATATTTAAAAATTTACGGCCCGAACCCGAAGTGATCTATGGTTTGTAGGTCCGAGTCCGGTCCGCAGGCCGGGCCGGGCCTAAGCCCGAGCCCATGAAGACCTCTAGTGTGTGTGTCTAGAATGTAAAACACCTAAGAACTAACTTCTGAAAAAAATAGTGAAAGTTTCAATTAATATGGTGAATGATTCTGTGTTTGCGTACTGTACTACTTTGTGAAAGTTACTTATTAGTATGATTTCTTAGTGGAAGGTTTCATTGACTCACTACTTTCTTTGGGGGATGGAGGGCTCCCGCTCCTTCCTTCCTTTCTTTCTTGGCTTATCCTCATTTCCTGTTACAATATAACTAAGACTTCAATTCATCATATTTTTTTAAGTCATTTAACTATGTCAGTCACCACCTGTGAATATGTTTATCCTTTTTCCCTAACCAATGTCAATCAAATTTAGTATACCACCTCACTAATCTTTATTCTGCCTCATCTAATTGGAAAATAAATTTTCTCCCTGCCATGATCTCAGTTAGGAGCTGCCAAACGTAAATACTGCGGATAGTGTTGCTGGCACCAACAACCGTGTCAGGCACGTCCGGACCACCCTTCGAAACCAGAAATGAAAAAAAAATAATAATAAGTAAGCATGAAACAAAAAGAAACGAGAAAAAGAAGAATCAGCGTTAAAAATATAAAGCAACATCAAGCGTTTGATTACTCTTTCTTATAAGGAGATTTGTGTGAAGGAAACGGGGGAAGGGTCAAGTTAAAAATGGATATTATATTCTATTGTAACATAGCATACCGAATTCCATCTAGCTTCATGCTAATTCTTTGGACTACAAATGACGATCGATAAACCGATTCGATCAGATAGACTCTCGGGTAGAACTTAAGAAATGCTCATTATCACCAATAATATGAGTCTGGCAACATACATTTCAGTTACACCTGTTAAAGTAATTTTCAATTTGGCGGCAACACTACTCTATTTTATAGGGTGTCTTTATTATATCGAAAAATATCTCGTTGCTGTCCTTGACGGCATTAAACGAAAATAAGAGAAAGAAGAAAGAAGACAAGAAGAACCGAGTTCGAATGACCTCGAAAGACTATATCTTTTTCAATACTCTTTTGTACCCTATGTTATTTTATTCGAAATTTCTTCATAGTTTCTTATTAAAATACTTACTAACATATTCTCATTTTATTGTTCTAACAAAACAATATGGTTATGTGGCCAGCAAAATAGTTTAGATTGACCGAGCGCCTGGTGTGTAACCACAGTATTTCATGTCACGTACCCCTCCATTACAAAATTCTGTCTAAATGAACCAATATATGTTGTCAGTAAAATAGTTTAGAATGATTGAGCCCCTGGTGTAATAACCACAGTATTTTGTTATGGAGCACCCCTATTACGAAATCCTGGCTACGTGCCTGCCCGTGTGCGGAAGTTTAGAATGTATTCACTAAAAATTAGTCATATCTTTCATAATAGCAAATTTAGAAAAAAAAACTTCCGTAGATTTGACTATGTTAGTGAGGTTTAATCATAAATTTAATAAAATATTGTTCTCTAAATTGATGGTCTTGGATTGTGAGATAATGTTGGAAGGGCAAAACGTACCTTCTAGATGAGTGGCAATTTTAACAGATGACAGGATTGGGAATTGCTATGAGGGACATGTAAGATCCATATTGCAGTTCAAATACAGTCTTGTGTGTACAATATTATACCATCCTTTCCGCTCTTTGGCAATAACAAATTTGGCCTTTGTCGGTTAATCCTTGCTTTCAAGGCTTATAGGGTTAGAAATATATTGTATTATCGTTTCTATTTTTGATCATTTTTCTTATATTTAACGGGTTTTGGCCATTAGCTTCCAATATTTGCAAGTAATGTAACTAGACCAGTAATGACCTTCAAGCTAGTTGTAAACCCTAATTTGTAGGATCATTCTTAAAGAAATAACAAGTTGGTTTATCCCTTTGCCCTTGATCAAAATCGATCTTCGCCCATACCCGACGTGGACGAAATTTGGCAACCCACGAATGCAAACTGTCAATATCTTAATACACATTTTGCTCCAAACAGTGTAATCATTCCTTGAAAAACTAAAGTTCACTTTGCTTTGGTATAGTCTTAACGGCATTAGAAACTTGGGCAATCTTAATTTTTTTTTAGTTCATTGATTTTTTATATGAGGAATTATTTTTTCTTTTCCCTTTGAAATGAGCTGGAATTGGTTTGATTTACTGATTTCTTAATTTCTACTTAAATGTTGCTTACTTTGCGAAAATGAAATCTTGCTATTTATTATTTTAATATCTAACAAAAAATGCAGTTTTAAGTAATACTAAATTTATATGTATTGCGAATTCATATTCAAAAATAAAAGAAACCAAGGACATTTTAGCTAGGCTTGAAAACAAAATCAGTAAAAAATCACATAATTAAAAATTCCAGTTCATTTCAAAGGGAAGAGAAAAGTAACTCCTCACATAAATCAATAGGCTAAAAATTAAGGATGACATATGTACTCACGATTGTTAACCAAATTCGACCTTTCTTTTACAATCCTCATCATTCACTCTTCGTAGAAGCAGAACAACTTAATTTTTCCGTTAATGAAATGAAATCTTAAAGTTTCACGTCTCATGGTTATGCCGGCTAGGCTAATGGAGGCGACGATGATGAGAAATGAATAGAATGATGGAATGAATGAAGTCGGAGAACCCGAGGGAACCCGCGCACACGGTGTTTGTCCACCACAAAATTAACTTTTCATGAGCTGAAATCAAACCAGGGACCCCATGCACCAGAGTTAAACGCTCTACTACTAAGTCACCGCGTAAGAGCTCCTTCGTTGCTAAACGGTTAGCGTATGCACCTTTGGCGTGGTAGACCCGGGTTCGATTCCCAGCGGGAGTTCATGTGGTTCGGATTCCACGTTAATCAGTAGGTCCCGTCTCATATAGCCTCGGTGCTTGAAAGAGACGTTAAACTCAAAATCAGCTCAATTCAACTTAACTAAGGCACCACGGCTTTTTCTCGTTAATTTCGTAGAATGCGGTAAAATTGGTTAAATATGTTTTATGATTAATTTATAATATATTTTACGTCCTTTTATACAAGTATGTGACTTTGAAGGATTAATATCAAATTGAAATTCATTGACTGTATTGCGAGTGTTATATAGGGGGCGTTATATTACCAGAAGTATTTAAACACACTATCAGTAAATCTAAGGGGAGTCCTCGTTTACAGTGGATAACTAACCAAGAATATAATTTTCATTTTTCTCTGCAGAGATTGTTACTCTTAGTGTATATTTTAAATAAAAAGCATGTTTTAGCTTTTCTCAGAAATAACGAACACCATAATTAAATAAGTGGTTCGTACTTTTATCATTGTTAATTTTTGATCATAGTTAAATCATTCATCACCGTACCAATGTTCTTCCCTAATTTATTTACCATAAAATAATACACTGTGTATAATTTAAATTTGATATATTAATGAACCTGACAATCAAGCTAATAATTATATGCAAGCGTCTTGTTTTAAAGCCACGGCCTTTTGTATGTTTTCTAGTGAATACACTAATCTTATACAATGAGATGGCAACGCTGAAGAAGGTAGTTTAGAAATGAGATTTTAGAAGTTGCTCCGTCAAAGGAATTAATTTTGACGACACAAAGGGGTGCTGCTCCTGCTTTCTTCTGGTTCGGCTGAAATATCATTCAGCTTGAAGATGAGCTGTGCTGGTATTTAGAGACCCCAAAGCAACTAACAATTGCCACTAATGAATGTGAGACAATCTGCAACATGTTGACAATACGTTGGAAGACAAGACGCAATAAAGTGACAGCAAAGATGGAGACAAGAGAAAGAAAGACAGTTCGTTGCTTGTGTAGCTGCAGGGCTTTCAATTAACGCCTAGAGGTTTCCTGTTTCTAAGAATCAAACCACACTACACAAATCAAAATAAGTATTCAATGTAACTTAACTTTATTAGCGTAAATCCATCAGTGACAGATCATTTCCCGCAATTTGAGAAGTTTCTGTCCATTAGATCCTTTTAGTGAAAGAAACGTGTGTCCCATTTGCAGCACCGTAACTTGGAACTTTACGTGCGAGAAGAAGCCTTAATATTTGGACTCCCTAAGATATTCATGCGAGCCCCTAAAAAAAAAAAAATGATACGAAATTCTCTCCCAATTCCAGAATTGAAAACCTTAATAAATATTTGTATAACTTCTAGGGGACTTAGTTGGTGTTTTACTGAAGTATAGTCGAGATTACGTTTATGCTTCACCTTAGGGAAATATATTTTGTTCAGTGGTAGGGCAACAAGAGCATCTCAAATTATTTTCAGTTTTTTGGGAACGATATAATGTTTCCATTCAATGCTTCACTAGTTAAATTGAGGGAAGAATATCTGAGACAACTTAAAGACTTTTATATATATATATATAGTGTTTCAAAACAACACCGACAATGTTTGGGAGGTGATTCCTGACACCAAGATAAGATAAAAAGTATACACCAACCTAGGTGCACAAATGCATGGTTTCGGAGTTATAGGCTGCCGTAAACATTAAAAAAATGAACTTTAAAGGTCCATAGCTTCAAAACTATTGGACCTACCGTATTTGGGTCAAGACTTCACTTATGTGCCCTATCCAAATATCCATGTTTCAGAATCCTGCGCTACTTCCGAAACAACTTTTGTAGAGGTAGTTGGTGAGTACTTTAAATTATATGCCCGTAGTCCGATGTTGCGTGAGTACCTCAGGATTCCGGAACATGGATTTTTGGATAAGGCACATATTAGTTTCTAAGTGAAGTCTTCATTCAAGTACAGTAGGTCCAATACTTTTGAAGCTATGGACCTTCAAATTTCCTTTTTTCATGTTTTCGGCAGCTTGTAAGTCCAAAAGAAAGCATTTGTCCACCCAGCCCAGGTTGATCTATACTTTTTGTCTTATCTTAATGTTAGGAATCCCCTCCCAAACGTTGTCAATGTTTTTTTACAACACCCTATATATATATATATATATATATATATATATATATATATATATATATATATATATATATATATATATATATATATATATATATATATATACATTTCTGAGGCCTTTCTGATAGTGAACATTTTACTGAAATGGAGCTAGATCACACTTGAGTTCCTTTTTTGGGGGGAGGGGAGGAGGTGAATTTATTCCTTGCTTAATTTATACATTCATGTTGGTATTGTATCATGTGAAGTAGGAGAGTTTTATCTTGAATTGGTCCTGCTAAAACGGCAAACAGCTTAAATGAAGGGACAGTTGCTCCGCCTCCCATAAGTTACGGCTCTGCCCATTACACATTCAAAATGTATCCATAATAGACAGTGCATATATAATAAGGAGTGAAGATTCGTCCCAGTTTCAAAGGGGACCGTTTAATTCATCACGTGCCTTTTGAGTTCGGTAAGTTACATTTCTAACTACACATAAAGTAGGTACATCACTGAGAAATGATACGCTAGCTAACTACAAACATTGGCCCCACATTGTAATTGGCCCACTTGCCGAACATTTGTCAACTAACTCAGTTGTAAGTGTAACCCCTCCAAAAGAAGTAAAATTGTGATTGAGAGTGCCAGAAAGTAACTTTAGACAAATTGTGGCAAATTGTTGGTTGGCCAACGTACACTTTATATCACATTAGGCCATCGTCCGAGTATTTATTAACTGTATTTTTGTGATTCTCGATTCCCCTCCATGTCGATCATTAGCCGATGTATTGTATATCAACTGTGCTCAGGGGTGAATAGTCAGTTCAGTGACTTGAGGTCCTTCTTGGTTTCAGGAAGCTTCTCGGATTAATTCGGGCTATCCTGGGTTGAGATCAAATTAGTGGATCATGAATCACGATATTGCCTTCATCAGATTGATGGGAAGGTCAGAATCAGTTATCTTCCAGCGAAACATCTGCTCGAAATGTGCTGAGTAGAACGACGATAGGCTGGTGGTGGCTCCATTATGAGTTGGGAAATCTTCACATGATATTTCAAGGTTTTTTAGTATACAATTTATTAAAAAGCGTGTGTTTCTCAAACTCAAGGAGAAAAATCCCCCCGTATCGTCTTCAAATGACGCTCTTGGATCAAACTGTGGAATTTGGTACCTAATGGTATTAGCATGAAGGACTTCTGACACCGCTGGTGGGAAAGAAGCTTGTCTTAACATAAGCTCTTCGCTAAATTTACTTTTTCAAAATTTTAATGAATAACTTACGATGAAAAATATAAACAAATTTAGAAGGTGAGCAAGAAGATGCTATTAATTAAGCTAATAACTGCTTCCAAATCTTTTCTTGTAGACCAGAAATTGATGATCTCATAATTATAAAGCATCCAAATTTATACATGATACGGACGATCTTTAAACAACTATTATCAATAGAATATTGCAGCTACTACCTGGCTCTCTTTCTAAATTTCTTATATTCTTCATTATGTTTAAGATATTCATTTAAACTTTAAAAAGTTGAGAGAGAGCTTAAAGAGCTTAACGCTCCGGTACCAGTACTGAATATGTCTGTAAATTCTTACTCGCTAGAAGAGTTCTCTTCACCAGTACGTATAATTGAGAGATGATCTTCGGCCTATCATACAGTGAGCATTTTCCATTACTCCTCTTCAGAGGGGTTGTTAGCAATTACCTTAGAAATGGTGGGATATTTCCTGTGGACAATAGTAAGGAGTCCACCGCACCAAGCGCATCCTGATTATGCAGTCCATCCTTGCATGAATCATAAAGCATAGATACCCACCGTAATAAATCTTAAGATCAACCAAGAGGAGGTACTATGAGTTTTACCATAATCACTAACTTGTCTCACTTTGGCTGTATGCTTAAGAATTTCGGAAAGTTCTGATTGTGATCCAGGTTCTTCCATTATCATTTTACTAGGGAAAAGAATAATAAGGCACTTGAACAATTCATTCGTAACACTACGTTTGCCTTACTCCAGTACTTTTACCATACACGAAAGTTTGTATCTTAAATAAACACTCAAATTTAGGAAGTTGAGTTAAGCTTTTATGTTGAATGTCCTGTACAACACCGATGTTGTGAAGAACAGGACCTACTATTAACATGATTTCCGTACCACTACTGAGGCTTTAATCCGGTGCTGTTGGCAGGTGCGAAGATCCTTGCTGTGTAGTTCCATATTACGCTATCTCACTTTCCAAAAGGATCTGGATTACAGAACCACGACCAGCTGACGTACATTTAATACGTATCAAGCACGATCTACAATTTTCTATTTCCTATTTTCATGTTACTAGTATTTTATTGTTGCTAAAAAATCATTTTGTGAACAGCTATCTCCCTAATTAAAACTGCCTATGGACGAAGTTGTCGCTTTTGTCTCTATAGACGATCAGTCATTGAGAATCGAAACCATAGGCTATAATCTATGTGAAAGTCACCTAAATATTTTTGTTCGATTTTCTAAGTTTCCTAGAAGATACAATTATTCAAATTTAGTCACTTTTTTACTTTCTAAAATGCCTGTTTTGTTGTCATTTATTTGATTGTTCCATTTTAAAAAAAATATCACAGTAACAGCATAGCCTGTAAACTTATTTGATTTTCGTAAACCGTAGTCTATTGATAGACCTTAACGTGCTTAATACGCATGTGAAATATTTTTCTGTATAATTGTTTGATTCCCGAAAATAGATCAGGTGACATAGTTTTGATACCTAGCTAGTATTATTAGTGATGATATGAAGTGCAAACGTAAAATAAAAGCAAAGATAATAATGGAAAATACGCGTACAAGGGAGAAAAGTGTTTTAGTGGAACCTTGAATAAAGAGTTGGGAAAAAAGACTCATAAGACTCTTCGTGTGGAATATTGTATTGTATGGGGAAGAAACTTGGACATTATGCAAAAGTGATGAAAAACGGCTGGAGGCTTTCGAAATGTAGGTGTGAATAAGAATGGAGAGAATTAGCTGGGTCGAGTGGAAAACGAATGAGAGAATGTTAGAAATGATGAGGGAGAAGAAAGAACAATTTTAGATGTTACTAAGAAGAGGAAGAGAAACTGGTTGGGACATTGACTGAAAAGGAACTACATCACGAGGGATGTGCTTGGGGGTATAATCGCAGGAAAGAGAAGGAGGGGAGGGAGGCTATAATTGCTGGACGGTATGAAAACAGAAAAGTTGTACCTGAAGATGAAGAGGTTAGCGGAAGACCGTGTAACATGAAAACTTCTCAGTTGCAGCGTAAACTGACAATAATGACAGAACACTTATGATGACGATGACGATGATGATGATGATGATACAACAGTTCGAAGTATGAATTAAACAACGTACCAAAATTCATTTTGAGCATTTGAATGGCTGTGGATTTGTATAGCTGCCACCGAAAATTATTGTCACATATCAATAACTGTCTTCTTGTAAGAATATAATTTGATAATGATTTTGCAGAGTACGGTACCTTTAATACTGATACTATGTGTATAATCGGGAAATATATATTTGTTGTAAATTTCATAGGAAAAGAATTATAAATACGAAAATTAGAATGAGTAAAACAAAATGTTGCTAAATGGTCAAGAAAATTGAACATGAAATTTGCCATATACATGCCTTTACCGATTATACACATACTCACATTATAAGAAATACCGGGTGAATTCGTTATCAAATTATATTTCTAGAACAACGTATTTATAGACATCCGACAATAATTTTGGACATAAGTGTATATTGAGCATTATTTAGAATTAGAGTATTATACCTTTTCTGTTATATTGATTGTTCAATTAATTGAAATTTGAACAACTAATTAGATGTTCCTAAATTCCCAATAGCTTTTTACAATACACTTGCTTTGTTAAAAAAAAAAAGTAAAAATCAGTAGTAAAAATGTAGTGTGTTTTCTGTGATAACGCTAGGTGAAAAGCAAAAGAAAAAAAATAGTTCATAATATATTTTAACACTATAAACTATCTAGTAGTCCAGGTATATATGAGAAGGAGAGAGAATTTCTAAAGTTCTGTAATCAGATCATAAATTTGATAATATTTTCTGCATTGCTTTTCTTTTTTAATCCTCTCTGTCTTTCTCTCTCTCTCTCTCTCTCTCTCTCTCTCTCTCTCTCTCTCTCAGTATGTACATGGATATGCAAAAAAGGAAGAAAAAAGAAAGAAGAAGAGAAAAATCTATTGAATGCGGCATCCCATATGTTTTTTGGGAAATAGAGATAAAGGGAAAAAGATAATGGTTTAAAATAAAATTAAATTCTATGAAGAAGACAATAGAGAAGCTATAAACAAGGCTTTTTTTAAAAAAAAAATAACAGAAGAGAAGGAAAAAACAATTTATAGGTAGATGTAAGATAAAGAGAATAATTAATTTAACAAAAAATGAAAATAAAGAACGGGAGAGAATATTAAATATCAAATTACAATCGTTATATTTTAGTGATTATTTAATGATTTAAACGCTATTGTGTTTAAGGATTTTTTTTTTAAATTCCTCTCTTGGAAACTAGGAAAATTGTTAGATGAAATCCCTCGTAGCAATAATTAACTCACAGTTTTGGTTTGTATTATATTAATTATATGTTATTTCATTCTCTTCGTGTGGGGTATTATTCTACCTCAAGTTATTATTATAGTTGCAGGTACATATTAATCCGCAATTTTGAGACTATCTCAGTAATTATTTGATAGCAAATATACAGAATATCATAATGGAATTAAATTACCATAGCTGTTGTTATTTATTAGTAGTATTATTCAATTGGGTTTTGCCAGGTAGAGAAAGTGAGGCTATTTGTCATCTATTTATGTATTTCAGCTTCCACTAGGTTTTGCATTTTAATCAGAATAAATACCGCGTAATTCATTATCGATTAGATGCTGGTGCGGTGTACGATGTGTTTTATTTGCTGTTAAATATGACTTCTAATTTCTTATTTATCAAGAACAGGAGCGGACCCAGGACGAACTTCTGGGGGAGGGGTTTAATACTGCTACTTATAGCTACTTTTAAGAGCTCCAAACTCTGGGATGGGTTTTATTTATATATAAAATAAGAAAGATTCCTCTTCTGGATCCGCCCCTGATCGAGAAGAAGTATGTGATTTCTTTTTAAAGTTCGAATAGCGGCAGCCTGCTATCATGACAAGATTGTTTCTTTTTTTCTTTTTCTTTTTTTTTTTTTTTTTAATTTCTCTCCCTATTTCCTAGTCAATGTTTACAGCATTTAACGACTTTGTATGGTCTATCCAATTTGGACTTTAACCTTCAACATAACAGGTAATCGGATAACATCAACGTTCTCTTATATATATATATAAAAAAATTGAACGTTTGTTTCTTCTTTCTTTATACAAATTGACACTGTTGGTTTGACATGCCTCTAACTTGGCATATTTCTAAGAAACCATAGGGATAAAAACGTATACATGGGCATCGGCAGAGGGAAGAAGGAAGGCAAAAGCCTCTCCCTGGATTCTAATGGCTATTTAATTTTTAACTACATAACTTATCAAAATCAGAGACTTTATGAATTTGATACAATTATTTAACACTATTTTTGATTTGCATGTATAATTGTGGAGGGAGCAGTATGAGTGTTTAGAATAAAGAATCATAGGACCTTATGCAGAGTCGTTTTGACGCGTGATTAGTCACATACTAAAGAGTTCGACTATCATATGTTTCCTGCAGTAGTCAGACTTTTAGTATGACGCTAATCATACGTCAAAACGGCTCTCCATAAGGCGGTTAATGTTTTTTGCTTTAACACAACACAGACATCACTGAATGAAAACACAGCCTTTTCAGCAGCGATGCCAACCCATGGAAAAAGTTCTGTTTTTGTGGGGTTTTTCGACACTAATTTCTCGAACAGGGATAAAGGAAATTTTAGTAGAAATTGGCGGGATATATGGGACTTTTCATATACTGTATTTACTTCATCAACGCCAGTAAAAAATTATTAATGGATCTTCAGTACAGTGAAATTAAACTACCACTAATTTTTGAGTTTTTCTGTAATATCTTCAAAACAAACAAAAATATTCAAAAAGCAGAAACGTAGTGAACTAGACAATACGATTTTGCATCGTTATCACAACTCATCAGTCTGCTTTCGATTTGCAACTGTAGATAGATTTAGCTTTTTTTTTTTTTTTTTTGCGGGAATTATAAATAGCGGCATACCAAAAGCAGATAGGTGAATTGCGGTAAAGGTATCACGTGCAAAATCGTATTGTTTAGTTCACTACGTTTCCGCTTTTCGATTTGTTTTGTTTCGAAGGAATTACAGAGAAACTCTAAAATTAGCGCTAGTTTAAATTCCGCTGCAGTGAAGACCCTTAATGGGTGGGAAGTAGATTAATGAAAGTTCAATAGACGTGAAATCAGTGACAATTGTTAAATTTTGTTACCGTCAAAATGCATGATACTATGGATGTCATTTACACAGTGGCTTGAGAATCTTAAGAAGCAAGTGCTAAGGAACTCCTTAAATCTCTCTCTCTCTCTCTCTCTTGTTATCGCTACTATCAGATAGTGATTAGTGTCACAGTCGGGTCCTCTGAACGAGTGAACATCAGCTATGCTAGACTGTCTTCTTCTATCTACTAAAACGTGATCAATGTGATTGTGTGTTCTTCCATCTGGCGAAGTCCATGTGTATTTATGAACGTCGTGATGTGGGAAAATTTGTACTCTTCACGATAATGTTTTTGGATGTTCCAAAGTTCACGAAACTAACGCCGTTGTCATTACTTTCCTTATGCAAACTTTTTTTTCCCCTATAACCGGTTTGAAATTATCCTGTCGCCCTACCTTCGTATTGAAATTTTCTAATAGAATTTTCATATGGTATAGCGGGACTTGGTTGAATACCCGTGATGCTTGTTTAAAAAGTATCTTTTATATCGTTATCCTTATCTTCTGTTTGAGCACGTCCGTCCAAAACAATAATACCACACCACCGACCCTTAAGAGTAATAAAAGAAAGTCTATCGCTAACAAATTCAACCCGTTTAATTGCTAATATTAATGAAGCGAAATTAAAATGCTGTTTGTGTGGTCACGAAAGAATAAAATAACAAAAGTTCACAATTATTACTGGAAATTAATGCTGTCACCCATTTCGAATATTTCAAAAGCACATAATTTCTGATGTATTGAAATTTCATTTTTTATCTATAGTATGAAACGTTACAAATAGTTGCACTCTGTAACTGATCTCCAACACTGAGAAAAAAAATGTAGGTGGCGTACTTAAAAAGATAGGTCTTGAAAAGGCTTTTGACCGCGTGAATTGGGAATTGTTGTTGGGAGTTCTAACAAAGATAGGGTTGGAATGGAAAGATAGAAGACTCATAAGAAACTTATATATGAACCAACAAGTAAGTGTTAGGATAGGGGAAGAACTGACGGAAGAGAGTGCAATTGGAAGGGGAGTTCGACAAGGATGCTGCCTCTCGCCAACACTATTTAATGTCTATCTAGAAGAAATAGTGAAAAAGAGCCTACATGATGATGATGGCATTTCGGTAGGAGGTAGAATGATTAGATGTATAAGATTTGCAGACGATATGGCGCTTGTTGCAGAATCTGAAAAGAAAATCAATAAAATGTTAGAAAAAATTAGAAAGGGCTTTGAAGAATATGGGATGAAAATAAATGTTATAAAGACAAAAGCCATGGTGATTGGAACGAAGGGGTCTGTGTCAAATATAAAAGTAGGAGGGGAGAAAATACAACAAGTGAATAGTTTTCGATACCTGGGTAGTGTTCTTAGTAATGACATGAAATGCGAACGTGAAATAAAAGCAAGGATAGGAATGGCGAAAGAAGCCTTTAGAAGAAAGAGAAGTCTGTTTTGTGGGACCTTGAACAAAGAGTTGAGAAAAAGACTCATAAAATGCTTCGTGTGGAGTGTTGTACTGTATGGGGCGGAAACGTGGACCTTACGTAAAGGTGACGAAAATCGACTGGAAGCCTTCGAAATGTGGGCGTGGAGAAGAATGGAAAGAATTAGTTGGGTCGAGCGGAAAACGAATGAGAGAGTGTTAGAAATGGTGGGTGAGAAAAGAACACTTTTAGATATTATTAGGAAGAGGAAGAGAAACTGGTTGGGACATTGCCTAAGAAGAGATTGTATCATGAGGGACATCCTAGAGAGTATGGTGGCGGGAAAGAGAGGGAGGGGGCGAAAGAGACTACAATTAATGGATGATATTAAAACAGAAAGATCATGCGCGAAGACGAAAAGGTTAGCGGAGGACCGTGGAGCATGGAAGCTTCTCAGCTGCGGCAAGTGACCTGCCAATAAAGGCAGAATACCTATGATGATGATGATGACATGCACAATTCCTGTAGATTTGGACTTAACGTACAGCAGACATATAACTGAAAACGCATGTTTTTTTGTATGTTCTATCTATACATACTTTCCGTATGAAACAATGTAGGCGGTAGAGTTCTCACATACAAATGCACGTATATAACATATAGCTGACGAAGGTAACATAAGTATATGCATGTGATATACGGAAAACTGTTAGATGTCAGACATCCTGCAATGGCATGATGTAACATCTAAGGGTAGTGCCTATGTATCATACGGATAACGTATGCTCCATACTGATTTCTATAGTAAGCAAGAAAATACCGTATATTTCTACAATATACCCCTGCCCGGAGAACGAATTTTTCTCTGTGAAGTGGATCTGTATATCAACCGAAGGTAGTTTTGTCAAGTTTTTAAAAAAGTCCAAAATATGTCTCTTGAAAACAGCTCTTATTTGTAAAAGAATACGTAATGATCGTTTTTGGCTATTGCAATGATCTGTCCAAGCATACTTAATAAAAAAAAATCAACATAGTATTGCAACAAAAGGTGCGTCTGTTATATGCTAAAAAGGAAGGAAAAGCTTGGTGTGGTGAGTGTAGGGGGCGCCGAATTCTACTTTGCCCCGGGCTCCGAAATCTCTCGCTACGGCTCTGATTGCGTACAATGGCGATAACTCCCCGTTATGACGTCTTTCAGTTTTATTAAAATAGAGAAAATCGAAGAGAGAAGAATATAAAATTAAGGGGAGAGAAAAGGAGGGAGGGGAAGGGGAAAACAGGGTTAGAGTGATCTTATTAAGGAAATAAGTTGTCTCACAAGGTACTTTCGTGAAGTGTCCCCTTGGAATTCGTGTAAAATTGATTCAAATGTAAAGTTCTGCGTGGCCCAATGTGTATTGTACTAATTTTAGCGGCCCATACCAGTAATTTGCATATTTATGGACCTTCATATATCCGGAATTCAATCATACACTACTATAACGCTCGGACACAAAATTGATTTGTTTCTTTAGATGTAACTGGACATGAATGTGGGCATATGCAAAAAAATTAGATCAAGTACTGCTTCTCTGACACACGTTACCCACCCCGGTCGCCTTCTTGGATCCGCCATATTGAATTCAACTTTCGATTTTTCAAATAGGAACAGGTGCGAGTGAATGCACAATTTTCTCAGAAATTCATTGGTGAGTTTTACCGTAGCTTGAACCGTTTGGAAGGTATTGTAGTTAAATGTCAGGCGCTTCACGAATATTAAACCAAATAGAAAGTTGGACAGGGCCCCGGTGCATGTGTAATCTGTTATGTGATTATTGTTGACGAAATATGCTCTGAACGTCATATATGCGGACACACAGGCGTCAATACGGAAATGGTAGGTCTTCACCCAAATCTGGTTGTATTTGATTTAACATTAGGCATTTTGACCATAATACAATACTTATTTTTATAGTATAACATGGAAGTAATAACAATCACCCACAGAAATATAATAAGATTATGACACCAATATTGTAAAAAGTTTGTTTATACCTGCAGTATTTTTCCAGTTAGAAATTGTTTTGATCTGTCAACATCAAAAAAGTAAGCCTGACTGATATTACTCTGCAATGTCTATTCGCGAAGTGCCTTCAGGGATTTAACATGCAATACCTTCAAAACGGCACAAGCTATGGTAAAATTCACTATACCACTAAATTTCCGAGAAAATTGTACATGAATTTGATGTATTACTTGCACCTATTCGCTCTTAAAAACACTAAAAGTTGATCCACTATGGCAAATTCAAGATGGCGGCCGGGGAGTGTAACATGTATCAGAGAAGCAGCACTTGATCCAATTTGTTTTGCATATGCCCACATTCATATCGTTACATCTAAAGAAACTAAAATCAATTTTGTGTCTGATCGTTATAGTAGTGTATGATTGAATTCCAGATTTATATATATGAGGGACCATAAATATGCAAAGTACCCGTATGAGTCGCTAAAATTAGTACAATACACATTGGGCCGCATAGAACTTTACATTTGAATCATTTTTACACTAATCCTGAGTGGGACACTTCGCGAATGTACGTTGTCAGAATAGTAGAAGGTAAAAAGAAGGTAATACAGGAAAAGGATATTAGACAGGCTATAGTAAAGACAGAATGAGGTAAAAGAGGTAGAAGATGATGATGTAGAGAAGTAGGTAGAAGAAGAAAAAGGGTACGGGTAATCCTTGAAATATAGCTAACCTAAATAAGTGTTACATGTATGCTGTATTCCCGTTAGGTTTCCTGAGAATCAAGGTTAAATTTGTTACTGTAAAACACATGTTAATGCATACAACTCTGACCTGTATCCAAGTAAATACACAAGTGGGAGTTACTCAAACCCATCCCAGACAGTGAAAAATGTTAAGTTTTATTACTGTAATCATTGTTTCTAGTCAAAGAGTATTCATTTGTTAACTTGATGCTTCTTAGTCAGCAGTTAAATCATTCTTGGACTTACGAAGAAAAATCAATCAACTGAAACCTAGTGAATCACTTCGTTCTATTCGTAGAGTGAAGTTCTCTAAGATTTTCTGACTTCAAGGGTACTATCACTAGTTCTTTTCCATTGTTCTTGCTTGCTTCATAAAACCATAGCTGATCAAATAGAAAAAAATAAACCCTTCGTGACCTATGCCATGCATCAGAGACAATCATATTTTCAAGAATATACATGTAGTAAGGTAATTATCAATATTTACCTAATGGCGCTGTTTTCTCTGCTAACAACTAAAATACTCATTTACTCGTTCAGGCATTCATACCATATCGAGCAAGATAGATATGTATGAACTAGGTTGATTACTATTTCAGAAAGAAAAATCAAGTAACTACATTTTTACAAGGTTTGGATAAACATTGGAATAAATAGGTAGATATCCAAATTAACAAATCAAGTCGAGTATTTAGACATATTTCGTTCTCTAGAACGACGCATCAGGATTTCCCGTTTATTATTAGAACTCAAGATTATTAGAACAATAATGTTATCATGTAAAGCTACTTACTGAAGGTAGCTGGACCTTTAACGTTCAATGTTTACGCAGAAAAATCAAATTTTCATTTCTATTCGCACAAACGTTTATAAAACTATTTAAGACCTTTATATAGTCTAGTTTTTAAGGGGAAAGAAACAAGCTATCAAAACGAGTTCAATTTTCTCTCAATGTCATATTATAATCTGTCCACACTTTCCCCTCAGTGTCCACATTTACCTTCTAAAGTAGAGTGACTGAAAATTTAGACAAGTTATAATTTTTACTCTATATGTATACAGTATTAGTGTTTTTCGTAGATTGATTGTTTTCGTCTTCAGAAGAATGATGTATGACTGTTACAAGATGTCACAATCCAAATGGGTTTGCACGGATATCAAGGGCTATAAAATAACGTCTGAAATATCCAGAGTCTCCTCAGCAGACTGTATTGTATTCCAGAATAAGGTTTTTACAGCAACTTCTTTTTAATGCCCTACTTTTAGTCGTTATTATGATTACCATATCCATGAACCTTTATTTGAAGCCTCATTGTTAAAATATTAAATGTAAGGTTATAGGTAGGAGATATTTACGGGTAAAAGAAATTATAGCTAGTTTTAACAACTATACAAGAATTCTATACTTTGATGTTCTTTGTAAGACCGTTATAGATTTCAGCATTTTTCTACATACAATAGGCCTATCCAGTTTCAATTACGATCGTAAATTCTTGTATTAAGTTTTCAGAATATTGTAAAGAATTGTCGATGAGGCACACTAATTACGGAATGCACGAGGTCTCATCAGTGAGCATAAATACTATAGCTTCTGTTGTAAATTTTGCATGGAGAGCATAAACATGGTTCCATAATAATGTGAGCTAAAACGTTCTATCTATTTATCTCTATCCTTTTCATGTGGTTTATGAGTGAACGTGAGTTTTAACCAGCATTACAATATTGATATCCACCATTCCGCGAGACCCGTCCAATTAACTTGATGTCTGTTTTGATTAGTCTGTTTTGACATTTGCGTGCAGACAGTGAATGATAAAAAAAACACACACTAATAGGATCTTTATCGTGGATACGAGCGGAAACGTGGCTACTAAGTTTCACGAAACTGGTACTTAATCAAGGGAGAACGTAACCTTTATCTCTGTCTCCTCTAATTCCCCTTCATTTTCCAACAAGAAACAAACAACAGATAATTTGTACACACATTAGGCTTATAATCTGTACTGCGCAGTAGATTTTTAATAAACAACAGAAATAATGTCTTTTATAACGTTTTACTTTTTTGTTTTTAAAAAAATAGTCGCAAACACACACTCAGTGAAAGAAATGTCTTCTCTTTCTGGGATGTGATTTAAGACATTCATTTCAACCCTCTGTACTGCAGTGCACAACGTGACAAAACTACAGAATACGTGTGTGAACTTTTTTTTTTTTTTTTTTTTTTTTTTTTGTTCAAATCCTTGATTCTGCGCGAGTACTATACAACAATGAGGGAAAGGAAGTCTCAAGGTTTCGTCTTTATACATTATATACAGTATATTGAGTAAAGTTTCTGACAATTGCCTCTGCACATTCACAACATTCACGTATGTTCTACCGAATGATAACTCCGTATTCTCTAAAGGTTTGCTTATCACATGCATACGTAAAGATTGTTGAGGAATATATTTACTTTAAATAAAATCCACAAATGATTTCTCACTTTCATCACGTTCTGAATCTTCCGTTGTTTTCTTTAAGTCCTTAACTTTATTCATTAAACTCTGATATTTTATAAATAGAGAATCGTGTGTGTGCCCTCTTGAGTATCTTTCTGTGCAAAATGGTCACATTTCTCTTTAAGACAAAATCGTTACAAACAGAAATACCGAACTTTCATTTTTCTTCAAATTCAGAAAATTGCTTAAAAATGTATATTTACAGCAGCGACACCAATATCTGTACAAGCTTAACTGGGGGGGGGGGGCGTTCTGATGTGTGCTTCGTTGTTAGACGTCGAAACAAAGATATATATATATATATATATATATATATATATATATATATATATATAGAGAGAGAGAGAGAGAGAGAGAGAGAGAGAGAGAGAGAGATAGATAGATAGATAGATAGATAGATAGATAGATTCGGAAAGGCTGAAGTATTTTGGACGTCACTGTGTAAGACATCCCTTAAGGTGCCCTGGGTGAACTCCCCAGTTATGTCTCGAGTATTTGGCTGAGAGCGAAACTACTTTTAGAGGGCCTTCACAATTGTAGTAGTAGTTAAACGAATTATGAAACTCTTAGTGATGCAAGTAAATGTGGGAGAGATGGACATTTCTTTTAAAAAAAACATATTTACTCCCAAAGGGTATGAGTATAATGTTTCAAATTAGGTTAACTACCTGTACCATATATTTCTAGTGAGTTAGATATTTAGATCCTATACCCCTCAAGGTGTTGACTCCGTATACAAACATATGGAAACTTTCATATTAGTATCTTCCTGTAAAGAGGGACATGGACATAAAATAGGCAGAGATAACTTCACTTATCAATACTGCAAGACCAGAATGAAACAGCATACTCACATAAGATATTCGTAGCAAAATAAACTTTTATTTCCGTAGATGAAGCAAAATTTTTAAAATCATGATAAAGAAATTTGGTAAACATTGATTTCACCATTATTTAAAACATTCCACACACAGATGATAAAAACACAAATATTTCAAATTTTCACTTTACTTTAAAGAGATTATATACTTATATATCTCCAAGCATTTATAGGATAAACATATTAATATTATTTGCTTATTTACACTTTTCCAATCACTGAAATCTGATATGTAAATTCTTTTATTTTTTTTAAAAAAAAATCTCCACTTCTATATTTTTCTGGCACTGAAGACGACTCTATGCAGAAGGCAGCAATGACAAAGTGAAGACAGCCGTGAAGGAGTTTTTTGTATGTAATACATGTACTTTTCCAAGATGAGTTTTTAAACGTTTTAAAGCTGTATGACAAATTCATCAACGTCCTTAGTTCTTTAAGGGAAAAATAAAGTAAGACTTGCTCTTTATTTTCGCTGTATATTATTTAACTTGCGTAAACACGTCTGTTCATAACCAACAGAGAAAATTTATTTTCCGATTTACCCTCGTATACGCAAGTACTGGTTGGAAAGTACTGACTTATATACTTCACATGCACATGCAGTTGTATATTATTTATTTGACTTGTTGTTTTCTACGTCTTTATACACATATAGAGAGAAGGAAGAATATGTCATCCAAATTTAGCAAGTTTACTCCTTTCCATATTGAGACTGTGAAACGAATCGGTTTCCAAGAACTGAAACTGTATGGTGTTTCGTAGAAGCAGGAAATTTTGCTAGAGATGTGGAATCAAGTGGCTCTTGACGTTTTAACATTTCCATTCCTCTTGTAAAGCATTTAATGTAATGATTTCCTGGAACATTTTCAAAATTCTCATTAAACACTTAAATGATAAATAGAAGTACCCCCCCCCCAAAAAAAAAAAAACTTTTGAAGAACATACCTCGAAAAATATGTTCCAGAAGTTTGTTATGTTCAATGTCTGCTTTGAAAGTATATATGTAGTTCCGTTCCAGATATTGTCATCTGGATCACATACTTCTAATCAGCTTTATATATATATATATATATATATATATATATATATATATATATATATAATATATCGACTGAAGAATGTAGACAAACGGGGATTCTCGTACCAAGTGGGCTTTGTGGTGGACAACCACAATTGCGTGAGTTTTCTCGTGTTCTCCCGCTTTTTGCCATTTGTTTTCCATTTTGTTCATGGTCTCCTTTAGCATTCAAAGTATAATCCTGAGTCTTAAAACTGAAATATTCCATTTCATTTTTTCATCATCAAGAGGCAATTGAGGAACTACGTGAATTAAGAAGTAGCAAACTCAGGTCCAGAAAGTCAAGTAATGAAATCTGAGATCTAATGCACTGACCACGCATCACCACGTTGAACGTTCTACATCTGGGTAGTCATAGTTCTTCGATTGTAGCGAAAATGAGTTGAGGACTACTTTTTATCTGTTAACTAATTTCATCAGTATTTCAAACTCGTAGGACTATAAACGAAACTAAAAAGAATGAGACTTGTTTATCATCTATCTCCCCTGTAATTCGACTTACTTCTGTGTACTGAAATAAAATACTTGAAGTTATGAAGAAAGAACACATGTGAATCTAAACATATCCATGCGAACATTTCACCTGGCGACACAGAGTTTGTATATTACTTCTCTGCGCTTCACTATTGAAGTTTATTAGCTCCGTGATGTTTTATCTGGTTCCACCACTGTTGTAGATGTAATAAATTAATATATTTTTAATTAATATTTAATACTCTTTAAGTTCTGTTTTCGTATCGGAAAATTAAGTTTGCATCCATCTACATGCTTTAGTGTTTGATCCCATGTTAAATAGTTTTACGTATTCAGCACATAACGACTTAAAGTATGTAGACGACTAAGTTATTCCATTAAATTAGATTCGGTTCATCATATACTTTTGATTTTGCATACGAAAGAAATATCAAGTAAAACTAGTAGCTCTTGCAACGCTACCGTGTGACACGTCACTTGTAAACAAGAACATTAGTTCGCAACTTTGCTACAGGCGCAGATAAAGCAAACGAGATATACCCAAGTCCAGGACTGCTCGATTTTTTGCTATAGTTTGAGGGCAAGTGAGCATTAGGGAGGAAATGCTCATCTCTTCTCTCTGTTAACCAATAAGAACATTTTTATTCGACGCTGTGTAAAACTCTAAAAGAGGGAGTTATGAATTGCACGCAAAATACAAAATGTTTCTCCTGATAAAGATTCCACGTTCGCTTAGGATAAAAAACGACTTTTATTTTTCTAAGCACATTGTAAACAAAGTGTGATACTGAAATAAGCGTTTCCCTCGTACTCGTATTGTATAAACGAAGGATAATAATATTATATGACAACTTCTCGTCTTGAATTTCACTAAGCATAAAGAGGTTTGAGATTGGCTGTACAAAGCTCACGACCAATGTTGTCCATAACGAACTTACATTGACTGGTATTGAACCATGAACCTTTCATATCAGAGATAAGGTATTGTTCCACTTAAATACTTCAATCTTGCTTGATAGATCAATTCTGCAACATTTGTGATGATTAATTGCAAAGTGATTACGTATAGATTTAGCAAACCAAATAATTTGTATGATCTATTTAATATTTTCATCATAAGACGCACTCTCCCCCTTCCCCAAAGAAAATGATAGGAATGGGAAAATAAAGTGTAAGGGGAGGAGGCTATATCGAGACACCAGGACACGCACTGCACAAAAGTGGCATAAATTCCAGTTTAGTTTATCTTAGGTCTGGCGGGGAAAAGTAGCTCCTCCGAAACTATAGCTGAAACTGGAAGAAATACTGCTCTGAACGAAACGCAAAAAAACGTATAATTATTTATTACTATTATGTGCTCCTTCAAACTGACAAATTGTTAAATGCTATTGATAGATAATACATGTGCTTCCTGTTTGATTGATCCTGTTGGAAATGCAAATCTTCGGATGAAAAACGAATAAATGTTTCTGATTACTTGAAGCGGTAGATCACGTCTCACATAGTATCACTGGTAAATAAAGGCATTAAACTTCCATTAACCAATCGGCCAGTAATAGATAGAGCTCTGCGACTGCTTTGATCATATTGATTTGCATACCACTAAATGGATTATATTGTCAGGAATATTTTGTATTGTCTGAGGCAAAAGAAACTAACATATTGCGCAGAATGAATCCATTAATTTGCATCAGATCTTTAACTTGACTCGTATTAAATATAGAGAATTAAAACAAGAACATGACACGCTAAATTACATGTGCCAAATTTAGTATTGATATTATGAAATTCCGTAACTAACCACAAGTTACTTTTATAAAAATCTAAACTCGCATTTAAAAAAAAGGTTCAAAATGTACACAAAAAAATAAACTACTTTTGGCTGATTGGATTATTGAAGTTCAGCGCTCCTTTCAGTACAGCCTGAATGAGACGTGGACTTACAGCTAAGCGTGAGATTCGAACCACATAAACTCCCACTGGAAATCGACACCGGGATCTCCCGCGTCCAAGGGAGGTCACAAGACGTTTTTGTTTCATTTTTCTAAAATGACCCCCCCTTTCTCTGAGAATGACAATAGTCACCAGGGCACAGTATACCTAATCTTATAATAGGATTATACAATTTAAGCGATTTATTCTCTGTTTTATCAGACAATGTCATTGATTGATTTTCATTGTCAATAGCGAGGTTATATACGAAGGTGAATTGGAAAGTTCGTGGCCTGACCTACAAAATTGGAAAATATTTGGATAAGTTATGTTTTATTTTTCCACGTAATCCCCCTCAACCGAGATACATTTATACCCACGTCTCCGGTAACGCCTCTATACCACTTTTTTTTTTTTTTTTTTTTTTTTTTTAAATTATTCCTCGAGCCCTGCAAAATATCTCAATACAGTATTTTTCACCTCCTGCATCCGAAGAAAATCGCTGACCTCCCCAAAACCTTTTTTCAGGTTTATAGACAAGTGGAAACTTGAGGGAAGCAGATCAGGCGAATAGGGTGAGTGCAGCTTCAAACCCACAGGAATGAATTTCTGCCATGAATGTAAGGGACATGTGAACGCGCTTATTGTCCTGGTGATTTTCTCCATGTTACAAATTTCCGCCATTTCCGCCGAGTTAGCACCTTATAAACTCGTCACCTGAAACAACAGAGAAATGACATTTTACAGAGTGACTACCAACGAATATGGCTACGCAGCTAATGTACACAAACATAAAATAGTGCTTCCTTCCTAGTCAGGTCACGAACTTTCCAATCCACCCTCGTACTACAAGACCAAGTGCGATCTAAACCACTGTCATACATCCGATGCTCTTTAAACTAAAATTGAGCGCGGCACCTCGTGCACCAAAACCATAGAGGATAGCAGTTAGAGTATGAAGGATGTCATGATTATAATACATTGACAAAGGGAGTTGGACCTATTCCTTATCTCTTCTTTCTTACCCACAGAAATAAATGAGAGATACATCTAAAATATATTTGACAAATGCCATCTAAATGATTTAATTAAATTTTTAATATGAATCTAATATTGATCTAAGTTTAATATATGTTGTCGATAAAAGTTTTTTTAAACATAAATTTATTATTTTGTTATAGGTGATGCATCCTCACATTCCACCAGGGGACATAACATTTATAGTTCAACAGCCTCCTAGATACGGTTACTTGGAAGTCGAGACACCGGAAGAACACATGGATACAGCAGACTCACCACCGGATTATCACAGACCTCTCTCAGCTCCTCAACATCCTGAAATAACAGTGTTTGACCAATCATTGATTGACGAGGGTCGCCTCCACTACATCCAATCAGCCCCTAATCAAACAAATGATTATTTTGTTATTGATGTGACCAATGGAATTTTTTCAATGCAGGGACTCGTCGTGAATCTGGTAGTGGTACCGAAACATATCTATGTATCAGGGGGTGACCTCAAAGTGGTAGAAGGGAAGGCTGTGACCTTAGACAAAGGACTGCTGAAAGTGCTAACAGAGTATTATGCTGATAAAGTAGAGGAATTCAGAGTAGTAGAACCTCCCAAAGCTGGAACTCTTCAGACGCCTTCTCATCCTGGAATACCGTTGGAGAAATTATCAGTAAGCCAGTTGGCTGCTGGACAATTGCAGGTAAGATACAGTAAATACATTTTCTAAGGTATTGCGTGAAGTTGTAAAATAAAATAACGTGTAGCTTTATATGAGTACTTATTTGAAAATGAGATCAAATTCCTTAATATTGAAGTTAAATCGCAAAATCCATTTAGTAAGTACAGTGCGTTCAGTTTAAGACGGATCTAAGATATCCCTTTGGGGATCTTATGGTACATTTTGTACCATACGCGTTTTTCATGGTACATTGCGTTATTTCTCTTCTATTTGAGCTTTTTCGTCCGTTTTTTTTTTTTTGTTTTGTTTTTCAAGTCCAGAGACATTGTAGAAGACATTACGTATGGTTTCAGACCGTCCTGCGTCCAGACATGGGAGGTGATGACGTCATAATCTTAAAATGTATTTTTTTCCCTTTTTAAGCCTATGTTCATTATTTTTTGGCGGGCTTATTTTTGATAGGACCACGTGAGTCATACCGTCTGAAAGGCCGTTCCATTCTGAAGAAAATGACGGTCGAATTATTATTCTAGGGTAATTAGGGATGTCTCAGGGATTTTTTTGAAAAATATACTTCTATATAGGGAAAAATGGGGCATTGTCGGTATATATATTTTTTGGCGGGCTTATTTTTGAACGTAGAAGATTGAAATTTTGCACAAACATTCAGTCCACCGAGTAGTATTTACCAGATTTTTTGTTCCGATGTCAGTGTTAAAACAGGGGGGAACCAGAGGGGCAAAGGGTTAAAAAAGGGATATTTTTACCCCAAAAATCCCGTTTTTCGTCATTTTCCCGCCTCACATACACGATAGGACCACGTGAGTCATACCGTCTGAAAGGCCGTTCCATTCTGAAGAGAACGACGGTCTAATTATTATTCTAGGGTAATTAGGGCCGTCTCAGTTAATTTTTATCCAAATATACTTCTATATAGGGTAAAAGTGGGGCATGGTAGGGAAATTTTTTCTGGCGGGCCTATTTTTTCACGTAGAAGATTGAAATTTTGCACAAACATTCAGTCCACCGAGTAGTATTTACCAGAAGTTTTTTTCCGATTTCTGCGTAAAAACAGGGGGGTCCAGAGGGGCAAAAGTTGAAAAAAGGGAAATTTTGCCCAAAAAATCCCTTTTTTCAGGAATTTCCCGCCTTAGATACATGATGGAGACATGTGAATGGTACCGCCTGAAAGACAGTTCTATTCTGAAGAGAATGATTGGCGGATTATAGTCCTAGGGTAATTAGGGATGTCTCAGGATTTTTTTCCCCTGAGATCATAGTGTTTTATGGTGATTTGGAGCATTGTGGGAATTTTTGATAAAAATTCTCCCGCCCTTACTATTCAAGATATAAACTTGAAATTTGGCACACACATTCAGTATACCAAGTACTATTTATCAGATTTTTTTTAGATGGCTACGATCACACAGGGGGGGTCCAGGGGGACCAAAGTTCGAGAAAAAAAATTTTCCCTCCGAAATTTTCACTTTGACATTTTTTCCCGCTTCCGATATATGGTATGAGCATGCAAGTGGTACCATTTAAAAGCCAGCTCTATTCTGAAGAGAATGAGGTATGAACCATGATCCTAGGATAAATAGTGACGATGCAGTAGCTGCTTGACTGAAAGTCTCAAAAATAGCCCAAAAAGCCAAGAGCTTCTAAGGGATATACATATTTAATTTTAAAACATTTCTCGATTTTGTTTAAATGTTTGTTATTTGTTTCATTATTATGCCAGTCTTGCATGTGTTCGTGAAAGCGGATAGTGAGACCCGGCACATTATTCAACAATTTGTTGCTATGTTGAAACCTAATTAAAACCAGCGCTGTTTATAACAAAACGGTGTAACTTGCCACACAGCAAATTTAAACATGACGATTTTCAAGAATTTATTTGGCAACAGGATTATTTCAAGGGGGATGTGATCTGCCAAATGCCCACACTTTACCAGTTTTGACTTCTTGTGTGGTTATGTGAAATAAACAATTTACAGGCAGAATTCACAAACCTTATAAAAGCTGAAGATGTGCTACATAAGATTGTTAGAAACATAGTACACTGTCTAGAAACGTCCATCACAGAAGGACATCGTTTCTAGCATTTGCTGTAGCTCAAATATCCATAGAATACTGTATACATGTATAATATGTATGGTCTTTTACCTCCCTGTTTGTACTCTCAGGGCAAGTTTTAAATTAAATGCACTGTGGACTATGTAAATGATACATACAATAGTTTATTTCGTTATTATGTATGTGCTTGTAGAGCATTTCTGAGTTACAACTAGTTAACGTTACATTAAAATTAGTCATCATTTAAGTATATCACTGATGTTCGGAACGGTGTTTTACTCGTTTTCTATTCACTATAGATTGGTTCTATAATTCAAATACAAGTTTCCAAACAAGGGAAAATATTGTAGTTGAATGTGCGTATTTAAGTAAATGTTTTCACTAAACACATTTATTTTCTTAGTTGGGGTTATCATTTTAATGGAGATAGTCAGTAAGCATATTCATGCTTGATATCATAATATATGATGATATACCAGTAATATTAATGATATGATATTCAAGCATATATATGTTACTCCCTAGTGCTCTGAATACATTAATTCTTTCATTTCTGTATAGTTACAGAACTTCTAAACGTGAGATACAATACCTATTGTGCTCTTAGACCAAATTGTATTTAATTTTAGTTTCAAGGCGGTGTTATAAATATTGCTAGTGATAACATTAAATATATAAAAGTTATCTGTCCTATATATAGGGAAACAAAAATTCTTCATTTCAACATGTTCGTAATTTTAACTTTTCCGTAAACTTTTTAAGCTCGTTCTGTGTAAATAAACTAAATGTCTGGCAGTAATGAGTCTTCGTGGGACTTGTTGGAATCTGGATCAACATCTTAGCATTTCCATCGGCTCAATTGTAAGCATATTTCAGATCCGCTTAGCTTAATAATTGGAGTAATTCTTTCTTTTCTGTGCCAACTGACAAAGCGAAACGGGAAATAATAATAATAATAATAATAATAATAATAATAATAATAATAATAATAATAATAATAATATACAATTAAATAAGTGGGGATTGTATATACCGTAAAAAGTAATATATTTAAGTCTATCCCATTTGAGGGTGGTCCAAGGGTTGGGATTAGTGTTGCCCACGAAATGAGAAATAATGTTTCCTCGTCATGTCTCGTAAATTTTAATGAAATTTGGTCTAGCTTTTTCTTCTTGCCTCAATTTTTTCTGATTTCATGTTGTAAATTTATGTACAAAATACGTGCCAGAATTTTTGTCTTAATCTTACCTGAAAGTTATCAGAATCCTTCCGCGCAATGAAAAGTCCACGTTGAGTTGAGTTATAAACATTCACAGTTGAGTTGATTTTAAGTTTTACTTGCCTTTCAGCAGCGAGGCTATATGAGACGGGACCTACTGATTAACGTGGAATTCAAACCACATGATCTCCCATATTTACAATTTACATATTTACAATTTGAGTATATTGTGTAGCGACTTGCGTCTCTTTAAATGATCGTAAATGCTGTTGGTACAATCACTTCATTATTAATGGTTTTTATACAATGGATCGTGTAACACTAAAACGGTGTTTGAAGCCCAACATTTGAATAAACTTGTGTTATCCAAAAGACTCGTGAAATTTCTTGTCTCGCCTCAAAAATGAGACGAGACTTGTCATATTTCTAACTTCATCTCGAATTTAGAAAGATATGTCTCGTCTCGTTCTCGAGACAAGACGAAAATTTCTCTTATCGTGGGCAGCAGGAGGGTAGAGGTAAGGTAATTAAGGACTCGGACACTTACTGAAGTTATGTAGTATCATCTTGCTCCCCCCTCAAGTTCTTCCAGTTACCCATTTTTTAGAGAGACTGGGTGAATCTCTGAGCCGCATTGAAACGAAGGTAGAACGAGAAAAATATCACCGCCTCCACCAGAGATCGAACCAGGCAGGTAGCCGCTCGCTTCACCGATCAGCGCGGCTCTGAATGCATATTATATATATATATATATATATATATATATATATATATATATATATATTTCTAATTTTCATATGACTGTACGTATAAATAACCTAAAGTAATACAATCTGAGTTTATTTATCTTTAATCTTGAAGCATTTACTTTGGTGGTATATGTAAAATGAATGCAATATTACGATTTTAAGCTTAAAAATTAGCGTGCATAATCGTGCTTTATGTATATTGCAGTACAAGCACGACGGAGGAGAAACTCTGGAGGACCGATTCCGCGTCGTAGCAAAAGCTGGCGACCGAGAGAGTCTCCCAGCAACGGTACGTATCCATGTTACGCCGGTCAATGACGAGATACCACGTGTCACCAATAACACAGGACTAGAACTTTGGGAGGGCGCAACTGTTCCAATCACCTCTGAACATCTAGGTAAGTTTTCGTGGAAAATTTCATTCACTTTTCTGCCTATGTATTTCATTGAGAAGATGCGAGATAAATAACTGGAAGCAACTACGGGTGCAAAACTCTGTTCCTCTTTATAATCTTTTATAACTATTTTTCTTCCAACAATATTTTTTTGATATCCTGATGGAGACTATTGAGCTAATGCCATTGTCTCTCTCTCTCTCTCTCTCTCTCTCTCTCTCTTTCTTTCTTTCTTTCTTTCTTTCTTTCTTTCTTTCTTTCTTTCTTTAGTTCTTTCAAATGAATGTTGGTTTGCATTAGCTTGAAATGCCCAAATCTGTTTATTTAAAAGAGTCCTAGTCTCCGTGATAGTTCGACTGACTTGTACGTAGGTAGTCTCTTTGGCTAAGAAGAAAACAGAATATTTATAATGATAAAAGTTGCGGGAAATTTACTACATCTTTATTACCACAAATAAGTTTCAAATAAGCAATCTTATATGTTCATAATTTATGTTAATTACTATTTTAATCATTTGAATCCACGAATTTTGTCAATGAGACTATAAAGCATTTGTTTGAATTCCTGGTTGTAGCTGTTATTAGCTATAAGCTACAAATGTTAGGCTACATTTAAACAACCATCTGTACCGTGTCTTTCTGTAAATGTATTTGTTAATTAATTTGACGTGACGCGTACTTTGAGCTGACTACACCAATATGAAAACTCTGAACCTTGTTTAGTCAGTCACACTGCGGACAACGAACAAATTCGACGTAGGTTTTGTTTGACGTCGAAAAAATTTATAGTTTTTCTTTATAAGTTTGCCAGAAATTATCCTCAAATTAGTGAACTTTTCCCGAAATTATTAAGAAAATAATACATACGAACAGCTACGCATTTTTGTATGGTCAGCTTCGAACGTCATATATATTAAAAAGTATTTTTGTAAATAATTTTAGATAACTCAAATTAACCTAATTCATCACAGTGTTGTTTTTTTTTTCCTTTCTTTTTTTTTAATTACGGGAAACTTGAGTTCGTGTTGTAGTAGTAAAAGTACTGTGTGTACTCGAATTAGCCAGAGCATTTAGGAGCAGCTAACGAAACATATCTCATTTGAGAAATAAAGTCTGCTAAAGACATTAAAGAGGGTCGTCCAAAGCGTACATTTAAGAATCAATGGACTTGCGTTTTTAATTAGGATTAAGAGTTGTCGCCTGGATGTTTATGCAACCCGTAACGTTTTGTTGTTTTGCGGGTTGCGTATTGAAACGTTACGCGAAACTTACATTTATGAATGAATGAAATATGGATAGCCACCGTTAAAGTCACTGAATCCCTGTAGATGTTACTCAGTTTACTCCATTTAACAAACTTGGCCGAGATAATCGCTTCTAGCTCTTTTATTAACAAAAACAGTATTCAAAAATTCCCTGTTTTTTTAAACGTCCTGGTTTTGTCTTTTAGGCTAAAGGAAACGGCTGATTAATGGAAGTAATTTGCTTTCTCACTGGGAATTGAATCCTGGATCACGTGCACGAAAGGCCGCTATGCCACTAGACCAACAAGGAGAGCTAAAAATTTGCTTTCGTTCAAGAGTCATCGTGTAGAGTAACGTACGTTAGGACTCACTACCGTGATCTTAATAATACGTGTGAAGGCAATCGTATGTAAATAACGTATGTCTACTGTTATTTTTTTAAATATTCATAATCAGTTGTCTTGCGCACAGTTACCTTGGTTTGTATATCCATTACTTAAGTGTAGTCGAATGGTTAGCGTGTGTGCTGTTGGTGTACGCGGTCTGAGCTTCGATTCTCGGTAGGTGTATATGATCGTTTGTATTCATTGAGCAGCGCCAACGATTGGTAACCTTCCTGAATTAAGAGGTAGTGGAGAGCCAGAGAATAACAGTAGTACGAGTCAACGCGCCAGCCACATATCACCCAAGTGAAAGCTTACTAATTGTCTACAGTCCTTCGTGGACAGTGAACGCCAGAAAGTTTAAATTATTTTGTGTATCTAATTATTAGTGGCTATTAAAACTACATCTCTTAAATCGGACCATTTCGATGCCAAGTAAAAGATATGGTGGGATGCCTGTAGCCTTATTTTCTAATAATAATAATAAGATTATACAATATTTGACAATAAAATTCTGGGACTGATGCTCGTACTCTGTAACTGCTGTCAGAAAATTGTTCGTCATGTGAGATTGATGCTGCGATATGCTTCTTATGCACAACATGTGAAGATCTGGTAAAAACAGCATATCTGCTTTCTAAACATTAGTCGTCAAAGACTAGTCGTCTGGTTTCCATTGTCATCACTTTATATCTAAAAAGGGAAATCAGCAATAAAGACTTTCGAGATGATCAGAACTGTTGACCGTGAGAATGCCCTATCTCGTAGCTGTGTTTGAATCGTACGCCTGATTTCGTAATGGACGTGAAGACGTTTCTGATGACTCCAGAAGTGGACCTCCATCAATCAGTTATTGAGAGGATACCTTAGACCGTGTTCGTTATCTGCTGCAGTCAGACCACCACATGGCCCTACGTATGATGGAAGGTGTGCCGCACTTCAATCGTGAAACGCTCCGACAGATCCTGAAAAATCTATGAAAGATTTACTTAAAGTTTGTGCCAAATTCTTTGACTGAAAAGGAAAAAACTTAGAGATTCAAGTGCTGTAGGGAATACATTAAGTTCATGGAGTCGGACCCTTCAGTGCTGGATCACATCGCTATAGGCGATAAAACCTGATACTATCTATATAAACATCCGTAACAATGGGAACCAGGGTGTCCTCGATGACTGATGTTTAAAAGGGCGCAGATGGTCTCTTTATCAAATTTTCATATGCTCTACAAAAGAAGAATATCGTTGCATTTATCTCGTATGATTTAAAAAAATCTGTCATTAGCAATTACAGAATACCATCAACATTCTGGGAACTTTATTGTCAAACCTTGTGTGAGGAATGAAGCCACAGGTCTTTCGTCTATCAAAACAAATTATTGCTTCTCTGTTGTATTTACAACCAACACAAACAAAACCCTTAGAAATGTTCAAATATAGCCTACTAAATCGTTATCCAAAGTAGCTTTAGCCTTCCTAATGTATACATTCTCTTTGAGTGTAAATGTTTGTTCAGTAAAAGTCTATGTGAAGCTATAATTGTATGTTATATACTTATTTGAAGATTGCTTTGGATTTATAAGTTGCGAATACAGTTTTTTTATTAAAAAATCTATTTTACAGCTTCGCTGGATGATGATACATCTCCTGTAAACCTGACGTATACTATATCTCCACCGACATCCGGCTACGTGACCCTGCGAACGACTCCCATGATCCCAATCGACCATTTTACGCAGGCAGACATCAATGCAGGAAATGTATTTTTCGTCCATACGGGTGAGTTTTACCTTTGTTACCTTTCAAAACATAATAGAAGTGATGATTGTACATAGAGATGGGCACGAATCGACTCAAAGGTAATTTTCTCGAGTCGAGTTCCGAGTCGAGTCACTGTTTTGAGGTCGAGTTTCGAGTCGAGTCGAGTTTGAAAAATAACTCGCTCGTGTAGCTCGTTTTAACTCGTTTTGAAATCATTGCCTGATTAGACTAGAAAGCGAAAGCTATGAGAAATGTAAGCAGTAAAGTGGAATATTTTTAGTGTTGCTCACGAGGTGAGACACTGCTCGCATCTCGCCTCGTCTCGATTAACAAGAAAACAATGGATTTTTATAACGAGACAGCCTTAAATGTCGTGTGCACTAACATAAGTATATACTGTAGTTCTCATCACCAAGGCTGAGACCTGCACGGTGAAAAGTTTTGAGCCGAAGCAGAAGCCCAACCCGTGTAGAGTTGTTAACTGGCTTAGTTCCGTTCAACTGAGCGAACAGCTCGAGCCGGCTTGGTTGAGATGAGGCACCGACCATCAGGTGAGCCATCAGCTTGTTTGTTTCGGCTTGTATCGGTTTAGGTGTGTGAGCTGTTGGCTCTGCTCGTTAGTAAATGAGCTGTGAGCCGAGCCGCTCGAGCCGTTGAGAACCCTAAACCCGGACCAAGCAGTTTTGAACATGTGTGGCCGGCGCCCTCTAACTTTTAACGATTTTTAGTTCGAGCCCGGATACTTGCTCCTCCGGAACTCAAACACAGAACCTCGTGAACGATGTCCTTACCTCCTAGACTTGACAACTACCGAGGTTAGCAGTCAACTAGTTTTTAAGTTAGTATTCAGATACAAACCACCTATATTTCATGATTATACACGGTGTTGTTATAATAATAATAATAATAATAATAATAATAATAATAATAATAATAATAATAATAATAATAATAATAATAATAATAATAATAATAATAATAATAGTATCATTGATAATAGTATCATTGATAATAATTATATTGTCTCTGTAGTATACTTGTATACTTGAAGAAAGTACTTGAAACTACATACAGCATTTGGCTCGTTTTGGCTGAACTCGACTCGAAACTCGAGTCAAATTCGAGCCGAGTTTCGAGTCGAATTGAAGGAAATTTTTCGAGCCGAGTTCTCGAGTCGAGTCGAGTCAAAGATGTCTGTTTCGAGTCGAGTCGAGTTTCAATGAAAACTCGCTCGTGCCCATCTCTAATTGTAAAAGTTATTTGAGTATTTTCATAGATGTTAATTTAGAAGTCATGAAGCACTTTATAAAAATACAATAATAATTTTCTGTACTCAGTTGAGTGTTCATTCTCATATTTATATAGTTAATATCTGTAAAATGAAATGAAAAAAAAAACATATGTCCCACACTTATGGCAGCTAGGCTAAAGGAGACGGTGATGATGAGAAATGAATGAAATTGTGGAGTGAAGAAAGTGGGAGAACCCCGAGAAAACCCACGCACACGCTGTTTGTCCACCACAAAACTCACTTAGCGCGAGGTAGGATCGAACCAAGAACCTCATGCACCAGAGGTGAACGTTGTACCACTGAGCCATTGCGGCTTCTTAAAATGAAATATGATTCTTTTCTGTATGCATAGTTGTACTCGTAATAATTTAACATATGTAGAATTTAGTTTCGTGATCAGGAAACTTTACAGTGAAACCTAGGAGGGAATAATTTGCTACTCGCCTTTAGAAGACTTGTAATTTACAACAAAGATACTAACCAATCTTCATATGTGTTATTATATATACGTATATAAGCAATCAATTACATATATGAATCCGAAACCTCACCTCACTTATCCTAGAACCGGTCACTTTCCTTAAATTACCATTTCGCTTATCAATTGTATACAAACTTTTATCATAACTGACACGTCACACTTTTGAAACGAATCTTCTTGTATCTTCATAAAGAATGTATCATGCTCTTGACATCTTCTTACAGGATTTCAATAATAAAGTTAGTATAACTAACTATAATTCTGTATGTAAGAGCCGAAAGCACGTAATTCACAAAATGTAATTTTAAAAGTGAACAGCCAAAAGAACGAACGGTTATTGAACTATTTGGTACAACTTACCACTATATATCCCGAAAAAGACCATTTTTATTCAAAACCCGTAATCACAAATCTGCATAATTTGAACATAAGCGTCTTTGGCTCTCAGATACGGAATTATGATGCAAATGAATTGTAGAAAGTTGCAAAAGGAACTACTGCAAGAACCAATAACTACGTAAACAATAATATTTTTTTTGATTTCTTTTATGACATTTCAGGAGATAAATCGGGAAGTTTTCGATTTCGAGTGACAGATGGAGTGAATACTGGAGGCCATCACACTTTCAGCATCACAGCTCGCGATTTAACGCTGAGGATGGTTAACAACCGGAGGCTACACGTCTTTCCACTCCTTCGACAGGCTGTAACTCCAGCTGAGTTACTGTACATAACCTCTGACCTAGATTCCTCTCGTGAAGTCATGTTTGTTGTGAAGTCATCACCTGCTCTTGGACGTCTTCTGTTACTTGTCTCAGAGGATACAACCATAGAAGCCAAAAATTTTACTCAAAAGGACATCAATGCCTCCAGAGTATGGTACGAACACACTCGACCGTTTACGGATCTTTCAGCGAACGATAGCTTTCAATTTGATGCAGTGGCCAAGTTCACCGATACGCTTACTGGACAGGTAAGACTAAATAGTTAACAGAACTATGAGGAGTACTTAAAATAACAATATGCTATCAACTATTGAAATTTGGATCTTCCTCAACGTGTGAGCAATGTCTCATTATTATATTTTTTAAAGTACCATTTCTCAGACTGTTTCAGGTAGAGACTCTTGTATTAGTCAGATTGTACTACTTGCCTTCTGCGGAAGCAAATTTGTCATTTCTTTTTAATCTTTTGAGTATATCCAGCTATTAAATTTGTATTTCTATACCAGTGTACTTATATTTTTGATAATAATATTGGCTAAAATTCCTTAGCATTAGTAGAAGAAAATACATATTAGCTTTCCTTTTAAAAAAATCAAAGACTCAAGAATGTTTTATAATAATACAAAGGTATATCAATATAAGCTATTAAATTTTGTATAATTCTTACCTTTTAAATTGTATTAGATACTGTTGTGGTATTAGATAATCTAGACCTGAGTTAGATTCCCAACTATATTGTGTTACGCAGTGCACTTCAATTTTATTTACGTTTTCTTTTGTTTTTATACCTAATGTTCAATATAAGAGGTCCACAAGAGCGGACCTCAAAGACCGAAGATTGAGAAGCACTGTTGTAAAATATTGAAATACTGAAAACATAATGAGAGAGAAGATCATAGTCCATCAGGCTGATCATGACCTTGATTTAATGCTTCTCATCTCGTTCACCAAATTATAAAAGAGCCACTTAAATATATTTTACGTTAATAAATAGAGTTGGTACTCATACTTCAAAATTGTGTAACTTCTGCTACTACTACTATACTACTACTACTACTACTACTATTATTATTATTATTATTATTATTATTATTATTATTATTATTATTATTATTATTATTATTATTTCTAGTAGTGGTAGTAATGGTGGTCCCGACATAGTAGTAGTATTAGCCTCAGCATCAGGAAGTCTGAAGTTCGGTCCCTGCATTAGTTTTAGAATTTTATGCTTCTCTTTCTCACTAAGGATGAGAATAGGCTCCGCATTTGTGAACCTAACAAAAGGCTATCATGTTTTTTTTCCCAGTCTGAAAGAAACGTTCAAAATTATACTAATTATCTTAAAAATTGACATACAAGAGTAATAAAAGCCTATAAACATCAGTAAATAAGGGAATAAATTATTCCATTTTATGAATATGCTGTTTCTTATTTCGTTCATTAAAACGTACGTTAATTGCGAAATGCTTGTAAACTTGAAATAAGTTTAACTGTTGTACGAGAGAAGATCCAAGTTATTCTTAGGAATTTTTGATCTCTTTTTCATCAACTTATCGTTTGGTTTCATTCATAATATCACTGCATTGTTACTTAATGAGAAGTTTATTCAGGGAGTTTTGAAGTTTGAGGTAAGAACTATTGTAACAGAAAGAAAAAATCCATAATTTAAATTACGTAATTTTAAATTTAGATATTCTAAAATATGGGTAGAATCACAGTTAAAATTTCTAATTTTTGTTTGACCAGTCATTTTTCATATGGTTATAAATACTATAAGACAAGATTGATAATTAATGTATTGATTTAGACTGGGCATGTCAAACTCAGTATCTGAAGAGGGTCAAATAATCATCAGTATATAAAGTGCAAACCGAAGGAAAAAGAATTATTTTCATACTTCACGTTGTATTTGAAAAATCAATAAACACATAGGACCTTATGCAGAGTCGTTTTGACGTATAATTAACGTCATATAAGGAAATCCGAGTAGTAGGTCGAAATCTGTTGTTTCTTTCGACCGACACCTAGCATCTTTTCCCTGGAATCAGCTTTCGGATACCTGGAGACATGCCGCTCTCACTAGCAATTTTTTGAACATGAGTCAGATGAATAGCTATTAACCTGGATCTTCCGGAAACTTGTTCATAAGTAAGAAAAGTAGTTCATACTGATTCTTTTATCGAACACGGAAATCACGTAAATTGTAAATTTGGAGGTTTCTGTGAATTGCGCAGGCAAATTTTTCTATAATTCTGTTACATCCACATTGCTGAATTTTTACTTTTAAAGAATATCTTTGTTTAACATCCCACGATTAGCCCCTTAGGATAAGGGACGCGGATGATTAATTCGAGTGAATGATAATGGAAAAATCAGTCGAATGAGAATTTGGGAGGAAATGGGAGTACTCCGAGAAAACCTACGGACGCGATGTTGTCCTCCACGAAATTAGTTTGCCGGGAATCGATCAAGGGGCCCCACACTAGAAGTAAGCGCTCTACCACTGAGCCACCGTCACCCCCAATTATTGTTTTTGCTGAGTCATACTTGAATTTATATTACAGTGTGATCCTAAAGTGTAGAAACACCCTAATAAGTGGTAAACGCTGAAAATATAACCTTAGTAATAATGTAGGTTGGTAACGGTGGTAAGGAAAGATGTTTGAGGACACATCAATATGAAGTCCGCCATCTTTTAATTTTATTAATTGTCTTAAATGAAAACCATAGGATGCGATATGTCATTTTAATAGCAAATTTTCGTAGAAATTGGATGACATTACTATTTTTGCTCTAACACTAACCATCATGAAATTATAACTGTTTCTTTGTTGTGTTTGCAACAGATGAAAGTAATCGTACATCAATGACCACACACTGTTACAGGACATGTTCAATTTGTTCCTCATTTCAGTCGATTGTCAGAGGCATTCTTAATTCACTGTTATCCCATAATCTTGAGCTGTAACGTTGAAACATACCTCCACAATTCGTTCCTTGAGATCCTGTCTATCCCTAATTTTCACCACATGCACAACAGACTTTACATGGCACCACAGGTAGTAGTCTAGTGGAATAAAGTCAGGAGGACGAGATGGCCATTCCCACAACAACTCGCCGACCAATCCATGGAATAAGAAAGTGCTAATCGAGGTACATGCGGTCACAGATATCGTAATAGGGTAGAGCTCCGTCGTCCGTCGTGCTGGAAAAAATTAGGGAATGGCCCATTGTTTGGCAGCAGTGATGGTAAGATGTCGTCTTCGAACATGCATCACCGTTAGGGTCCTGTCGATGAAGCGAATCCCCAACATGCCACACTACACCATCACATTGCTGGGAACACTTGTGGATGCGTTAAACCAATGCAGATTACTGTCCGAACAGTATCGCACGTTCTGTTTGTAACCTCGCTCGACACATGAAAGTTTACTTTATCACTAAATAATACGTCAAAGGCAAATGTGTGTATTTTTTTTCGCAGCTGCTCTGTGACCCATTCGGTTGGCATCTGGATATCTTCTGTAAGTGTTGGTGAAGTTGCAGCTTATAAGGGTTCCACTTATTCACTGACATAGTGCACATGCCTGAGATGCGACTAACACCACTTTCACAGGCGACACTACGTGTGCGTCTCTAGGGGCTTTTACTGAATTATGCCAACAATATCATAGTTGTCATCTCGTCTGTCTACCAGTCTTGGGTCGATCTGTCAGAGATCTGGTCTCTTCGAATTTCTTCTGGACTTCTAACACAGCACTACTATTGAAGGGAGTCCTTTCCGGATCGTGGTTAAAATTGTCTGCAATCAACCTATTGTTTTGTTCTCCAGATATCATCTCAATCTCAACGCGCTCCGCATGCAGCAAGCAGGTCGGTAGCCAGCCCAAAAATGTAGGATGAGGGGGGGGGGGGCGATCCAACCATATTATAGTTCATCACCATACTCTAGTTCATTTGCATGTCTATCGTGAAAATTTTAGGGGGGGGGGACCGGCACCCTAGAGCCCCCGTGGATACGGGCCTGGCATCAAGGTCATAGAGTGCGATTAAACCACCTACTACGATAAAAACAAAGAAACAGTTGTATCTTCGTAATGGTTAGCGCCAGAGTAAAAATAATACGTACAAAATGTTGCTATTAAAATGGTGTATCACATGATATGGTTTCCATTTAAGACAATTCAAGATGGCGGAAATCATTGCAAAGTATCCTCAAAACATTTCCCCCATCCCTACTCCCCACCTACATTGTTACTTTGATTATATTTTTAATATTTTTACAGTGTTTACAACTTCTTAGGGTGTTTGCAGACTTTTGGACCACCGTGTAATTTCATCCGTAAAAAGCCCCTTTTGGTACAATTCACTTGAGTGTCGGTACAGTTTGTTTTAAATAAGTAAATTATATATATTTTTTTCATTATTTTCTTGGGGTGAACTGAGTGAAGACTACAGAAAAATGAGTAAAGGGTTGCAAGCCGCGAGTTTGAGTGACCTGGAGTAGACAGTAGGTTTAGAGACAAGTTAGTACATGTTGCTGTTAAATTGTACCATTATTTCTTGATTCATCTCTTAATATTAATGAAAGATTGGTTGAAATACTTTATTTGAACTCCGGACAGATGAACGCTGAGAATGTTCACGGATCTGAGACGAAACAATGCAGCATATTAACAATAACCTCTTACACAATAGGATGAATAGAATGCTTACGTTGATAAGTCAGTGTACAATTATTGTTTACATGCATCTAATAATAGACAGTAAAACAAACGTAAACTATTGTGTGGTGCAATGATTTTGTATACCAGTAACAATGTTAACAGGTAGCACATATACCTATTACCAAAGCTTCTAATTACGTAGTATACGTTAGTACAAAATCTCAGTTATGATCGTACTATCAATTTTAACAGGGTTACCTCCGGTAGACAATTGCGAGGTTATATATATAATGTTAAGAGCCACTTAAAACGTTCATGAAGTACCACTATTGTGTTGTATATGTTACAACTTAAGCAATTTCAAGCCACAATGTAATCGTGTCTTAAGAAAACACTTTTTATAGTATAGTTTTCAGCATGTTCATGCAAATTACGTATTTTAAATTTTTCGAGAAATGTGCTATAAAGTTCCGTGGGAAGAGAAAAAAAAAAAAGAGTGTGGCGTACATAAAATTTATGTAAGAGAAGTTCTAGCACCAAAACTATTATCGTTTCAGGACACAAGCTATTTTTTGTAAATTGAGCACGTATCTTAATATGGTAAATGGAAGGAAGGGGTTAAAACCCTTCAAATTCCCCTTTTTCGTACGCCACTAAATGTTAATACTCAGAAGAATTATTCACACCGGCATAAAACAAAGCCATATTTACTCCCTTTTTATATTGCAATGTGATGTTCTTAGTCCTTTCACTATCTATCCACTCATGTTTTCTAACTTACAGTATCCAGTGTATCCCTTTGAACCATAAATATTTTTTATTCGTTTGTTTGTTGAAGTTAACGTCCGTTTTTAGTACCGAGGTTATGATACTTGGACCCAGAGTAAAAGGTGGAATTCGAATCACCGTGGTGTTCTGTTCTATTTATCATCAGGAATCAAATCCAGAACCACGTGCACGAAAGACGCGTGCGCTACCCATAAGAAAGGCAATTGGAGTTTACAAAGGAACAGAACTGGCCACCATATCCTTACTTGGCTGTCTTAGTGATTTTGACTAGCTATGTTTTATAAAAGCTAGAACCTACTTTTGGGCATGGTGATTCAATGGTAGAGCGCTCTCCTTTGATGCGATGGGTCCCTGATTCAATCTCAGATCATGTAAATTTCTTCTGGACAACATTGTGTCCGAAGCTTTTCTTATGGCTCCCCTAATACCTTCAACATAGTCAATTTACTAATTATTTTTAACCATTCTTTTTTTATAATTAACCGTCTCCTTTTAGTCTACATTGCATGCATACGGTATAACATATACTTGGAAACCAAGATGGGAAGAAAATAGGAACAATTTTAGTAAATATCTAATGAAATATTGATATCAATGATGCTATAACATAAAACTCGTCGTTACAGTTAAAGCGACTACTTAGTTAAAGAAGACCTAACATTGCGGTTTAGGGCAATATGTTTCAAGTTGTTTCTGTGTTCTGTCGTTTCTTTCAATTCATAACCACGAGTATTTTCTCAGATTCCGTAAGCACTTTTATGTTAATTTTGCTTGGAAGTTTATATTAAGCACGCCTAAAGTAAAGAAAGAGGTTGTTGCACATTTTGCTTAGTTGAGCGATCCCAGCTGATACACATTTTTATTACCTTAAATGAATAGAATAAAAGAAAAGGAATTAGAAAAGGAGATAATTATTAAAACCTTAAAAAAATATTATAAGTTTTAACATTATTATTTGGTTAACTGAAAGGACAAATCCCGCATTAGTCCTCCCTGCTAATCTAGCAGCTAGGGCACGTGCTTTTTGGTTCGATTTTCGGTGGGAGAGCATTGAACGAATTATGGTGCTTCGGATTCCGCTTTAAACTCTAGATACAAAAATGAAATGAAATCGTTGAGTTTTACGTTCCACGGTTATGCCGGTTAGGCTAAAGGAGACGGTGATGATGAGTAATGAATGAAATGGTAGAATTAAGAAAGTGGGAGGAAACGGGAGAACCCCGAGAAATCGCACGCACGCGGTGTTTGTCCACCTCAAATTTCACTTGGCGGAGGCTGCGATCGAACCCGAGACCCAAGCACCAGAGGTGAACGCTCTACCACTGAGCCACCGCGGCCACAACTCTAGATACAGTCTCATATAGTTTCGCTCCTGAAAAGGGACGATAAACTTCAATCATCATACAACAAGCCAGTCTACCATTATGAACCTTGCCCTTATAAATTTCTCCAGAGATCACATCGATCCGAAGGATTAAAGTATTGTAGATTGTGAAATATTGATCTAGAACACATTCATTTATTGCATTCTACATTATAGAGCAATGTAAGTATTTTAGTAATATACGGATTCCAATTACTTGAGGATATCTCGGTTATTGAAGTGGAAGAATGCAATTATTTCAGCTATATAGGGTGTTAATGAACTATATTTACAAAATGTAAGATGGATTTCCTCGTGTTTGGAACAACGCACACTGCCATTTTTTTCACATCTATAGTTGGTATTGTGCTGCCAAAATGTCTTGAGCCGTGGCAAAAATGCGAACTAAAGCTCACACCCTCACACACCCACGCGTTGAGCCAATAAGGGTTCAGCTGTTGCTAAACGAGAGAAAGCGAGTGGAATACCTTCAGCCGATAGCAGCGCTTGCAACGGAAGACTAGGGATCAAGTCAATGTGGCATTAGTATAGTCTCGGAGCTGGCGATCCCTCACACTTCCGAGAGCTCCTTTATGACTAAGCGGTTAGTGTATGCAGCTTTGGCGTAGGAGATCCGGATTCGATTCCATTGGGAAGTTTACGTGGCTCGAGTTCCACGTTGAGCTGTAGATCCACGTCTGGTATAGCCTCACTGCTAAAAAGGGCGCTAAAATTAAATCCAATACTTCCGACTTCCCGCTGTCCATTGCTGTAAAGTGTTACTTTTGTCTACATTTGACTAATAAATCTGAAAATATTTGGGAATTCTGTTGCGAGCATGTCTGGGAATTATGCCTATGTGGGGAATCCCTTTGTACCCACTGCATGTTGCTGAAATATACATTTTTAGTGTGTTACTTCCTTTACGCAAGTATGGATCGTTATTCAAGATTCTTCGTGTATGAATAATGCGTATTGCATTGTTTTGTTTGTTTTCTACACATTTAGACGTCCCTAGCTTTGAAACTATGCTCTTTCCCTCACAGGTTCACATGAAATATTTTTATTATTATTTTGATATGAAGAATCATCTCTCATAGTTTGTCGGTATATCTCATTAACAACTTGTATATTGATACGTATTTTCACATGGTTTTATATTGTGTACCTAGAAAACCGTAAACCTTCTTTTGTTTTTATTTTTCTTAAATCTTATATATATATATATATATATATATATATATATATATATATATATATATATATATATATATATATATATATATATTGCATTGTTAAGCATAGCAAGAATATTAAGACAAGAGGGCCAAAATAATTTTGGGGGACAAACTTGACTTCGCATTGCATTCTTGACTGCCTACTTTTCAACTATTTATTTATCTAAACAAAGAAGCTGAATCCCCTTGTCTACTTCTTAGCTAGAGCAGTTGTTATTATATATACAGAGGACTATCATAAAAACTGTTACAAGAATTTTTTTAAAAAAGTTACAAAGGTACTTCTGTGCATCTACATATTTTATTAACGATCCAAATTGGTACTTAAGATTTTGCGTTTTCTGTTTTTTTTTTCTCTAAGATATTAGAACTTTGCATTCAAAAATAAATTAGGTTATTAAGTATTCTCACTTGTTGACAATTTTTTTCTATTTTATGTCTTTCCAGCTCTTTCGCATTGATATATCTGTGTCTTCGATGACTTCTAGTGGGCTGGACAGATTTCTTGAAGTTGAGGCTGTACAAGTGGAAGAAGGAGGGACAGCTATTGTAAAGATGAATACAACAGGAGTAGTGGAATTTATTGAAGCACACAGCGGTTGGCGATCGCCACTTGTTCAGGTGGTTATCACTGAACCTCCTAGCCATGGTGTTCTGTCAATACGAGGAGAGAATGTTAGCGTAGGGCATGTCTTCACACAGGAACAAATGGACACATCGGAAGTTCTTTATCACCATGATCATTCTGATACTACCGAAGACGAAATCCTCTTTTCCTTATACTTAGTAGGAAAGCCTTCAGAAGATGGAGAACCCAACGATGTCCTTCTCTATAATGGTAGCATACCTATCATTGTTATTCCTATTAACGATCAACCATTTAATCTTCTTACGAAGGCACCTCAAATGTCAGTAGTTCAAGGGCAGTTGCGTACCATCACCAAAGACGACCTTTGTACGGAGGATCCAGATACTCCTCCGGAAGAGCTTGTCTATGAAGTGATCAGTGAACCTTCTGAAGGGCGTCTTGTCATCTCTTCGGAGAATTCATCGAATCCTACAATGAAATTTACTCAAGCAGATATTGACAACGGTCGCGTTATGTATTATCACGAGGGACCAGTACAACCAACAAAATTTTATTTTCGAGTATGGGATGGTGAATTTAGTCCAAAATATACAATATTTAATATCCAAGTCCTACCTTTGACTTTGAACATTACAAACAACACTAATATTGCCATACAACAAGGATCAAGTGTTACATTCATAACTTCACAGAATATGGCGGCTGCTACCAATGGTCGCAGAGATGATATTCGCTATAATATCACTGTTCCCCCACGACATGGTAATATATACCTCCATGACGTTGTAGTTTCAAACTTCGGTCAAACAGATATTGATCGTAAATTAGTAATGTATATGCAGACTGATATGACCACATCAAAAGATTCGTTCAAAGTAATCGTTTGGCTGCATGGGACAGATGTTTCTCTACCAGCACATACTTTTAATATCACTGTAGTTCCTCTTGTAAATATGGGAAATTTCACTCCAATAGTTGGTTCTAAGAGTCCAATAAGCGTTGATGTTCTTGATGCATCTCCACTAGCAAAATTAACTAATAGCAACCCAGGATACCAAATTATTAAGCGACCAAAATTTGGAAGGATTAAGAGAATTATCCGTAGCACATCACGAGTTAAAAGGGAATTGCGTGAGAGAGAAGTTAACAGATTTACACATGAAGAAATCAAAAGTGGTGTTATTTACTATGTATCCCGTCGAATGGACTTACAAGAAGTTGTTGATGATGGATTTGAGTTTATACTAGCGGCTTCAATATTTCAACCAGCTCACGGGGAACTGAAGTTCAAATTACTTCCAGAAGGCTACCAGACTGGCGGTGACCATGGTACTCAAGATGATAGGAAAATGGGCACTCACCGTGCTTCGTTTAATCCAACGTTGCAACCTAAGCTCAATCCAGGTCTACCAGGAGGTCGTGAAGGAATGGGAGCAAGCCCAGAAGTTGCTAGTCCGAATATGAGTAGTGACTATATACTTATTGTTTCTATAGTAGTTGGTGTGGTAGTGTTGGCAGTGTTAATCATAGTGGTTGTTAAATGTAGATCAATGCGTTCTCGGGAAGAAAGAGCCAATAGTAAGACTGAAGTACGACCAGGATCTGCCTATGGAACACTCCGTGGAGGTAGTGCAGGACCAAACGGTGATCTCTATTCGTCAGATATAGACACAGCACCTCCCCTACCCCGTCCTCCCGATCATCTCTTACCTCACCACCCAGCTTCTCCTCGACCGCCAAGAGCTAAACGTTTTCTATCTGCTAATGGAGCACCTCATTATAGTGACAGTAGCGACTCCTGGCGAGAGCCATCGCGTGAAGTTTCTCCTGCAATTCCTCACTGCAAAGTGATACCACTTTGTGGATCTGAGCAGGGAGACGTCATAGCTTCACCTCCTCCACCACCTTCGTCCACAATTCCCGATAATGTTACAGATGTTAACGCCAGGTATCCATATGGGGCACCTGACGAACCATCTGAGGAGTGGAGTAGTTATGATACGTCCTCAGAACCTCCCTACCCTCCACGAACTACCAATCCGATGTTGAGAAGGAACCAATACTGGGTGTGAGAAAGACTTCTCCTCCAATAAGGAGGAATTCATAGTGGGTATTATTTTTGAATATACAAAAAGACTTCTTCTCGGGTTTCCAAGAGGAGAGAAACTTTATTTAAAGCAAACAAAACATCAAAAAGACTGTCCATGACTACGTCCAGCTTCTCGATTTTTGAGGAGCAGTTAAACGAAACATTTGTCAAACTTCCAAAACATTGTTTTGTAAAAATAAAATATTTTGAAACTGTGAGAAGGCACCAACTTCTGCGACCATACATGAAATTGAATATGGTTCTCCGTGAACCAGTGAGCATTACTATGAAGTGGCGTTAATGAGTGATTTTGTTTTAATGGTGCTTTTCTTTCTGGTGAAGCAATGATGAAGATTGCAAACATTTTTTAGAAAATGTTTTAAGTGTGTATTTGATTTCAAGCATGTCGAATTGACTTATTCTTTGAAAACCACGAGAGAGTGAAAAGTAATTTTTTTTCAATTTTAGTCTTTTAATTCAGTTGTGAAGTGTTTTTTTTAATTAAAAGAAAATGAAGTATGTATTGAGTGTTTAATCAAGATAGATGTATTTTACCAACTGAAATCGACAAAAATATTAATGACAGAACACTTCAAGTACAAGCGATGATGACGTACGAGAGACCAATATAATATATGTTTTGTGTGCAACTTCAGTCTAAATCTCTTGCAAAAAAGGCTATAAAAGTTAAAGTGTGAGTTTTTAGTCACTAAGTCCAGCTAATGGATATCTCAAAAACTGCTCATTGATACATAACACCTCATTCGCCCATTTAAAAATAAATAACTAAATAAAATTTTCGGAAAAGCTTGTAAGCTTTTAAATCGTTTTGCTATTTATTGCTTAATAATCCAAATATTAATACTAGAAAAAGTACGAAGTTATTTGACTGATAATGATTATGTGTGTGATATTAATTTAGAGAAAATAAAGAATGTAAAAAAATGTCCACTGACAAGGAAAGGAAAATATTAATAAGGGAAATTGGGAGAACATTTCGGAAACTTTTTTGTCTCTTCCTCATAAATAGCTTGCACACTAAAACCAGAGTAATGTAAGCACATAGCTAAGCTAAGCAAAAATAACACTTCTCTATTGTGCACGCATGGGCGAATGATGGGACTCTCATACCTATATACATATATATATAAAAGAATTTTTATATAACATATAATGGACGAATTCCGAAATTACAAAACAAAATCTTACGAAGAATAGAGTTTGACACAGAATTGTAACATCTAATTAGATATTTAATGCATCATTTATACCCATGAGTGTTCCAAAAATAAAAATAAACATTAATGTAATTACGTAAAATTGTAATATATGAATTGAAAAATGTTAACTGAGAAGGAATTCATCTATTTTATGAAAAATCTTTATTGGCAATTTTTGAGTTACTTGTCGTCAAGATCGGGAACACCAATTTTTATTTTAAACTAAAGACGACACCATATGTGCTATGCATTATATATATATATTGCATTTTCGGAATTCGTCCATGTGAATTATTTATAAATATAAGAATCCACAGAAGCAGGGTGTGATGGATCAGGTATTTTTCTATTGGTTATATGTTTGTTAGATTGTAAGTATGAGGTTTTTAAGGTGCGAAACTGTCCAATTTGAAATACACTTTTTTCTGTTAGGTTTTTTATTGCCTTTCAGAATTTATGAATTAAGGCCTATGGTAAGTTTTAAGAAATATGGCACAAAGGATGTGTCTCTTCCATAGTTACGAACAAGTAGGAAAAAAACCTTTCGTTTAATACATCAGTGTCATTATTTTTCTTGATAAACATGGTTTTATGCTCTGCAATGTTTATGTAAAATTGGAGATACGTAATATTATATACTTCTTCAAACAAGTCGAACATAATTGGCTATATACATTCTACTACTATGAATTACATTGAAGTATCCACTAAACTCTGACAAGACTTGCATATCCATATCAAATGCAGTTTCTCCACATTCATATGAAATTGATTTGTATTTAATTTATAACGTTAATTCTCTTAATACAGGGCGCAAAATTCCAAAGTCAGACGCACTCGCCAATTCAAAAATGATGATCGCCAATATCTCTCACATTCAAATTATGAGGCAAACCATTTCGATTGAGGGTGGAAAAGGAATGGCGAATTACAACGTTGTGAAGACTTCAATTTCCACGTCTGTTTAGAAGACTTCAAATTCCATGTTTTCTCTCCCTCAGTGACATTATTTTCGAGCAAAACAGACACTGCGCAGCCCTGTGAGTTTAGGCAGAAACCATTCCTACTGAACACTGGTTACCAGCTCTAGTCGCCAATGGCGACCTGGCAACAGGAAATTTTGCGCCCTGTCTTAATAGATTACTCCAATTTGAATCTTTGTATTCTCTTATGTTGATAAGTCTTTAATACGATGATACACATCCAATCAATGCTTTTGAAAAATACATTCTTTGTGTTTTACCAATACATTTTGAAGATTTAATTTTGTGTACGAATTATAACTGGCTTTCATGCATAATAAGACAACAGAAGATCGAATATTAACTGTTTCCTAGATCTTATATGTCCATATCTTTTGTTTTCTAATCGTTATTAAATTAATGATATCTAACGACTTCTTGAGAAATAATTGTCCTCGTTCCACTTAATGTCAGTAAGAATTATTAAACCGTGTACACTATTAGAGTAACACTAGTCAGAACAAACCAACGTGGTGAGGTGATATTTGTTTGGCCACAGTAACCGAAATGTAACGTTAGAAGGATGTATTCACAGAAAATAGATCCAATTTTAGAATCCATAATAAAATACCAAATACGTTTTTTTCGTTTTATTCTTAAATATCAAGATCCAAACATAAAAATGATCAAAAAAGTATTATCATTAGAAGAAGGGAAGTGACGAAAAACTTCAACAGTCTTACGTTACGTCATTAGGAAGTATCGTAGCCAATCGCTGGTCTTTGGCGGAGGGATACAATTGGACATTGTTCAAATAGGATGATTCTAACAGTGAACATGTTTAGTTTATTGTTCATTATTTTCAACGAAGAAGCAAGCGTATTTGATTTCAGTACTAGAAAGTAAGGTAGTCATAAGCGCAGGAGCGCCATAGGGGCTATAGCCCCCCTTGACGCTCAGGTATACAATGGATAAAATGGGCTTCAATCCTACTTTCTTTACACTTGATAAAGCGGCAAACTACAAACCCACAACATAAGTGAATGAAGTGACTGTCTTTTACGCTAACGTGTCGATGGCCAGCCCCCATTTTAAACATGTCTCCCATTTACTTTATGTTGTAGATCCAGGTAAATGGCAACCTTACATTTTCATTTAACATTGGGCGCATAAAGAATGTACAGCCCAAACGGCTCGTCCGATTTAAATCATTTCTTCACTTTAGATTGAAAACATCATATTTGGAGACGGATTTCCCTCTTAAATTTTGTTATAACTCTGATAACAACCGAGTTACTCTACGTCAGGGGACTTTTGAGACACCTTATATATATATAATATGTACTTTTAAAAGAAATGCTTTATATATAGATGTTTCGAACAGTTTCACAATACTGTTGGAGAATTATGTGTATAGTAAAACGTTCATCATGATTTCACATAAGTGAATCAGAGGTTGCAAAAGTCGGCAAGGTACAACATGCTTGCAGTTCTGTTTTTCAGCAACTTATTTCCAAACGATTCTTTTTGAATACATGCTATAATAGCTTGTCACTATTCGAAACGTAACCTTTCTTTTTAAGCTGATCACAGTTTAGGTACATATCTTAAGATTTCGAGCGTTTTCATAATTTTTTCTTAGTTATAATAAAATTATTTGCGACTGGGATAGTAGAGGTTTTCAATGTTTTTTTTTTCTTTTCATTTTTTGATAATTAAAATTTAAAAAAGCTATCAGGAAGAACTTGTACAACTATGGTTTTTCTCATATTTGTGCAAACATAGAAACTATTAAACATGCAATTATACACTTTACTTAGAACAACTGCTTCTATTTCTGTCCTTGATGGAAGGCTCGTACCACAGCATTATTTTTTCAGTTTCTAGTGCAATTTCTATGATCTTATGTTCATAACGTACTAAAAGAAATTTGAGATATTCATCATTCACAGATACATGAATATGATGGAATTATAAATTTATCTCATTTTTGAACATTAAAAACGAAACCTAAAATGTTCGTGTTTCCCCAAGAAGTCGTTAGGATTAAAATGAACTGAAGATAACCGTAAACAGAGCTGCAAATTTTAAATACGTATATAGAGAATACTGATTATATGTACATTGGCTTCTTATTTTTTTTAAAAAAAATAAACATTTTTATTATTTATATTTTAACAATTTCTTAAAAAGTTTCTTTTCACCGAATCAATCAAAGAATTATGTAAAAAAAAAAGTTCATTAGAATTTAAAAAAAAATGCTCAATACTTAGTGTAAGTTACAATTATTAGACTTTCTTATCAACTATAAATAAACTTTTTAACCGATTGTAAAAAAGAAATGGAGAAGATTCTTAATTCAAACCGTTTATATATATTGTGGGTGTGTTCACTCATAATTTTTACACAATTGCATCGATCTTGATTGTTGGAAAGAGTATAGCTTCCCCAGTAGACTGATAGATATGTCGTCGTCTGAGTCGAATAAGTACACTTTGTATTTTAGAATTTGTTATTTGTTTTTATTGTTGCCAATTAAAAAAAAAACTACTTTTGTTTCATACTAAATGTAGACACTTTTTCTTTGTTAAAATTCTTCCCGAAATGTGGCTGCTTAGTAATGTTTTCATAACAAATAAATATAGCCATTACTTTTACTGCTAGAAATCATCAAAAGTTATTAAATTTTTTCTTTACTCTAGTGGAGTCACTATTCTCATTTAAACTTTTCAAAATAACTTTTCTCATGGGGAATAGGGTTATCAACACGTTAAATTTAATGGGTGACTCTTCGACCTTGACCCTTAGTTAGCCCTTATAACTGAGTCGGCAATGACTTAATGCCAAAATACAATATCAAACCTCTTACAATCTATAGATTATCACTGTTATTTATCAAGTCAAGCATTATTGACAATTAAAGTTCATAACACAAACACTTCACCATGTACTTTAACATGTCCTTAGAGCCTTGATAACTATTGCTTCACATAGTGTATGCCAGTCACTTCTAACTCGCTAACATATGATGTAGAAGCAGTGGCGTATTTACGATTTTGTTTCGGGAGGGGCTTTGCTAACTTTCGGGGGGGGGGCCTTTGCCTGAAAATGTGAAAATTCTGCAAGATATTTCATATACTTCACTATAGTAAGTAAGATTTCGGGGGGGGGGCTTAAGCCCGGAAGCCCCTCTCTAAATACGCCACTGCGTAGTAGTATACTTTTATGATCAAAATCAGATCCAGGAGAGAGAGAGAACAAGTTGAGGAGGAAACGATATAGGTGGAATGGAATAAAACAAGATTAGGAGTTGTCGATTAGGAATTAATTCACGAATATTGTATTGTTTGTCTCACCACTACCTTCTATATACACACACACATGGTTCACTGCCTTTTCCTTGCTCAGTCTGAGAGGTTTACTGAGAATTCGATTGCAAACTATGATATCACAGATTATCCAGTTGGAGTGATTTAAGTGGCATCAGTGACTTTATTTTCGAGTAAGTTTCTAATCTTTGATGTGATCTAACGGTAAAACCAATCTATAACTTTGCCTTTACCGATGATATTAACCCTCTTGGGCAAAAGATAAAACGTGAAATCAACTATATAGATCGAAACAATAAAACTAATTGGGAGATGTAGGAAGATGTAGGTGTCCGCTTTGATACTTAATTGTCAACGATCAGTTCTTCGAAATAACGACATATCTAATAATTTTATTTTGCGGCCACTGTTCTAATAGACCAATACTATGGTTGATTATTGTTTTAAAATAGTGTTTTATCTCAGTTCTATCATAAGTGCTCACATGAGCTTTAACTGAGATAAAAATTAGAATGTTTGTTTGTTCTACATTTCATCTTTAACATTGAAAAGGCAATACAGATATGTTTAAGATCAAATTATTTAAAGTAGTGCAGAAGTTTCAGCGGAATATATTGAAATAACACATACAGTATTATTGCGTTATTAAAAAATAAGAAATAAACAAATTATATTCATTATCCTGTTGAATCTACGATTCGAGATTTTATCACACAAATGAATATTAAATTATTATTATATGAATCCAATTAAAATTTTTAAATTGAAAATGTGTCTAGAATTTTCTCATCGGGTGGTGAAATCCAAACTACATATAATTTAGTTAAAAAAACGCATAAATGCGTAGTTCCGTAATTCGCAGCTCTGGGAAAGGTTATCTTCCTATTCTTCCATTGTGATCCTCATATTTTGTTTGCTCATTAGTTTTTAGGTTTTCCTCAACACAATATTATTTTAAAATATTTTTTTATAGAAAACATCTGTTATCTCCTATTATCTGTATTGGTTATCTGTTATCTCCTATTATTCTTTGTTTTATAATGTTGTCCAGTTATGTCTCCTAGTTATGTACTTACTATTAAATGACAGATGTACTTATACATTAACAGAATACAAAATAAATGATTGTTTTTAGATTAAGACACAGAAGCTAATGACAATTTAGCATAATAACGAAAAACTAAATAAAATAAAATTATTACCACCTGAGTATCGTTGTTTAAGATAACAATTGTAATTTTTAACCGTATTATTCAATATAATTAGATGGTATTTATAATTAAGCTTTATTGTGTTCCTATTATGACATTTAATTTTTAACGTGAAACAGAATGAAGGTTATCCAAAATTTTATTCGGTAGTAATAATATACTGTTCAGTGATAATTAGAGCATCACTCTTAAAATTTAAGAAAATACTAAGAAATAACACACCAAGAGTCTTGAATTTATTTCGTTAGCTAATTATCTCATAATAGGTCATAACCTTTAAATTTGATTAACTTTTTCATTGTAATTACAAAGTGTTATTACGTTTTTTAAAGGCTAAAATCATGCTAGAGTAATTTTACTTGAATCGTCTTTAAAAAGTGAATATTTATAATTTTCCAGTTCAAGTATTTTTTTTTAAAAAATCCATTAATGTTGTTCATTCTATGACTATATTTTTTCGATTACTGGATTTTTTAAAGTTTCCCAATGACATATTACCAATACAAACTGCTGGTTGAATAAAAGAAGTACAATGTAGTTGTTAAAAATATATCAGAACTTCTTACCACAATACTGACTCGGATTACCATTTTGTTATATTTGTAATGTACAAGAAATAACTTGTCCTTGCAGTTAATACCATTTTAATGTTCTGTCAGGTTTCGTGTAACATGCTAACTTTCCCCCCACAACGATTATAGATTATACAATTAAAATATTCTATGGAAACTAAAGTATAAAAATATATATTTGAAAAGCATGAAAAACGTTACTGTAAATCTCCATTGGTATGGTAAATGTGTAATGGCGACAAAGACGCCTAGTAAAATCTAGAACTGTGTTTATATTTATATCAGAGTTCGTAGAAATATCATATGTTATAAAGAGTAGATATCTACATATCGGAGAAAAAGGGTCTTCATATATCTACGTGTGGAGAAAACTTTTTACTGCGTAGCGGAAACCATTATAACAGCATCAAAAGTATTTTTCAATTATCCTAGTTGGCAAATGATTGATTTTATGTCTCTCTATTGGAAAGTTGAATTATTCTTTAAGGAAATATATTCTGTGTAATATCCTCATTTGTAACACAATGTACTGCAATCTGATTGAGTGGTAACTGAAATCGATTCATACGAGCATAAAATATGACCGTTTGTATTAGGGCAGTTCTACTGACGAACAACACGATAATTGCATTTGATCATCAAGGTACAGTTGCAGTTAGAAATTCAATTTCGTATGCTCTGATACAAATGCAGTCTAATAAAGAAACGATGTTTAGCAAACTTATATTTCTTGTGTTTGTTTCTCTGCTAAAATGTCTTTATCTTCTGTGTCTTGAATAATTATCTTGTCTCAGCACTGATGATAAATAAGGAGAGATTTGTCCAATAATAAGAACAAATTACAGATAGTGTGTGCTTTTACTTCTTTTTATATTTATATACTGACTGGTTGGTGCCAAAGATTAGAGTGAATGCATGCCTAACTTATAAGGACACTGTACATAACATGTATATCTCCATTTGTACAATGTAAAAAAATAATAAAAATGCTATGATGTTTCGTATTTAATTGTTTTTTTTTTTTTTTTTTTTTTTTTTGTACGAGAATCTACATCCATTGACAACTAAAATGATGCACCCACAGACGTTGAAATGGTATCACATTTTAGTACTTGAATGTCTGTCCGTTGTCTACTGGTGTAAGATATGAGCTTGCAATCCCAAGGCTTATTTGTCGCGAGTTCAGATTCGCATCAGGACAAAGATACAAAATACTTTAGCTATTTCTAAGACTAGATTAAAGTTGAGAGACCAGCATCTACAGCATTTATCTATACTCAAAACGGAGATATTAGAAGGAACTAGTTCTCTACTTCAACGAAGATGTACCCAATAGAATAAGTAGATAGGATGTAAGTTTATCATAAACATGGCAGTGATATTCAACAATCAAATTACAGTGTGCAGAAGATAGGTAACTGGACTGGACTTGTTTGAGGGGGAAGAATTACAAGGATTGCCTGATATCTGCCGGACTCCTATGTTCCTACATAGACCTCCGGGTGGGAGCCAAAAATCATCCACCAAACTACGTCACTGAGGACAAGGTCTCGCTGGTTCTATCTAAATTCAAGGTCAGGACTGCCGGTTCTCTTCTTCCTGGACTGCTAGGGGCCGCGGTGCCTCAGTGGTAGAGTGTTCACCTCTGGTGCATGGGGTCTTGGATTCAAACCCTGCTCCCGCCAAGTGAACTTTGTGATGGACAAACACCATGTCGTGGGTTTCCTCGGGGTTCTCCCGTTTCCTCCCAGTTTCTGCATTCCACCATTTCATTCATTTCTCATAATCACCGCCTCCTTTAGCCTCGCTGGCATAAACGTGGGACGTAAAATTCAAAATTTTCATTTCGTTTTTACCTGGACTGCGGATGCTGCTTACTCCAACTTCATCCAATGGGGGTGTTACCTTGCTGTATAGGCAGATACGCTGGACCTTCTACGGCCAGCAACGAGTGGTTCTCTTTTTCCTACCATAAACCAAAGGAGACAGCAGACTCGAAGTCAGACTCTTTGGAAGCGATCTTACAAGCTCCAAAGACTGCGACGATGTTTGACCAGTCGACGAACAGGTTGGAAGTGACCGATCAACAGTCAAGAAACAAGATGCCCATGACTTCTGTGATATGTGTATTTAAACAACGATTTCGTGGGCGTCACGACGACAGGACGTAAAGTGCTCCTCCAAAGAGGAGTTATCTCAGACGACGAAGAAGTATCAGATTATGCTGTGTACAAGGAAAATTAATAAGAAATTGGAAAAATAATGATTAAGAGGAAGGACTGGAGTTATTTATTGTAACATGCGTCTAGAGTGACTTCTCCAAACTTTATTATATTCCAATCAAGTTTCATAAGCTTATGAAAAGTGAATTTCGCGACAAAATGGAATGACATATAACTGATGAGACATTGAAGCTTCCTCCTTCGCTGTTTAGTGTGATATTCTGTCATGTCACTGGTTCGATAGCTGATGTCAATCGGTTCCTTCACGCTCCGCATGATCTCTCGTGAGTGCGAATGTAAAAGGCAACAAAATGTAGTAACAAAAATTTAGTAAGAAAATAAGTAACTCCCAAGGAAATCTTCCAGTACGAATTGAAAATGCATAAATAGAAGATTCAAGCAAAAGAGGTAGCTCCAAACGTTTTGCCTACGAGCATTACTTGGTAAGTACCCAAACATCCAAATAAATTATTAATGATTATATTATTCTAAAATTACTTTACTGATTACTGTTACTGTTTGCAATATACTCAGACTTACTACTTATAAACTTTAATAGCTCAATTCGAAGTGAAGCAACCCAAAGAAACACATATAGAAAAGTAATTACTTCAAGGTTTTACTTGGAACCAACCAATAGAGAGGGTGATTAGGTTGTTGATTTGTAAGATAATATGCAGTCATTGCTACAACACGAACTTGCCATGAGAGTTTTATGACTCTTACCCTCGCTATCTGAAAAGGAAATATTATCTGACGGTCAACTATTCGGATATACAATAAATAACAGAAAGACATCTAACCTAATCAAAAGCAACCTTAATAGTAGGTTATTCACGCCATAAACTATAAAATCATGCCACGATAATCAACCTATTATCTAGAACTATAGCGTGCTAGTAATACCTGAACATAGGAACTCATAAAATAATCATTTTGATGCTCCCAAAGGGATCGCGAATTAGCAAATTTCTAGAGAAGGAACAGAAATTAAGGGAGGGATATATATATATATATATATATATATATATATATATATATATATATATATATATATATATATATATATACTGTGATCTCTTTTAACTTAATACCTTCCATCTCTGTAGAAGGCAAAAATTCACAATTACAAAATCATTAATTATTACCCTCAACACGACTAAATGTTTTTAAAAAAATATATAATAAGCTTCAAGCTCAAATTTTGTTTGAAATAAATGTAAAGAAAGTCTGGTTACATTTTAGAAACAATTTATTTTAGCTGAAATATGAATAAAATTAATACAGATAGCAAAAATATACTACTGAGACAACACAAGTTGATTTCGATTGCTGCTGAACGGTATGCCCTTAAGCGAGTGTAAGATGCCAGAATAAGTGATACTGACGCAGGAAATAGAGATAGAAGTACCCAAACAAATGTATAAGCCAAGAGTGAGACTTAAACCAAACTTTTCGTATGCAGTTAGAAAGGATTCTATTAAATCATAGGAATGAGGTTGATAGACAATTTTTGTCAGACATTTATCATTAGATACGACATTAGAAAGATGATGTGAAAGCGTGAAAGAATTCTGACTTTCCAGAGACGTAAAAGCCGTTTTAGAGTAAAGGTAAATATATCTACATCGACGTATACTCAAGAGCATGGTAAAACTAGGCTAAACATCTCCACTGAAGAAAATGCATTGGGCTTGTGGGATTAGGATAATTATTATGCAAGGTCTGAGTTAGTTACATATTATTTACGCGTGACATGATCTTCGTTCGCTGAACCAGGTCCAGATACAAATAGTTATTTGACATGCATACATACTTAAAAATAGTTAAAAATGTGTTGACGCTCGTTCAGAGTGTTGTCTCTGATTATAAATCTAGTATAACCCTGTAATCTCCAAACTATGTGCTGGAAGCTTATCATTTGTGTGACTGAAGTTATTTAAACCTACAAACAAGTGGGTCAGAACCACAATAAACATACGTATTTAAAATATTGGCAGTGAAAAATAAAAACTTACACACCTAATAGGACTGCGTGACACACCAGTGTACTGCGACATACCGGTTGGAAACCATCACTTTATGTAAAATATAATCACACCTTGACCTGATTGAACAAAGCTTCTGTTTTCCTATCTTCTTTCGGCAAACAGCAGAGGAAGCAATGGGTTGGAGCTTCTAAGCTCTATGCTGAGTATGTGTGCACTGCCCAATTTGCTACTATTATTTTTGTGGGTAGAAAGAAATTTCGAAAACAGAAATCTGGATAATCATGTTTTTTTAAAAAAAAGTTAAAATTTCGTAAGGGTACATTAAATGAGTAACCTCTAAGCTTATGTAGGGACATCGGGATGAATGAGTGAACGTCGAATAACATCTTGTTTTTGGCATGTGAAGGCCAAAATATCGAATTTGTTCATGATTACAAGACTCTACACTCATATTTAACTCCAAATGAAAAAATAAACTAAAATGGGGTGAAGCGTAATGAATACACCTAAAACATATAAAGCACAACTTCGCAACGACGTGCTAACTCTAAAATTCCATTGAAACGTGAATTTAGAATTATTGTAGGGAGTTATAAAGAAGGTTAGTTAGAAAGATCGAAGACTCGCAAGAAACTTATACAGGGTGTTTCAAAACACCGACAACGTTTGGGAGGTGATTCCTGACACCAAGATAAGACAAAAAGTATAGACCAACTTGGGGGCACAAATGCTTCCTTTCGGAGTTATAGGCTGCCGAAAACTTGAAAAAAAATGAACTTTAAAGGCTGGGACCTGCCGTACTCGGGCCAAGACATTACTTAGGAACTAGTACGTGCCGTATCCAAAAATCCATGTATCAGAATCCTAAGGTACTCATGCAACAATTTTTATAGAGGGAGTTTGGCTTCAGGCATATAATTTGAAGTACTGACCAACTCTTGACCCGACTACGGTAGGTCTCATAGTTTGAAGCTGTGGACCATTAAAGTTCATTTTTTTCATGTTTTCGGCAGCCTGTCTAACACCAAAAGGAAGCATTTGTGCACCCAGATTAGTCTATACTTTTTGTCTTATTTTGGTATCAGGAATCACATCCCAAACGTTGTAGGGGTTGTTTTGAAACACCCTGTATATGAACCAACAAGCAAGTGTTTAAGAATAGCGGAGGAAATGACAGAGGATAGTGCTGTCTCTCGTCAACATTATTCAATATCTACAGTGAAAATATAGTGAAAAGGAGTTTACATAACGAAGACTGCTTTTCGGAAGAAGGTAGAATGATAAGACGTATTTGGTTTGCAGATGATATTGCGCTTGTTGCGGAATCTGGAAAGAAAACCAATAAGATGTTAGAAAACTTGAGAAAGAACTGTAAAGAACTTGGAAGGAAATACATTTTAGAAAGACAAAAGCCATGGTGATTGGAACGAAGTTGTCGGTGTCAAACATAGAAGTAAAAGGGGAGAAAATAGAACAGGTGACTAGTTTTCTATACCAGGATGGTATTATTAGTGGTAATATGAACTGTGAACGTGAAATAAAAGCATGGATAGGAATGATGAAGAAAAGCCTTGAGAACGAAGAAAAAGTCTGTTTTGTGCGACCTTGAATAAAGAGCTGGAAAAAAAGACCCATAAAATGGTTCGTGTGGAGTAATGCATTGTATGCGCACAAATATGGGCATTACACAAAAATGATTAAAAACGATTGGAGCCTTGCGAAATGTGAATGTAGAGAATTATCTGAGTTAAACGAAAAACGAACGACAAGGTGTCGGAGATGGTGTGGAGAAAAGAACACTTTTAGATACTATTGAGAAAAGGAAGAGAAACTGGTGGAGATATTGGCTAAGAAAGAACTGTATCATGAGGGATATGCTAGAGGATATGGTGGCAGGAAACAGACGGAGGGTGAGAAGGAGACTACGATTGATGGACGATATCAAAACAAAAAGATCCTACGTGAAGACAAAGAGGTTAGCTGAAGACCGTGGAGCATGGAAGCTTGTCAGTTGCAACAAGTGACCTGCTAATAATGGCAGAATACCTATGATGATGATGATGACCCATTATAAGCTAGATCTAGACGTCAAATGTACTGGGCATTGTGTTTATACAATAGAAGCGAAATATATGGGTAACCAGGGCAAGAGTGAACGCTGGGGCAAGAGTGAAAATGCTATTGACGAAGAAGTGGCAACGTCGGTAAACAAACGAATGTTGAAAATTAGTTCGGCATGACATATGTAGGAACGGAAAAGGAGGGGAGCCGTTTGCGTGCAGTGTGAAGAGCAGCAGAATAGAAAGTTTGTTGCAAAAGGAAAGAAGTAAAAGATTCGTAGGTAAGTGTAACAGTTTATAACGTAGTTTCTGCTGGAGGTGCAGGATTGGAAATATTTCCTGGAAAAGCTGTATAAGTTCGTATTTCTTATCAGTGGTACGCAAAAGAAAAAAGTGCTCTGGCGGGAAATGGCAGGCAATTATTGGAAGATACCTGAAGCGGGGCAAGAGTGTACTGGGCTTGTTTTAAAGTTGGGTAAAGAAAATATAGGAGCCAACACGTAACATTGAGTAAAAGACATTTGCAGAGGTAAGACATAAGTTGGCGGCTATAGACTACTAACAAAACGTTTGCATTATCGTTAAGAATTTCGCAGCCCGAGCTGTTGAGCATATGTCATGTCGCACGGGAACACCAAAGAAGGTAGAAATTCGCATTAGTCATCCACACTCATGGGTACGCCCAGGCAATTCAGTGGGAAATTGTTTTCAGATACATCAAACGGTGAAATGAGGATTTCCTGTATCATATGCGAGTGGTCTCACGAATAATGTTCCAATCTTAATCAAAGGAAGTCTGTGTACGTGTGTGACCACTGTGTGCACCGGAAGTAACATTTTTGTGCTTCGTGATGAATGTTGAACTGATTTCTCCTATTTTCATATTTTGTAATTATAACATGTATGATATACAGTACTGTAACATTTGTTGGCAGTTCCATTTGACACTAATCTGTTTGGTATCTTATAACTTCCTTAGTTCCATGTAACCAGTACATATATATCTGATTGAATGTATTTTTTTGTGTTTATGCCTACATTTCTATGTTTTGATTCGACTGTACATCGTTGCCCCAACCATTGTTTACTCTTACCCCAACATATGGGGCAAGAGTACAAAATTTTTCCTTCGTTAAAACTATGTTATTCCTCTGTATCCTCTGTTTGATTTGCCACAAATAAACTGTATATGTTATTAGAGATAACAGGCTTTCATATAGAGAACATATTGCGTTTTTTTTTCTGTCACCATTCCACCGCAATTCTTTGATTTACAAAAAGTGTTCACTCTTGCCCTGGTTGCCCATACATGTTCTATTTTTTGCGCCATGTAACATATGTATTGATACCCAATTATACCAATGAAATGCACAGAACGTAAAGATACCAGCATCAGATATGGAATTTTCTTTAAATCTCCCTCAACCTCAATCTCGCCGCCTGTCGGCTACTTAACCTTCTAGCCTTTCAACTCACTCCACCGGGTATTCACTCAACTTTACGTTACATATAAGGACCGTTTTTTCAAAACTCGATAAAGCTAATTTTGAGAAACGGAAGTGTATATATAGGATAGGTATGCTTTTAATGCTACCAATCGAGCTGTGAAATCAGAATTTGCAAATTTCGAAATGTTTCATGTTTATGGAATACTAAATTATAAGCGTTTTGTCAGAAGTCGATAGAAATTATGTACAACGATAACAAAAAATTCAATTCAATTCCTGTAAAAAAGATGTTTTGTGCTCTATCGAGTTTTGAAAAAACGCTCCTCGTATGTTTCCAGATATTAATGTATCCTCAACTTTATTGTTACCAATGAGAGTGAGCGAAGTGCCTAGCCCTTTTGCTACATTTCTTCTTATGTATATTATTATGAAGTTCTTTCGCCTCCATCTCTCGACCCCACTAGCGTAGCATTAGTTAAGGTCTGACCTCATGATGGTGCTTAAATAAGTCCAGAATTATACTTGATATATTGTATGTGCAACAATATATCAAAGTACAATTCTTTCTGCAAATTTTGCAATCCTGCCCTTTTGTAATTCGCTATCTTCTGAAGTACACACTTATAAGGGATTTTCTGATTCGCACGAAAGAGCTCAGTTCTAGCAGGCGATGTTTATTAACCTGTCACTCAATTGGATGTTCCCCTTTAAGGCTTGTCATGTATAAATTACCTGTGCTAGCAATGGAATACCACTACATCCTCAAATCATCTCTACATATTGTTTAAAGTTCCTTCAATTTTGTTCTGTATACTTCAATCGTTTCCAACATACGCACGAATTGGAACAATATTGTTACAAACCAAAAAGTTTATTTTCCACGTAAGACAAAAGATTAGTGAAAATATCATTACTATTATTTCATCACTAACAAGAGTTATTATGATAATCTAGTGGCTACGTGGTTCTTGGGTTCAACTCCTATTGGGAAAGCACTAAAGAAATTGAACGTATTTTTCGCATTTAGTTAAGTGGCCTAACAAAATATTCCATCTCCACTCTAATCTATTTACTAAAATCGGAAATAGAACAAATCCGGTTTGAAGAGTACTTGAGAAAATATTACATCATACAAACCAAACTCCTTTACGTGGTACACACGTGACACTATTATATGTTTTTATATACATTTAAATTCAGGAAGGGTTCTCTCACTGCAGGACGCCAATAAATGACACTCGCCTTGCAAGCGCCTTTGATTATTTTATCCTAATTTCAACTTAAGAATAGCCAAAATTTAATAAATAAATAAATAAATAAATGAGTAAATAAATAAATACACGTGTAAATAAATAAATAAAATTCAAATAGTTACAGCAGATAGTATAGTTTCTATTGTTTAGCCAGTACCATAGCCTGCTCCAAGGCCCTGATTGAACAACTGAAACATAAGTGAATGAAGTACTCAACAGATAGATATAAAAGCATATAAACATCTTAATGGAGTTCCTACTCATTACGAAATGGTTTGAAGGGGGAAGAATAAATATGATGATGAGTGTACAGCTCTGGAAAATTTGAAACGAAACTCTAAAAAAAATTGTTTAACAGCATTTTCTACTACAAACTCCACCAGATCAAAGCAAAATCCCCTATCAGTGGAATGAGATGAAATGAGTGGTAAATACGAGTGAAGAAAATGGATAGTGATACTTTATTCTTCAAGCGTTTAAAACGTTCCCGTCGCTAGACAACGCCACAAGTTTCCTGTAAACTGGATGGTGGTACTGTCTGATTTAACCTAACTTAATAAATTGCCGAGTCTCTTAAAAGTACTCTTATGTTTCTACCTGCTTCCAATCCTGCTCCCAAATATTACAAAGCTTTTAGAATAATTTTAGAATTTGAATGCACCTCGTACATATTTTTATATCACTGTTACAAGGTACTGAAAATGGTTAACGAAAGTCGTGTTTCAACGTCAAGCTACGAATATTAAATTTGACTGTGTATTATGTAAATGAGGCACTCATATATATATATATGGTTGGTGCAAATGAAATAAGCGTCAAGTGCATCCTTTTCAAAGGCCAAATACCTGATTGTTTAGAATAATATTCGTTTGCAACCACACTCACTTTTGTCATCATTCAGTTAACGATTAGATTCCATAGTGAAATAATTCTGGAATCTGCGCTGGGATGAAGTCATTATCCGCACGTTACACTGTACGATTATCAGGGAAAGTTTTCCCTCCCAGGAAATTATTGAGATGCTGGAAGAAGTGTAGATATATAGGTAGCACATGATGGGTGAGGAACGGCTTCATACGGTAATTTACAGAGAACATGCACCGCTCTTTGGGCAATACATGGACGAGTATCGTTGAGCAACCTTAGGAGATCATGTCTGTTGACTACTGCTGGATGCTTGCGGGAAACTTTCCTGTGAATTTCATTCAGCATTGTAATGGTCTGCATTGATGATTTCACTTTGCCTGAGAAAAAATAACGGACACTCTCATCATAGATTACCATACCAGAAACACCCTTTGCGAGTTTTGGTCTTGGACGTTGATCATGATCCAACCATTGTTCTAATCATTTCAGATCCATTTTTCATCTCAAATCAGCTAATTTTCTCGATTATTTGTTACACGAGAACTGTATACTTCCAGACAGCGATTCTTATCAATCGCTGTCAACTCATGTGTTACTCATGAGTCCAACTTGTTTTTACTTCAGCGATTGCACAGAGTTGTCGAACTACAGTCATTTGCAATGGCATTTTTTCGACGGTCCGCCTACACGGTGATCCTTCGGGTCTCATCTGAACATTATATTGATCGGGATCTGCAATGTTCGGATCTGCAATGCTTCTGGAATGTTACAAACCAACGATGACGGGTGCATTTATTCGTCATTCTTGGTCGAAGTGCACTAACAATATTTTTGTAACTTGTTGTGCAGGATGTTCCAGTTTAAATTCGTAAAGAAAAATCACTCGCAATTGTGTGTTTTCCATGGTTCTCTTTAGAAATTAGGAATTACATTTATGGGTTTTCGACATCTATGTCCATTTTAGTCCGTCATATATGAGAGATGACGTCCATCGGCGATCACAATACTCGGAGAAATGAGAGAGGAAGGAAGCGGCCTGGGACTAGGTCTCAGCATTTCCCTGGTGTGCATGAGGAAAATCTAGGAAAAATCCCACTCGGAATGGCTGACCAGAAAAGGTTTTTACACCTTTCCGACCAAGTGTTCCGATCAGGAATCGAACCTGGGACGGTAATGCATTTTCAAAAACCCTTTTCAACAATGCACTGCCTCTTGAATTCCTGGTTACCTCAGCCTACTTGCTGGAAGTGTACGTGTAGGGTTAATGATGTGAAACACTTGACCTTAGCTTATCTCTGTATTGTTTTGCTGAAGTGAGTTTCCTATCAGACGCCATATTGGACATTTTATCCGCATCAACCTAATATTCGAGGTGGTTTACACTCCAGAAGATATGAGTTGATATAGGCAAGGGAATTTAGTTACTACAATCTTACTGTGAATGGTAAGCCGATTTATGACGTAGAAACTGACTTTTACAATTGGGGAAACAACAGAGAAGAACACATAGAGCAAAAGAGGGGAGAAGTAGGGACAGTAGAATGGAATAAACCAATATTGATATAGTACGAGAGGTTATGAATCCGAGAGTAGTATATCGGTTATACTATCGATGTTCTTGTTTGGCTGTTATCGCCGCCTTTATTAACAACATATTTCCTGCTTGTTCCTTGTTCTCTTCATGTGGTATGCCCTGAAAAGCAGCAAACATCAACATCACAGAGCATAAGGTTGAAAATGACACTCTAGTTCATCAATTGATTGAAGTATACCGTTACTTTTTTGCACTGAGGATATATAAGATTAAACTTAAAGTGGGATAGAAACCACCAGCCGAGCTGAATCCGATACTAGAACCTTCTCTGGGATCGAACTCTGAACAATACATACAAAAAGTACATGTGTTAGCAACTTTTCCACGATTGGCACAGTATCTGGTATAGGAACATGGTGAAGCATTCCTGAAGTCTATTATTCACTGATATGCATTTTGAGACTTTTCCTGCTTTGGAAATGAAACCATCTGTTCTTCGTCAATCCGAATATGTTGATCACAGATGTGAAACCGTTTTTCCATATCACGCCAGGTTTTTATGTAAAATCAAAAATAAAATTCTATGTAAAATGAGGAAATTTTATTATATACATAGCAAACAAAGTACAAAATACTTTCCACATGGCAAAATACAGGCTCTACCTTTGCTATTAAAATAAAAGAACACGTAAAATATTCCTTACGACACAAGTAATACAGCATAATAATATTGTTAACACTGTTTACGCCATGTGTGATACGTGAAAATAACAATGGCTTCATTGTTTTTGTTCATAACTCTTATGCCTGGTTTTGAGTACACAACTTTGCAACGCTTAACAGTGGAATCTCTCTTTAAGCACCAACAATAGTCAGCAAACGTGCAAGCTTTCGAACGCCCTTGATTTCAGGATTCCATTGTCTTAATGTCCTAATGAAAACGCCCACCTTGTTCCTCGCTGAATTTCCCAAGATTGTCGGGGAAGTGAGAGATATGTCTGTGAAGGAAATGAATTTTAACGCTTATTCTACAACCCAATCTTTTAAAGGCGTCCAGCATGTTATCAATAATTTCCACAAAATTTGCAACCTTACGGTTCCCAGAAAGTTTTCTGCTATTTTTTGGTAAGTCAAGTTTCGTTTTGCTGATCACTCATTATTGCAGTGAAATGCTGGTTCTGCATCAGAGCTTGAATTTCCTTTCTCCATGTAACCAGTAACTCACTATTTTAGGTGCCAACGGTTTATTTTGATCCCCTACGTGAACACCAAAATATGCCTAGAACAACGTTTGTAGTGCACTGTAATGTTTCTCCTTTGTTTCCTGGGAGTGTAGAGTCCACAATTGTCACAAAAATTGTTAATGTCATTTAAACATTAATTAAGACTCAACGAGTTGGACAAGTTATAGACACGCCCTGGACTGTGCTTAATATATTAAGCGAGGAATGACGTAATACGTTGTCTCTATTGATTATTTCTTAAATACTAATAGTACATACGAGGAAATGCAAGTACGGTATTTGTATGTAATATATACAGGGTGTTTCAGAACAACACCGACAACGTTTGGGAGGTGATTCCTGACACCAAGATAAGACGAAAAGTATAGACCAACCTGGGTGCAAAACTGCTTCCTTTCGGAGTTATAGGCTGCCGAAAACTTGAAAAAATGAACTTTAAAGGTCCATAGCTCCAAAACTATAGGACCTACCGTAGTCGGGTCAAGACTTCACTTAGGAACTAATATGTGCGCTATCCAAAAATACATGTTTCATAATTCTAAGTACTCACGCAACAATTTTTATAGAGGCAGTTTGGCTACAGGCATATAATATATACTCACCAACTACCTCTATAAAAATCGTTGCGGAAGTACCGAAGGATTCTGAAACTTGTATATTTGGATAGGGTACATACTAGTTTCTCAGTGAAGTCTTGACGCGACTACGGTAGATTTCATAGTATTACAGCTATGGACCTTTAAAATTCATTTTTTGATGTTTTCGGCATCCTATAACTCCGAGAGGAAACATTTGTGCACCCAGGTTGGTCTATACTTTTCTTCTTATCTTGGTGTCAGGAATCACCTCTCACACGTTGTCGGTGTTGTTTTGAAACTCCCTGTATATCGCTGATTAGCATTAGCATCAAATGATCCAGAGAATGGAATTGATACTCCAGGGTTTTGTTCTGTTGCTATTTTTTCGTACTTTACGTTTTTATTTCTCTTGTTATTTGACGGAGTTCAACTTTGTTCTGAAGATTGAAGAATCAGTATAAGATTCAATGAGACTGGAACCTACAGATTGGCATGGGATTCACACATAAATCTTTACCGTGACTTGGATGCATGAATTCTACATCTAAAGCGAGAACACAGGCCATTTAAGACAGTATTGATTTCAGAGGATTTCCCTTGCAAAGACTTTCAATACACTAGTTAGTGGAAATTTCAGACGATTTCTCCCGGGAAGACTCAATACATTGGATTAATACTAGGGAAATATTACTGGGTTAATACTACGAGATATGACGTAGGGAAATTTCGAAATTCTCCTCCAGGGCCAAAACGTAAAATCATAATTAATTTGACCTACACACTTATTTGTAACAAGATATTTAATTTTATTGACCCAATAGTGAACCAACTATCCTAGAAAGAGATCTATAAATCAAGAAAAGTCTATTATGGCCAATTGAAGTGCCCAAAATAAAATAAATTATTTCACTTGTATATACAGACAAAATATCATTGAATTCAGTAACTAGGGTTCTCTGTGGATGAACTGACTTCAACTTGCATTTGTCCAATATACTGCGAAAATATTACCATTCAAAAAAGTTCTTGAAGTGTTAACCATATCAATATCTCTACTGTCAAAGCTATAACTACAGTATAAAGCACTTTTTGCGTATCTCTTATATAAATTCTGGGTGTTTGTTAAAGTTAGAGGTCTTTCGTGCATGTAACAAAATCCTTTACAAAATATCTCTCCGCTGACATATAGTATGTAGTTCTCTCACGTCCCAATATAATGATGAGGCGGACAAAGACTAACGTCAGCCATAATAAAAAGGAAATGGGATTTTCATCTCTTTCTCCTTTACTTAGTAACAAAGGTAACGTTGTTACAGCAATCTAAAAATATGTTCACAGAAATCACTAGTCATTGGGATCCCATTTGCTGTGTTATGGCTAAAACCATGAATGGACATTCTCTTTTTGTGCCTTAGGTAAGTATCTTGTTTAGGTTACTTCTATTTCGTCAGTCACAAACGAAAACAGAATGTCCTTCTCTTGTGACGAGAAAAAATCCATAATTATCAATATTTTTGCACTATCTTCCTCTTTTCAAGTTTATGGATCAATTGTATTAAAGTACCGATAGTACAAACATTGAGTGCTCCACATTCTGATATAGGCTTATACATAAATGTGAAGAAAGGTATATTCACTACATTGAGTTATCTTCAATAGAGTGGGATATAATAATATACATTGGGATTGCCTAACAAACTACTCTAGCAGCATACTTAATAGCCTAATCGTAGGCTAATACTTAGCATGAGGCCTCATTCCGTACTGGTTTGCGTCGACGGAACGGGGAAATGTTTAACTTTGCGTTAACTGTACTGCAATTATAATTGCTTATTGCATTATCTGCGTTGCTTTGCGATCTGCAAATTCTAAGAAAGACCATCATGGCATGAATGCCCATAGTAGGGAATTGGTAATATGAAAAACAACATTGAAGAATACGTTGATATACGTGCTTTTTAAGTGTATATTTAAAACAGGGGCGTCATTTAGGGGGGCAGGAAAGGGCATTTGCCCCCCTGAGTTTCAGATGTATATAGATTTTATCAATAGAATAGTAGTAAATCAGTGAAAAACGCGAAATTTTACGTATATCAAGGGGTTTTGCTCCCCCAAGCAAAATCTGAAATGACGCTCCTGATTTAAAAACTAATAATTTAACGTTGTTTATCCAGCAATTATATTTCTCTCATTGGGGCTATATTGGTAATTGAGTTAGTTGGAAAATGCTTACCAAAGGGGCCAATTACAACGTAGGACCAACGTTGGCACTTGGCTAGCTCACCGTTACCCACTATTGAGCTACTGTCTATAAAACTGTCCCTTTCTTCCGTCTGGAATCCTTCTCTTTCTTCCTTACGGAAGCATTAATATTATCCCATCCATCCCTACAGATGATCTATTATACTCTGAGTTGATTACGTCCACAAAGTTGTTATTTCCACATTAGTTTTTATCAGGGTTGGAAAAAATATAGTTTTTTTTTAAAAAAAGAACAAAACATGTTTTTAAAACACGAAAAGGATGTTTAAAATGTTTTAAACATGTTTTAAAACACACACGAAAAATAAAACATCTTTTAAACATTTTGAACAGTTTAAAATATTATTTTAAACATATTTCAAAATCGGGTAATAACTTATTTGTTAAGATTTCTTGCTCTTTACTAGCAACCAATGATGTTATTCTAATTTTTTAACTGACGGTTCTGTGTATATACGTACGAATCATTTATATATATATATATATATATATATATATATATATAGAGAGAGAGAGAGAGAGAGAGAGAGAGAGAGAGAGTAGATGGATAGGTAGATAAATAGATATAACTCTCTTAGGAAACAAACTGTACAAGGTAGACAAAAGCAAATTTTTTACTGGGTACCACAAGTGACAAGAAGAGACCTATACAGCATTCTAATACAAGGTGGTGTAACGAAATTAGATACTACTGCAAATATCTAGAAAACAAATTACCCAACATAGATGGTTCTCAAAAAGTATTGGAAACACCTTAATCCAGCAATAGGTCGGCAAGTGTTGATAATATGTATGCGTTTCAAATATACGTTAATAACCCACATTAATACACTCATGTGGTCCCCGTTTTCATTCTTGATATCTCACCATTTGAGATTAAGAAATAAATCGGTTATACTGTGTTTTTCGGAATTATATGTTCAGTAGCGTAGCCAGGATGTGTGTTTGGGGGGGGGGGCAAGTGCTGTTATAGGTACATATAGAAAAATTACAAACAAAAAAGTATATAAACATAAAAATATATAAAAAAAAATTACAAACATCAAAGTACCAAAGTACATTCTCGGACCTCTTTGGGGGGGGGCCGTCCCCTCCGTCCCCCCCTTCCCTACGCCACTGCATATGTTTAACCCTTTAGCTGTGAGAATTTCTAAAAACAATAATAGTGAAACTAAAATTTACTGTTCCTGGGTATAACTGGGTAAAATTTACTGTTATGTCTGGTTAAAACAAACGGTTCTGCGAACTCAAAATATTTAAGAACCGGTTCATGCAAACCGGTCGGAACCGACTGAATAGCACCACTGCTTGTAGCCAACCTTTTCATTTATTTTATCCCTGTTAAGACTACAATATGTTGGGTACAGAATATTTCAGTATAGAATAGTAATTCTCAACTTCCATATCACGGCCACTTTTTATTACATCCTCTTGCTAGTAACTCTCATAAGTACTTTCTTGGTTGTAATAAGCTTTTTAGGTAGATTTTAAAATCTACCTACTATGGAGATTTCACATAATCTTTCAATATACACGGTGAATTAAAAGTCCTCACTACCCTTGTGTGTTGAGAACGGGTTGAGGGAGAATGATGAAACTTGAAAGTGGTCTGACATACCAGATGGTGGTATTAAGTATTATGGCGGCCATCTTTGATTACAATTCAAACTTTCAAATGCAAAGGGAGTTATTTTACATGTTTTAAGGTTAGAATTTTACCAGAAATACGCTTGTGCTGTTATTTTAGCCCTAAGACAAGTCACTTCAAAGTTATTATTTCTGAAAGTTTCCTAGTTATGCTCTTAGGATCTAAACTCACGTTTCGTGGAGGCGGGTGAGATTTTAGTTGCAAAATTTGATTACTATTTCAGAACACTGATGCTAATAAAATTATTTTAAAATAATAAATTTTCGGAAAGTAATATTTGAAGCACCCTTCGCGTTGTGTTAACTTCAGAATATTTTCTGCAAGCCTATGTAGTTGGTGCTTTCTTCAAGTCAATAATTTATTGAAGAACATTTCAATAAGGTACAGTTTTGCTCAGGAAATGAATTCTATTTCAAAACGTAATATCTTCACAGTCAAGAGTCCGAAATAAATGTAACTAAAAGCATGTGAAATGGCGTAGGATAGTTTCATATGGCAGCCAATGGACGAGCATCAATGGGGCAGGAGGGTAGCCGCCCTCAACCCCTTCCCCCTGAATCTCAGATTTTGGGGACAGTAAGGCAGTTTTAGAACCCTTTTGATAAGCAAAGTCCAACAGAACAAGTTTGAGGTTCTTACACCGAATAAATATGGAGGAAATATAGATAAGCAAAACTGGAACGTTGTTTAAGCCCAATTTCCAGAATTTTAAGCAGGCCCGAAACTCGAAAGTAGATCCACCTTTGAAATACTAGGCCAAGAAATATACAAGAGAACAATTTAGGCCTATAGTTCCTTACGGTCAATAGAAACGGTGATCAAAGTCCGTATTTATTCGGTATAAGGACTTTAAATTTATGTGGACTTCGCTCAGCAAAGGGTTTCGACATCTGCATTAATGCTCCCAACATCTGAAATTGAGGCTAGCGGGTGGATGACCTCTAAACGGACGCCCCTCTCTAGCGGCAATCATATAAAACTCTAGATTGCACCTTGTCATGCAGTTTTTCATTCTTTCATTTCGGATTCTTTCTTTTTCTAAAGTATGTGTGTACTGTATGAAGACTGAAAACCAACATTATTGTAGCAACGAATGCCTGCGATATTTCAGAAGCACAATTTAGCAAAGAACCCTTTGTTTTCTGAATACAACACAAAAACTTGTTTCCATGATAATTCTTTTATTTATTTTTTAATATCAATTTAATTTTTAATATGAATTTAGTGTTAAAATAATTTAAAAATAACTAATGCATTTTTTTTATTGAGAATTGGTAGCAATAAGGGCGTTGAGAAATAGGTGGTAGAGCAAAGGAACAGCAATTAATTTTGAACAGTTTCACCCTAATTCAAAGTAGTTTTAATTTTTGCTTTTTACTTGTAGGTGATTTTTAGGCGCTGTCCTTAAAGTTCCTTTGACTTGCAGGTTGGGTTGTCCTGATGAAGTTTATAATGAAAACTTGTTTAACAATCAACCATGGAATTAAATGCCGGACCCAAAGGCAAGGAGATTTTAAAGTGTTTTGCGTTGTGGTTGGGATTCAAAAGCCAAGATTGTGCTTTTTCAATTGCTTTTGACCTGACTATCCCCCTTACGTGAGAATGAGATGATGGTGACAGCGCAAAATTCCCTAAGCGTGGTTGATTACTCAAAACTAACATTAACCAAGTTTATGTTTTTACATGTTGTTAACTTAACACAAAGTTTTTAACCTTGCTCCTGAAACTGCTAATGTTAACAGGTAAATGAATTTAAAAAGCTTACCTGAGTTAAAGTACTTACTTTTACAATTATTACTTCTTTGTTGTAACATTGTGTTGTGGGTAAACGAACAAAACGAACAATGTTTTGTAGTAGCCTGACTATGAGGGGCCAATGAGGTTGAACCAATTGAAAAAAAAAGCAATTGATTTAACAAAGCAAATTAAGAGCGTTGCGTGTAAAACTGTTAAAGGATAAAGGTTTTGAAGATTGCTACCACTGTTTATTACAAATTTCAAGTACAAAGATTTCCTCAATAATAGCAAAGCAATAGTTAATTTATCTTTCGATGTAAAGTTAGCTAGCGACGTACAACAGACTATTGGTGTTAACATCAGGCAGTGAACTTTTGAACGCTGGTTGGCTTCCATTGATAACTTGTTGAATTTTCACATGAAATAAAAATGTTCTAGTTTGTTCTTACCTCATATCCCGTAACAGTTCTATAAAAAAGTCCAACATTCGATTACGACACTTTCTCGCAAGTTAACTAATAAGCATTTACCAGTGCAATAAACGTGAAAAACAAGGGAAAGAAAGGGACAAAAGAAATTGTAGATCACCACATTGACCTGCTGTAGCCACGCGAAATCAAAACATTCACATGGGAAGAAAATAGTCTTTTGAATGAGAAGCACTTTTGACCATTTTCTGTCTCTGACATTTTTTTTTACAAAAATAAAAATAAACATATGTTTAAAACAAGTCTTAAAAAATACACGTGTTTAAAACAAAATGTTTAAAACGTATATAAAATTTGTTTAAAACAAAATCAATTGTTTAAAACAAGTTTTAATCATTTGTTTTAAACAAAACAACCCTGGGTTTTATACAAAGTAGTTACTACAGAAGCTTATGTCATTTGTTCCCCTTAAAGTCTAGAAGATCTTCTTCTTGATTCCTGGCTCGCAATGATTACGTTGTTTGTTGGAATGTTTCGATGTTAAAAGTAACAGAGAAAATTTACTATGTTATTTTCATTATTTTGGTAGATTGGGTAGAACTTAACATCTCTTTCCAGCGCCGATGGTGTATGAGATGAGCTGAACAACTACTGAGGTTTGTACCGGAGGCAGGTACATTGGACTCTGAAATATACAGGCACTAAAAATATGCATATTCCCACTTCCATAGAGAGATACTTCAATAACTTTCTGACACCAAATTTTTCTGTTCTGCAACAGTACTGTGGAAAAAAGCAGACACGTACTCTGAAAAAAAATAATATGGAATACATAGCCTATATTAATTGAACCAAAAAATGAGACTGTTTAAAAAATCAAAGAAAACAATCTCGTGCCAAAACAAGGAGATTGTTTTCTTTGATTGAGATTCTGTGTAGAAACTTC
>NC_137455.1:130268056-130578486 GCF_964235325.1 Thermobia domestica | reverse complement strand
CTACATAAACATGCAAGAGGATTTAGAAGAAGAATACATTTCTGAAGAAGTTTGTGCCTCAAATCCATTTACCCGAGCTGATACATCAAAGTATGACAAACAACTTTGTTTTCTCTGAGATGGAAAAGAAACCAGAAAATATCCTCTCCATCATGTTTCATATTTTGTAATTATAATATGAATTATGTAATTATAATTATATACAGGAGGTTCTAATTTGAGAGAAGCAGTCAACCTAAGTGGAAATAGTACTTGACAGGTAAGGCTTAATGAGTGTATTAATCCAAAAGATGCCCATGCAATCGACATTTTGTATCATCGACATCGTTGGATCAAAAATGTTACAAATGTGATTCATAGGAAGAAAGTCTGTGAACAACATTCTCAAAGTTTAGCAGCTATTGTAGCGTCCCATACGGAATTTTTCAGCATGTTGGAAGATTTTCTTATTCAACGAATTGTTACAAATATGACTGAGTTGCATAACACTTACATTAATGTCTGTTTTTCTAATGGAGTTGATCCATGGACACGGCTCAAACCAAAAAGGGAATTAAAGACGTTTATTGAAGAAGAAGGTCCTGGTTTTGAGTTTTCCATACCTAGACGTAAAAATGAATCTGAACGTGTATTTATAAAATAAACTAAAAATATTGCAATTGCTAAATTAGAAAATGATACTTCTGATGAACAATTTAAGGTGCTTCCTTCCGCAGCCAAAATACTAAGAAAAGCAGCTTTGAATGCACTGATGTTCTTGTACTGGCAATCACTAAATATCCAGAATTGACAAGTGATACCACATTTGTTTTAATTGATTTAACTAATTCGTATAGATTTAATATATCAAGCCCTAGATGAGAAAAGAGCTGAAGTTTTACTGGGAGTGCATTCTCTTTCTGGATGTGACACTATTGGTTCCTTCAGTTACAAATCAAAAACTAGTTTTTGGAAGAGCTTCATAGATGCTAGCGACAAAATTCTCAAAGCTCTTGCCTCATTAGGTCAAACAGATATTATCAAGGATGAAACATACACTGCACTTGCAGAATACATATGTTCAATATACAATGCAAAACTAAACATTAAAACCTTGAGTGAGCTGAGGTGGTGGTTGGTTACCAAAAGCAAGTTCAGGGTCCAAATGTGCCACCGACTCAAGCTGCCCTTCACCCGGCTATAAGAAGAGCTCATTATCAAGCAATGATATGGCGAAGAGCTCACATTCCACAGCCTAATATTCCACCCCAACTTGGGGCCGTGGTAGCTCAGTGGTAGAGCCTTCACCTCTGGTGCTTGGGGTACCGGGTTCAACCTCAGTTCCCACCAAGTGAGCTTTGTGGTGGACAAACACCGTGTGCGTGGGTTTCCTCGGGTCTCCAGTTTCCTCCGACTTTCTTCATTCCACGATTTCATTCATTTTTCATTATCACCGTCTCCTTTAGCCTGGCCGGCATAACCGTGGGACGTAAAACTCAAAGATTTCATTTCACATTTCCACCCCCAACTTCTGATTTTGGCCGGATGGTAAAGGAAAATGAATATCTATCTGTTATGTGTGACATGCCTTGTGCTCTTGAAGAACTACTTTCATCACTACGCTGTTCCTGTGTGAAGTTACGGTGTTTAGCATCCTGCAAGAGTGTGCAAAATGATGTACCATGTACTGAAATATGCTCATACTCGGCTGAGACAGATATATGTGAGAATGTTGCAAACCTTGATGAAGTGGATTATGATGTCAGTGACATCGAAGACTCTATGCTATTCTGAAGTTGAGCTTTTCATTGAGTTCCAAGTTTGACCATTTTTAACATCTAAGTACATAATAGATTTCAAAATGTTAACTGCAGACTATAGTTTTATATAGTTCTATACTCGTTTTCTTTTATTTTGGATGCAGTTAAAGCAGATAGTAGAAAAATTGTAGCAAACAAAAGAGTAGAACTTTTCGTTTTAAAAAAAGGTAATCGAAAACGGATGAAAAATAAACGAGACAGACATGGGTTTAAATTTCGTCCGTCCGCCATCTTGAAATGGCCACCATGTTTACCAGTGGAGAGTCCAAGACCTTCACTATCACATCTAGTACATCTTAAGTATCCAATAAAACTGATTTCTCCATATTCGCAGTTAGTTGAATCTCATCCCAAACTTCTCTTGCGACAATATTGAGAAAAAAGTACAAAAAATGACCAAAAACATGAATTTTGCATTTTGGGTAAAAACTAAAGTAGATAGCAGAAATGTCGTAGTAAATAAAAGTATAGAGCTACTAAAGACTTTTCGTTTTAAAAAATATGATCGAAATCGGATGAAAAATAACCGAGATAGAGACAAATAAAAATGTCATTCGTCCGCCATCTTGGGACGGCCGCCATATTTGCCAATCACGGGTCCCAGATGTCCACCATCGCTTTTCTTATGTTATAATGCATAAGGAAAAAAATGAGACCACTCACAATACTTAATCATCAAATTGCACACCGGATGTAGTTACGAAAGGCAGTATAAAGAAAAACAAGCGCTTATTGTTTTACAAAGTAAAGCTAAAATTTCCAAGGCATGTGAATTCAATACTCAAACTTGAAGTAGTCATCTATACGTTGCAACAAAGAAATAAGATCAAAGATAGAACCTGTTCCTCGGTCGCTGAATCCATATCAAGAAACCATTTCTCACAATTGCATAATATTCTTGTTCTATATGGTGATAAAGGTTGGAATCAAAAATAGTTTATATTAACCACTTCCACTTTAAACAGACAGCTGAGAAAGGAGATTAAACCTACTCTTAGGACGCTGAGTCTTTTGTGAGAAGACGCATCTTGGAAACATTTATCTTTTTGCTCTACGGAAAAGCTATTGAAACCGGAAATAATAGTAAATTCGAACCACTTTGTTCAATGGAGGTAAGCGTTAAATCCGGAAATGACTAATTTTAACCACTGTCGGTGTGAATAGAGGATAAGTACAGAAGATGGAACGTATTCTTGGACTCTGAATGGATTGCAAAAAACGGCATCTTGACAGCATTTATCGTTTATGCTATACGAAAATCAGAATTGACACCAAAAGTGACAGTAAATTTGAACCACTTCCGCTTTTGGTAGAGTGTTCTGGATAGTCGCGATATGTTTGTTGGCTTGAGACGCTGAATCGTTTACAAGAATCACTTCTTGCTATCTGTTACTGTTTTCGTCTATGGTAATAAATTTAAAACTGGAAATGGTTAATTTGAACCACTTATGGTTTGAATAGAAAGTTAAGGGAGAAGATGGAACTTATCTTTGGATAATCAATCGATTGCAAAAAAAAAAAAAAAAAAAAAACATCTTGATAGTATTTATCGGTTTTGCTCTACGGAAATCAGTGTTAAACCGGAAGTAGTAGTAAGTTTGAACCACTTTCGTTTATAATAGAGTATTGTGGATTGTTGTGGCATGTTGTGCTGAAACGCTGGATAGTTGTCAGAAAACCGCTTCTTTCTATCTGTTATCATTTTTTGTTGTATGGCGATAAACGTTGAAACCGGAAATGACTAATTTGAACCACTTCCAGTTTGAATAGAGACTTAACGGAGGAGATGGAATTTATTCTTCGGACGCTGAATCTATTGCAAAAAATCCCATCTTGATATCTCTTACCGTTTTTATCTGATACTTGTCGACGGACAGACGGACAAAGCCTTGTATAAACTTCCGGTACTTACGCGTAATATAGTTTGGAAGTCTAAAAAGAAATGCTATTGTGCCAGAAGAGTAACAGAGATCGAAATTACACTGATTACTTGCTAACATGAGAAAGAGTAATTTAAAAGATGTTAAATGAAAAGAAAAATAATAGTTTCTAGTTTATTATCCTAGACAAACACTCAATACACAAGTTTCTCAGGAAAGAGCAAAAAAAAAAAAAAAAGTTTTGAAATATGGGAGCAAGCTACAGTGTTATAACCTAAAAGTCTTTTCTCGAAAACATTTACATTATTCTAACAAGTGTTGCATTAGTTATGTGAAAAAAATAGATAGAAAAACAAAGAAAGAAACAAAAAAAACTTACGTTATCCCAGTCTTTATTTCACTTTATGAGTTAAGAACCTAAACTAAGTTATTGTCATTGACGGCAATATATTTGAAAGCACAAAATATGAATAGAGAAAACAACAACGGGCAATGCCTTTGGTGTTGCCCATGTCTGAAATGCCCGTCCTTCGTGTAGATTAATGAGAACGACATAAGGAGAATAAGGTTATAAGGAGCATTTGAACTCCTTCTCTGCAGAATACTCATTTCAATGAAAGTGTTACTCATGTTGTGTAAGCAACCAATGTTGTTTTAAGTTACGAAGTATTGCCTAATCTATTAGAGATGTTAGTAAACGTAACCTCCCGCCGACTGCGACCTTAGTCTGGTGGCAGAGTGCAAACATTGCTGTGTAGGTGGAAATGCGTTACACGCACCATGTTATGACCGCATTTTGATGAAAAATGTATATTAATACCAAATTCGACCGGTGCAATGCTGGCAGTGGTGGGCAATTCTTTTTATAGCCTTGAAATACGAAAAACATAATGAAAAGAAAAAATACACTGTAATTAATCACGATATCAAAAATTTGATTATAATACAGTTATGTTTTGATGATTTGTTACTGAGAACATGTTGATATGATATATTTGAGTCCAATGGTGGTTATCGCATGGCTGAGCAATACTTAGGGGGGAAAGGGACACTGACCCCTCAACGGTGAAGTATTATTATAAACGAAGACAAATTCTACTACAATATCATTACAGAAAAACTGCTGTTATAAACTATATTTTGATGCCGTGGAAGATAATCGTCTGCGCCCCTGAACAAATATAAGTACATTTCAGAACTAAGGTTTCAAAGTGTGTGGCGTGCCACCCCTTAAAAGAAAACCTGGGTACACCCCTGCGGCAGGGTTGGCTGGTAAATGTTTAATCATTTTCAGTACCATCATCAACGCTTGCATCATCTGAAGTCTCAGTGGAGTTCGATATATTTGTGTGCATATTTATACAGGTGCTATCGACAAGCACAAAACATTGAACAACTACGCAGCACAACTGCACCGTAACGTTGAGCATAGAGGCTTCTCGGAACATTTACCTAGGTACATCTAATCATCAGAAGAATATCGTGCGGAGCTACAGGAACATTGTCGGGTAGTGTCACTGGGAAGAGAGTTTTGGACGCTTCATCACGACTCCATCCATATTGCAGAGGATCCAGAAGGAGTGGTTGTTGGTCCATTGCAGACTTCCAAATTGCACACTGTATGTGAGTTTGTTTAATGTTCTCATAGAAGGCTTCATTCATTGGTGGCAACGATTTCAAAGCAGGAGCGATTTCATTTGACATTTTTGCAATCGAAACGAGAAATCGCATATCGGACATACTCTCTATGACGTTGGGACTATAGCATGCTGCAATTATTTCTGTCGCCTATTTGATGATGACACCATTCGAAAGCAAATCGATTGTACCGTTTGTACCGAAAAAAGTTTTTTCGTACCCTGACAGTTTTCGAGAAAGAGGGGATGACATTTGGGGGGGCTATATTGGCGCCAAGATAGTCCCCCCGTATCACAGCACAAAAAATTGAAATACACCATTCGAAAGCTAATCGTTTGTACCGTTTGTACCTAAAAAAAATTGTTTGTACCCTGATAGTTTTCGAGAAAGAGGGGATGAAATTTGGGGGGCTATCTTGGCGCCAAGACAGGACCCGTAATGCGTACTTTTTCCATGCCCATTAATAAGTATTATGTGTTTATTCATGTGGATTTATGTATATTTAGAACTCTGGTTGTGCATATCCAAATAAAAAAAACTTTTTGGGAATAACTCAACGTTAAAATTGAATCGACGAGTGGGAAAACAGTGTGAGTCCGAAATAAGCCTTTCTGAGGTTTAAGGCAAAAATAACACTAAAAAAGTAGAACTACAAGTTGTAATGAAGAGCAGTACGATTTGCAAGACATTGCACGTTATAGCAGAATGCTATAGTGTCTGTCGACTTTACATTTGTGACATTAATAAACGAAAGTTCTTTCTTCAAATATCTCAAAATGCGTTCTGCAGACTAGTAGTGTTTTTCTACTCACTGATTCAATTAAATTTTCTCTATTTCTGCCCTTTTCCGTAAGTAAATACCGTAAAAAGAATAACAAAGTGTGTACAAATTCAGAAAGAAACTGCATTGACAGAAATAATCTTAAATAAAGAAAAATTTAAAAAAATGAAATGTTTACTCACCTAAACTGCGTCCTTCCACGTTTCAGCTGAAGAAATCAACTGTTTATATCTGTCACATTAGCGGCTCGAGAAGTTCGCCGCTTTCATAGACAAAAGCCGAAAGCAAGTAGGCCATTGTTGAATAATATGGTATTTACTTAAGGAAAAGGGCAGAAATAGAGAAATTTAATTGAATCGGTGAGTGGAAAAACACTACTAGTCCACAAAACGCATTTTGAGATATTTGAAGACAGAACTTTCGTTTGTTAATGCCACAAATGTACAGTCGCCACTATAGCATTCTGCTATAACGTGCGAGGTCTTGCAAATTGTATTGCTCTTCATTACAACTTGTAGTTCTACATCTTTAGTGTTATTTTTGCCTTTACCTCAAAAAGGCTTATTTCGGACTCACACTGTTTTCCCACTCGCCGATTCAATTTTAACGTTAAGTTATTCCCAAAAAGTTCTTTTTTTATTTGGATATGCACAACCAGAATTCTAAATACACATAAATTCAAATGAATAAACACATAATACTTATTAATGGGCATTTAAAAAGTACACATTACGAGGCCTATCTTGCGTACAAGATGCCCCCCCCAAATATCATCCTCTCTTTCTCGAAAACTATCAGGGTACAAACAAAACTTTTTTCGGTACAAACGATACAAACGATTAGTTTTCGAATGGGTATTTCAATTTTCTGTGCTGTGATACGGGGGGAGGGCTATCTTGGCGCCAAGATAGCCCTCCCCCCATTGACCTCTCAAGTAACCCTATAAGGAAAATGGTACAAACGAAAATATTTTCGGTACAAACGGTACAAACTTAGTACAAACGAATGACCTAGTCTTTGTTTCAATTTTCTAAAGTCGGGGGAGGGCCATACGTTATGATCTAATTCTGTGATGGACGAAGAACTACAGATCTTGCACGTAAAATATTCATCTGAACGATCGTTAATGAATGAGGGGTCTGTGGTAGAAGCAAATCCAGGTAAGATCAGATGATATCAGAAATTGCTTCAACTACATTTTGGAACAGATTTGCAGGATATTTCTTCCTTGAAATTCTACATGAATATGAAATGTAATGATACCCTTACAAGAAACCCCTTGAATGCGAAGTCGCAAGTGCAATATCTTGTAAGGTTCATTTGAAAGTGTAGTGTGAATAATGATGACAGGAAAAATATTAGTTGCTAATGACTTACCATGTGCATCAGGAGAGCGACAGAAAATACGTGTCCGCTCAAAGATCAAACTTACACTTCACAAAATGGACATCCTTGACACTCACAAAATGTTCGAAACAAATCATTAATTTGCACCATTAACACCGAAAGAAAAATGAGGCGCCACAGTGATCACAAACGTTAGCACCATCAAGATCGAAGGCGAACCCCTTGGGAGTTGCAAAGCGTTCTGGGCGTTCAGCTAGGTATCTACTCTTAAAGAATGCAATAGAATCATATTGGTGTAACGGTTACCATCACATTTCATCAGTTCTCATCTCCCCGTTATATCAATATGATTCTATTGCATTCTTTAAGAGTAGATACCTAGCTGAACGCCCAGAACACTTTGCAACTCCCAAGGGGTTCGCCTTCGATCTTGATGGTGCGAACGTTTGTGATCATGATTACTGTGGCGCGTCATCTAACATTCGGTGTTCATGGTGCAAGTTAATGGTTTGTTTTGAACATTTCGTGAATGTCTATGATGTCCATTTTGTGAAGTGTAATACGTGCATCCCATAGAAGGTTGACCTCTGCGCCTCCCGGACACGTATTTTCTGTCGCCCTCCTGATGGACATGGTAAGTCATTAGCAGGTAATATTTTTCCTGTCATCATTGTTCACACTACACTTGCAAATAAGCCTTACTAGTGATTCCACTTGCGACCTCGCACTCAAGGGGTTCCAGAGAGGAAGAAGAAATAGAAAATGATGATGCCGGAGGAAGAATGGAGGATTTGGCATATACAGCATAAGTACAACGACATGGTGGTTCACACATATAATCATCTTTAGAAACTATTGTTTACTCTGCAAACACGCTTTGATCACGCCATTTTTTTAAAGTTTAGTTTCGTTAAGTTTTAAGAGGAGTTGGCGTTTGATTTTAATAAATCTTCTGGTTTGAAGAATTTTTCAAAGCAGTTACAGTTTATTCATAAATCGTTTTATTTCAGACATTACAACAATAATTTCTTATACATCTATCACTTTCATCCTGTTTTCATTATATAATAAACAAATAATTACATTACATCATTATATCACTTTTGTCTCCGAAACGCCTTATATCCATGACAAAATGACTTCGTACTGTTCCAAAAGGTATCTTGTCCTTCAAACAGTTCCAAAACGAGTCTTGTTTAAATTACTTTTTAATATTTCCTTCAAACTGTTGTATAAAGTTTGTTCAAATTTTTAGTAAACATTAATTTGGCCCTAATCAATAGTTCTGCCAAAAAAAAAAGTGGCAGTTTGACACTCCAGGACGTTTTTTTCGATTTCTGGAGAATTTTGTTTGGTGAACAAAATGCCGTTTGGAAATGGACGACTCATATTTGAGGAACGTCGACAGATGCACATGCTCCTGGCTATCTACATCCTACCGTAAAACACGATGGCAAACTGCAATTTCATCCCGTAGATCTTATTTTCAAAGTACGAATTACCTCCAGTAATTATGTGGAGATTTTCTTATTTTTGATCTAAAGTAAAACTCAATTAAATGATCAGGATGACGCACATCTTCAGGCATTTTTGGTTACGATTCAACCATCTCTGTATTGTCATTACAGAGTAATATTTGTTAGGAGATGGTATAAGATTTTGCCATATTTGTTTCTAGCATTATTGTGTAACTTTAAATTATATGTACAGGCTTATGAAGTTAGGTAACTCATGACATATACTTCATACTTGTAGAGGCAAGGAAGTCAAAGTCAGTCCCAAATAGTTGAGTAAGAATTCAGGTATCTATTAGAAGAATGCAGCTTTCAGTCACTACTATTCTGTACAGATAGTCAAAAAGAACTTGTAATAAATGAAACTACGTACTAGTGGCTGGTGAAAAATATACAATACATACAAAAATAGATGTAAAATTCTCTATAGAATTTTTTTACGAGAATAGAAACAAAAAGAACAGTATCTGGTAGGGTGAATATTTGTACATTAAAATAATTCTTTATTACTAACGGTATTCCACCTTATATATATATATATATATATATATATATATATATATATATATACTAGCATCAATTACCCGCTTCGCTGGGTTATATTAAGAAAAAGTAGATATGTTTCGTTAGTCAGTCACTTTTCACTATTACTAAAGCAATCCTTGATATTGGTCATTTTGATTATATACCCCCACCCACAATTTTTTCGGGGCTGAATTTGAATGGCATCAGAAATGTCACTGTTCTTCTCAGCGAGCTCAAAAACTGTGGATTCGACACTAATATCGGCCATTTTTGATCATTTGTAAGTCTTTCCCCTCCTTTAAGTTACATCGTCAAAGTGATTTGACAAAAATCGTCTCATGTTCGAACTTCATCTACGTTGAAAACTTGATCGAGATCGGTCCGGTGGTTCAAGAGCTATTAAGTTTTATATATATATATTTGAACTCCCTTTCCCCTAATTCCTTAAATTATGTACACCAAAGAATTTTTATCATATCATAATATATATATCCCCCTTTTACCTTCTCCCCTAAGTTCTATCGTTAAAGTGAATAGATAAATACCATCCTAGGCCCGAACCTCATCTATTTTGAAAATTTGATCGAGATCGGTCAGAAGTTCGAGTGAAATCACATAGACAGTCACTTTCATTTTTATTTTTTACATATATCTCCGCCTCATCCTCCCTCTCCCTATGTTGCACCGTCAAAATTAAATGATAAAAATTATTCCAAGTCCGAACGTCACCTATGTTGAGAATTTGTTCGAGATCGGTTGGGTGGTTCAAGAGTTATTAAGTTTTACTTATTTTTATATATCTGTCCACTCCTCTTCCCCTCCCCTAAATTCTACCGTCAAAGTGATATGATAAAAAACACCCCAGACCCGAACTTCATCCATAATGAAGATTTGATTAAGATCGGTCGGGTGGCTTAAGCGTGATGAAGTCACAAAGACAGTAACTTTTATTTTTACTTTTTTGACATATATCTCCCCCCCTTCCCCTTCGTTGCACTGTAAAATTGAAATGGAGAAAACTTCCCAGGACCGAACCTTATCTGTGTTGAAAGTGAGATCGGTCGAGTGGTTCAAGAGTCATTAAGTTTTATTCATTCTCATATATTTCGCCTCCACCCTTCCCCCTCCTATAAGATCTATTGTCAAAATGAAATGTTAAAAAACTTTCCAGGTTTGAACTTCATACATCTTGAAAATTTGATTGATATCTATCGGGTGATTCAAAAGTAATTAATTCATGAACATAGTCACTTTTATTTTTATATTTATTGATTTTTGTATATCTCCCCCTCCACCCTCTCCCCTACTTTGCTCCGTCAAAGTGAAATAATAAGAATCATTCCAGTTCCAAACCTCATCTACATTGAAAATTTGATCAAGATCGGTTTTGTGGTTCAAGAGTTATTAAGTTGTATTTATTTTTCTGTGTCCCCCTCCTCTCCCTGCCCTAAGCTCTACCTTCAAAGTAAATAGCTAAAACTACTCCTAGACCAGAACCGCATCTACGTTGAAAATTTGATTGAGATCGGTCGGGCGGTTCAAGAGATTAGAGCCACAAACATAGTCACTTTCAATTTTATAATATAGATAGTAGAATCCGCAAATGGCGATTCTTCCCCCCAAAATGTTAATAAATTCATAGTGGAATTTTACGATTAGGAGTGTAGTATTTCTAACAGAAAATTATTTTAAGAAATAAAATCAGGAACATAATGAAATACACTCATCGTTTTGTGTAATATTTGTGGTGCTAAACTCAATTGTTTACCGGAGCCAGTATGAATTTTGATTGTTTTGAAGAGGTTCCTTCCCGTCAAAGAAACGTACAGTTCAGTGGCTACGGTTGAAACATATTGCTGCTACAATAGTATTTGTTTGTAAGTTTGATCGTTGGTACCTCGTATACACACACACACACACACACACACACACACACATATATATATATATATATATATATATATATATATATCCTAGCCGACAACTCACAGACAATATTCGATTGACGGTTCTTTTTTATCTTTCTTTTGGGATGGTAAAGACGATCTTCTGGCTCTATCAGGGCCTCCTATTATCATTACTTCTGCCGCTTCCTCCAAGAGCGGCAATCAAATCAACCTGATGAATTCCCACCGTGACAACTTCGTTGTTAGCTCTAGAAGCCTTGATGAGTTGGAACCTGGTGGCCACACCCGTGTTGCAACACACCAAAAGAAGCTTTGAGCGGAAGGAAGGAGAAAGGCGGAAGTTAGCTTGTTACTATGGATACCTGTTTTGGGTGGTGCTGGTTCACGAGGAAAATTACATTTATAAGCCAGTAACTGAAGTTTCGTTGTAAAGATCTACGAATACTTTTTTTGCTCTTTTTTTCTTTCACATACATATATTACGTCCTTCCGTGTAATTGTTATACTTAATAGTAACCATGGGTAACAAAGTGGTTACTTTTACTGAAAAGCAGTTGGAGGACTATCAGGTATGTTTAATATTAAAGCTTCTAGATTTGAAACAAACTTTCGCTCACCTATTGAGTTTTTTTTATGATCTTGCAGTTAACCAACCGAGCTTTGTTAATAACATTTATTGGAAATTCTAAATTAATTTCCTTCTTAGAAAACATAATGCTAAATAGTATTGATAGATCACTAAGCATAGAGGTAAGTGGTGTAGAGTAACGTTTCGGTTTTTGTGGTATTTCTTATAAAATTACATTAGTAAAACGCTTTCTTTCGTTTATACGTCCATTTCCTTTTGTATACAGGATGTCTCAAAAGTCCCCTGACATAGGGACGCTCTGTTATTATCAGAGTTACAACAAAATGTAAGAAGGGAAATCTGTCTCCAAATATGTTTTCAATTTAAAGTGAAGGAATTTTTTAAATCGGACGAGCCGTTTGGGCTATACACTCTTTCTGCGTCCAGTGTTAAATGAAAATGCAACGTTGTCATTAATATAGGGTCTAGGGAAGGGGAGAGCTGGGAATGAGGTGGACAAACTTTGTAAGAGTATGGTGAATGAAGGTATGTTTGAAATGGGAGCTGGCCATCGAAACATTAGTGTAAAAGACAGTAACTTCATTCACTTATGTTGTGGGTTCAGGTAAATTTCAACGTTGAATTTTCATTTAGCATTGGGCGTATAAAGAGTGTACAGCCCAAACGGCTTGTCCGATTTAAAAAGTTCCTTCAATTTAGTTTGAAAACATCATATTTGGAGAAGGTTTCCCCTCTTGCATTTTGTTGTAACTCTGATAATAACAGAGTTACCCTATGTCAGGGGACTTTTGAGATACCCTGTATATATTTATAGGTATGTATAGATATTTACAGGGTGAACTATTTATCTTCATATGTCCTTTAACGTTTAAACTACGAAGCACGTCAAGAAAATAAGTGTACTAGATTTTTGTAGGTTTCAAAATTATATATATATATATATATATATATATATACATATATATATATATATATATATATATATATATATATATATATATTATATATTATATATATTAGAACAAACTTTTTACATGGTTACATCAATATATATGTGATTTATTTATTTTTCCATGTAGTCGCCATCTCTCTCGATGCACTTAGTGAGACGAGAGATTAACTTTTAATCAATAAAGTCTCTCACCACCTATTTTGCTCAATTCTTCACCTCCACCTTCACTTCCTCATCAGTTGAAAATTTTTCCCCCACCCATGTGCATCTTCAGGGAGGTGAACAGATGATAGACTGAAAGCGCCAGGTCAGGGGAATGCGTGAGTCAGTCAAAATCGATGGTCTTCCACTGCTTTGCTCATCATGCACATCAGTACGACCGTCTTTGAATTCACGACACCATTTAGACACACTCGTAATTTTCATTACTCGTTCGCCATAAACTGATTTGATCTCGCTAAAAACTTCAGACGAAGATTTTCCCTTCGCAACGAGATAACGGTTAACGCTATGAATCTCGCACTTGGCGTCAGATTTTATCGACATTTTTCACGGGAGACGTTACTGTGGCCAAGGTTTGGTCCTAATGTGGAGTCATTAGGCTCCTGGAAAGGGTAGAAGCTAAGCTACATGGCAGTGTGAGCAACATAGCAATAACAAATTCCCTCTGCCCGCGAGGACCATAGTATACTTATTTTGTGGACGTGTCTCGTAATCGACAAAAACCGGTGAAATTTTGCATAGTGGCATTACGTCAAGTTATTATATATTTGAAATTTACATGTTGAACAAAGACTAATAATATCATAGGGTCTATTTTTTAAATTCAGTATTTCCAACTGAGGACGATAGAATGTCACAAACATCCAGATTTTCGTGGCTTCTAAAGCCGTAAAAACACAAGTAAGACAAACAGGGCAATGCACATTCAAAGTATTTCAGTGTATAATGCTATGATCACAATATGACGGATTTCGAATGAGTAGGAGCAAAGATAGAAGTGATTGAAAGTTTGACTTTTTCAAAAGCTTGTTTTCTTCGGAGAACTTCTTAGATATGTATCTCTTTCAATTGCACAGATAATATTCAATATATATGAAGATAATAAAACCGTTTAGAGCAATCCGATATCTCAAACCGTTCTGGAGATATGTAAATAATGGTAAAGTTTCCAACATAACTTAAAATTATGTAATACCAAGAACTTGTAATTACGCTTACCAAAAAGTATCAATAATGAAAGCAAAATAACAATATCATAACTATAAGTGTTAAGTGCACTTTTAATAATGTAAAAGTGATTTCAGAATTTTTTGTGGCATAATCTAAAACAAATATGCTCAATTTTATTTATATTTCTCGAGATTTCATTATGTTATTTCTATTCCTATAGTATATTTATTGTGCCGCTAAGATTGTGTATCAAAAAGAAGAAATTGAATCTTATTGTATGTTTCTGATAAATTAACATGTTGAACGTGCTTCAAACTAGAAGAAGAATCTTGTACTTGTATAATGTATTTAAAACAGTCAATTGTGTAGTCATTAAAAATTGTTCTAAAAATTTCTCACAAATATACAATTTTAACTAATATATCAAACTTAACATTTTTTCATATCAAATTAATCTTTATTGAAAACCATCTACGTAATTGAATATCATACACTTTTTCGAAATAAACTCCTCTCAAAAAGTAAAATTTTTAATTCCTTGTAACTTTGTTTTTACTTGTTTCAAACACGACATATGATGACCGTAGTATTCGACCCCAAGGTACTTTGGACGTGCCCCCAAAATTTGATTGTTTTTCGATGATTGTGATATTGTAGTGTCATTAGTTTGCAACACTGTGTAACGAGTGTATAATTGTAAGGTTTTGTTTTACATGTAGATTTAAAATATGTAATAACCTGACGTGTGCCATTTGAAAAAATAGAATTTTATGTTGAATTGTCAATGATTTAACCTGAGGAGATTCGCCAAATGAGATGCAGTATAGGACATGAAAATGAATAATACGTAGGTGTAAACGTAAAATGACCTGGTTATGTTTAGTGTACGCAGTAAATGATCGATTGGAAAGTGCAAATAAGGATTCGCCACTGCAGCGTCAGGGAGCAATGTATACGGCAGTATACACCACGAACGAGATGGTTTCTTAGATCGACTGTGGTAGTGGCTTCTAACAGCGTCCAAAATAGAAAAGTGGCGGAATCGGGAGAGGGTGTTGATTATTGCGCTACCAATAAGCCACAAAGTGATTAAATGTAAAGTGAACCCGTCCTTCTTGCGTTACCATTGGTCTAATAAATCACCTCGTTCGTGGTGTACTCTGTCGTATACATTGCTTTCCGACGCTGCAGTGCAGAATCCTCATTTGCACGTTCCAATCGATCATTTAGTACGTGCGTTAAACACAACTAAGTCATTTTACGTTTGTGCCTACGTATTATTCATTCTCACGTCCTCTACTGCGACTCATTTGATGAAACTCCTTCTCCCTTTGGGGAATCCCCTTATGTAGTTCGCTCTGCTCATTTCTGTTTGCGCCATCATTTGGAATGGGTATGATTTTCTCTACATTCTTTTGACCCGACGTCAATATATCTATTTGTTCGGCAGATATTGCACTTTAGAGAAAGGAGGCCGGCGAACGTCGCACAGCTGCTGCTTGAAAACGTCGCCGCGTTGGATCTATGTTTATTGGAACTTTTTCCTTGTTTTTTTGCTGTAGGATCACCTCTCGAAGATTTTGGGTTTTGTTCCCTTCCACCCTGTATATCTGAGGGACCACCCTGTATATATGAGGAATGTTCCCGAAGTTCTGCAAAGTTTGGTTACACTTTATATATCATTAACTTCCTTTTATACTACTTTATAGTCTTAAATATTACTTTCGTTGAACTGTTTGCACTTCTACCAGCGCCAAACAAAACATTTCAGGCAATCATCGTGCTCAGTACTTTTGTTCACTGATCCAGATTATGGTGTTTTACGTAACTTAAATTATGAAGTCGCAAAGGTTTCTTCAGTTCTGGGAAGAAATAATAGTAGCTGGAACCGAAATCAGGTGAAAGGTGGATATGGCAGTAAATCCCAGTGCTAGTCGGCGAGCATTAGTGGCCTTTCATTACTATGTTGGGAGAATGATCAATTATGGATCTTTCCAAGTAAGGTTTTAGTGACCGATTGAAGATTCTTTTGTCCCGGCAGAAATATATGTTATCTTACGGAACAAAACCCTCCCTTTTACGGACACTCTCAGATACGGACGCGGACAGTCCTTTTTTTACCCCCAAACGTTTCAATAACCTCTTCATAACGGACAGGAATTATTCTTGGTTCTGCGATATTTGACAGTAGACAAAAAAGTATTTTCTCTACAAGTGTATCTATCATCAAACAGAACAACTTCAAGCTGAACTTGAAATGCATCTTTTTATCTGCCTGCAATAAACTGATTCTGGTGGAAATCCTAGAAAATCTTCAATAAGCACGAACACTCATGCTGGATTAGTCGTATGGTCAAGAATTCTATGCGGATCTTCCCTTCCCTAACAAATTTAGTGCTTTTTCCTCTGGACCTTGCATCTTTCCCGACAATTTCATAGATAACAAAAAAAACATTGTTTATTTTGCGATAACATTTTTCAACGAGCAATGCTTTCTCTCTTACTTTTTTGGAAAAGCAAAATTTTTCTTTTGTACAAATTGGTGTGTCAAACAGTTGAACAATTAAAGAAATTTGCCATTAATCGCGGTGAAATAGAAGTTCTCCAATCGATCCAACAGTTGCAAGCAAATTTCGAACAGAAACTAGTGTCCGTAGGATGTACACGGCAGACAACTACTGCAGACTTTTCCCCAAGAAATTTGGAGAGTTTCTTCTCCACATTTTCAGTATTTAATAATAATATTGCATACTTTTAAAAGCTATTTTTACTTTTAATATAGGCGGTAAGTGAATTAATGGATTTTTTACAGGATGATGACATGTCCTTAAGAAAATTACCATACACACATTATCATTTGCAGTATACGAACATATTAACACATTCCCCAACAATAATATTATTTAACAGAAACGAATTTCTCCTTCATCCGTCCCAGTAATTCAAATACATACTAAATAGAGTATTTTCATATTGAATTTTACGTATTTACGCTCATACATAATGTATTTTACTGTATATTACTGCATACAATTACCGTTGAGAAAATTACATTTTTTGTAACCTCTCTGTAACGGACACCTCTCAGTAACGGACAAAAATCCCCGTCCCATTGGTGTCCGTTATTCAGAGGTTTCACTGTATATATTTTTGTTATTTCATTTGGTAATTAGTGAATCAAGATTATGGTATCACCTAATCCTTACCTTATGTATATATACAAAGACAGAGTATTCTTTAAATGAAGTTCCTTCTACTCTGCGCACTCTTTAGACTAATCGGATTAAAGTATGGATTCCAGTTTTCTTTTTGTAGTTTAACGTCCCATGTATATACACTGAGACTAAGGAAGAGGATGATAATAAGACAGATCATATTAGTGGAGTGAAAAAATTTGGAGGAAACGAGAAATTCTCGATAACACCCACATACACGGTGTTTATTCACCGTAAGGCACATTCGCACGGGTTGGAATCGAACCACGCATCTGAGGTGAGCTCTGATCCGCTGATACCTCCATATGGATTACATGTTGAGTCGTTGCCAAAATAAGTACCTGTAATGCACAAGCAGTACTTGAAGTTGATAGATGACAGGAGTCTAATTTATGAAGTTTCTTCTTCGATTCCAACACACAGAGTATCCAGAAAAATGAAACTTTGCTGATTCTCAAATGATTATGCAGAATCTCATGAATCTACTGTGTGCTCATTCCTATAGTCATTAGAGGACCGCGGTAGCTGAGCAGTTGAGGGTTCACCTCTGGTGCATGGAATCCTTGGTTCGATCCCAGCTCGCGCCAAGTGTGCTTTGTGGTGGACAAGCACCGTGTGTATACTTTTTCTCGGGGTTCTCCCGTTTCCTCTCACTTTATTAATTCCACCACTTCATTCATTTCTCAGGTGGACCTACAGCTTATCGTCGCATCCGAACCACATGAGCTCCCACCAGGAACCCACGAGATTCGAGAAATTTCTCGTCTCGTCTAAGACTTAAAAATCTACTTCTCATCTCGACTCTCTTCTCGTCGTCTATGGTCAAAACTAACTATAATGCGTTGAATTTTTTCGATGCCTTCGCACCGAAAATCGAATCCGGAATCATGTACACGAAAGGAATACGCGCTAACTACTAAAATTTGGCAGGGGGGACAATGTACATGCGTAGTGATTAGCCGCAACAATGCTAAATTGGTTCCATTGCAATACATTGAACATTTTGATGATCAACTATCTCAACTTGTACGACTTCCCCAGCTTGTATCTCACAAGTAAACCTTACGTTTGGGTGAATCGAGTTGCTGACTGAGACACATATGAGAAAGTAGTACTAAATGTGGTCAGTATTTCAGTGAAGTTTTAGGTGCGAAGCTCCAGGGGTTTAGGAGATACAGCTACCAGAACATCACATGGAAGTACAGAATAGTCTTCATACAGCTGGAGGTAAAAGCTCTGTAAGACCTCTTGTAAGGACAAAAGGTGAATAACAAATATATGGGTACATATTAGGGCTAGAGGGAAGTCATATAGTAACGGCGGCCATCTTGAAATCCGCCATTTTGAATTAAGGTTACGTTTTTAAAATAGGAATAGGGTCATGTGATACATGATTTAAGGCGCAAATTTAATCAGAACAACAATGATGACGTTAATTTTGATTTACGCGCAATTGGTAAAAAGTTACAGGGAAATTAAATATTGTTGCTGCATATGTATTAGTCCTTTACCCCACCTTGTAAATTTTGTGTTAATGATAATAATTAAATAAAAAGCAGATGGATAAATATTAGGTCTATGGTAAGAGTTGCCTTGATGGTGGCCATGTTCAAATCCGCCATTTTGAATCAGACAAAAGTTTTAAACAAAACGCATAACAGTGGCACCTTATTAATAGCAAATTTTACCATACATCCAACGGTATAACCATTTTTGCTTTATCATTAACCAGCACAAAACTAATGGATCGCTCCTTACGATTACTGCTTTGACGGAATTGTTAACGACAAATGTGTCAAGTGTAACTCGATTGCCTTTGTCAGGTGTGCTCACTGTGAGCAGAACATTTGTGCAAGTCATGCACTCTTTTCTGAACTACATATTGATTGTACTAATTGAGGACTTTTCTGGAAGAAAGACCCAAGTTCAATTATGACTCAATTCCACTTTGGTCATTTTTCCTTAAATTAGCAACTTGTTTATGCGATAACAAATGCTGGTTAATGATAAAGCAAAAATGGTTATACCGTTGGATTTATGGTAAAATTTGCTATTAATAAGGTGTCACTGTTATGTGTTTTGTTTAAAACTTGATACAAAACTCTTTTGTCTGATTCAAAATGGCGGATTTGAACATGGCCGCCATCAAGGCAACTCTTACCATAGACCTAATATTTATCCATCTGCTTTTTATTTAATTATTATCATTAACACAAAATTTACAAGGTGGGGTAAAGGACTAATACATATGCAGCAACAATATTTAATTTCCCTGTAACTTTTTACCAATTGCGCGTAAATCAAAATTAACGTCACCATTGTTGTTCTGATTAAATTTGCGCCTTAAATCATGTATCACATGACCCTATTCCTATTTTAAAAACTTGACCTTAATTCAAAATGGCGGATTTCAAGATGGCCGCCGTCAGGTATACCCTTACTATATGACTTCCTCCTAGTTCTAATATATATCCATATATTTGTTATTCACCTTTTGTCGTTACAAGAGGTCTTACAGAGCTTTTGCCTCCAGCTGTATGAAGACTATTCTGTACTTCCATGTGATGTTCTGGTAGCTGTATCTCCTAAACCCCTGGAGCTTCGCACCTAAAACTTCATTGAAATACTGACCACATTTAGTACTACTTTCTCATATGTGTCTCAGTCAGCAACTCGATTCACCCAAACGTAAGGTTTACTTGTCAGTTCGACTTCCCCGTATTAAGTAGATTTGTCAGTATGAAACGACAAACCTTTCTCGACCCAACTTTTATATTTTAAAATTTCTTTCAAACATTTCAGCCGTTTCGTCATAAAAAGAAGGGGATATAGAAAGTAGGTTTTATTTTTACGTAGAGAGAGATTTAGGGAAAAAGCTTCATGAGAAACTGAACCCTAGCCTTTGGTGATAGAATGTATTTAAGAAGAAACTGGAAGTCAACTAAAAACAGTATCTGCTTTACTTCCGCACGTAAATTTCTAATGCATACTTGTGCTTGATTTCTTAACACATGCATTTTGTCAATCAATCTCATCTCCAGTATTTAACCTATTAAGATTAAATATTCGAATATAATGAGAGATCTTTAGGAGGTGGCCTAGTTTCTGTATATTATCCCATCCACCATATCTACGCATCTATAAGCGTGCAAATCGTGCTCCAAAATCTTTATCACACATAATTTAGCATTTAACTAATGACAAGTTTAGAAGGTATCAATTTAAATGGTATCGCCGTGGCGTATCGAATTGTTAAGAGAGGTTTCCGTGTGAAGCGGACAGCTATTCGTGAAACACGCCACACAAATGTACCAAGTAACCCATCCCCTTTAGGTTTGGAATAAGTTCAAAAATAGATATCACAAAAACGTGAGTTTTCCTATCATTAGCATCAATACATATATATAGCTTATACTCTAAAACGGTTCTTAACTCTGTAATCAACGTCACAAGAATAATGTATAGCGATTTCATTAAGAACGTGGAACTAAGGCATCAAGCTCTGTAGATATGGTTTTACTTTTGTTTCACTTTTATTTATTCCTTCATGCAAATATAACGAACCAAATGTAGTTTCTTGATATTATCATAATATTTTGAGCGAACTTAAAAAGTTCGTTACTAAATTCTTTATGTCCTTGTGTGTGCATGCGTGGGTGTGTGTGTTATTTGCGTTTTTCTTTTTAAAAAATTGCGCCCTCCATTCGATAGAGCATAAAAAACTATCTCAAAGAAGTATTGGAATTTTTCGCGTAACTCTTACCGTTCCAGAGATATTGGCCAAAAAAATTCCGATTTCGGGAGATTTAAGAAGCCATATCTCGGGAACCGTAAGTCAAAGAGACCATATTAGTGTTGATCAATACCTAAGAGGATGATGGACATTTTGAGAACAAATAGTCACCGGTTGCCATTGGCCAACTGGTCACCGTTCCCCGGGTATTGGCCAAACAATTCGGATTTCGGAAGATTTAAGGAGCTACATCTCGAGAAGAGTAAGTCATAGAGATCGTAAGTCAAGGGAATTATAAATGGATAGGCATATTGCAAGAATTGTTTAATGAGTGCAATAATAAAGTACATAGAACAATTGGTATAAAGCCTGTAGAAGTTAATAAGAAAAATAATTCTTTTTAATTTCGTTCCGGCAATGCTCTTCCAGCATTTTCAACTGGTTTTATTTATTAAAGATAATGAACTTCATGTTACTTTCAATGTATATGTTTGAAGCTGACAAATACTAACTTAAGTCCTCATAATGATGAAACTAACGCGAGAAGCTATGAAATGTATATGGATACATGAAACATGAATTCTATATGGGTTTGTAAGTACAAGCCCCTTTTCCGTATTGAGGTTATATGCAACATAGACCTACAACTTAACAACCTCGAACATGTGCTCTCACCAGGAATCGAATTTGGTTTTTCCATGTTAGAGGTGAGTACACTAACCCTATAGCCGTCAATACTCTAATCTATATTTATTAGGAATGGCCCCAAAGTTCCGGTTCCACGAAGAACCGGTTCTTGGTGATCCGGTTTTCAGAATCGGTTACAGACCTGGATACGAAAACCCGGTTCCGGAACTGAACCTTAGGAACCGGTTCCAGACCTGGATCCTAAAGCTCCCCAGAGACCCGTAAAGGAGGCACAAAGTTCACTTTAAAAACACTGCAAAGAGGACCACGCGCTTGTGCCCTCCCCGCCCAGACCCGCTTGTGTCCCCAGAATAAAAATGTTTGGTCTGCCAGTGGGTGTAGCCAAATGACTTTGCCAGTTTTCCTGTTTACCCAATGAGTTTGCCAGTACCCAGTTTGTTTGGCGAAATGAGACAAGCGGCCGCCGCCTGGGTGCCTGTCTGTTGCTTGCACCATTTCATCTACCACACTGTTAAAGCCTACCTGCAGCTCGGGTTTAGCGTAGGCATGGCCACAAAGTTCCAGTTCTGGCGGCGGTTCTTGGAGATCCGGTTTTCAGAACCGGTTCCGGAACCGGTTTGACTTGAATCCGAAAAACTCGGTTCCGAAACCGGATCCGTTCAAAGCCGAAATCGGTTCCAACCATCCCTAATATTTATAGTGATAAATATCAGACTATCTAGACTTGTGAAGATGTGATAAATAGTAGTGAATGGTCTATATACTATGGCAGTTGATCTTGCACGATGGTTTGTGCATCCAGCAACTGCGCCAGATTCAAACTTCGCGGTTGTGATGTGGAGCCCATGTTAATAGTAGATTCACCCCTTAATGTTCTCAATTTTGCATAAGAACCAACACATAACAAACTAGTCTATATGTATGTTTAACAGTGTTACGTTGTAAGAAAATGGTTAACACTGATGCCTTTGGTGTGAGAGATCTGAGTTAATTTCTGGCTTTAGATACCACGTTAAAGTAATAGGCCCATGTTCAAATATCCACAATTAATAGTTCGTTGCAGATATCTACTCCTATAGCTTATAAATGGAAGTTTCATTTATTTTGTAGGTAGTCTGCAGCTGTTAGAAGTTGAATAGAGATTTGGAATTTTACAAAATACTACGCAGCTGTAGAATGAGATACAATGAAATGAAACATGAATCCGACATGTTTGACTTTCTGCTGAATGTAATGGTGGATAATATAAAATAATATTAGTAATGTGAGAAAATCAGTGACGGACAGAATGAAAGGAAATTGTATTATTGGAGAAAATGATGATTTGAAGGCATGCATCTTTATAAAAAAGTGAATATAATTTAATTTTAGGTATCATAGAAGAATGAAATATGTATAATGTTACATTGTCGTAATATTATCTAAAGAGCGATAATAAAGGAACTTTTTAGGTTGAGATATTACAAGACAGGGAACTCTCGATTCAGCCTTTCTGCTCTCGTTTTTCCCAGAATAATTTTTTCGGTGACGTCACGTGCAGGTATCGCCAAGAATGTTATAAAATAGAGGATCAACCCATACCACAAAATCGTGAAGCCATACCTCACAGATCCTATGATTGGTCATTTTCTTACCTGTGAAAGGTTATTTCGGGAAATTTCTTCTCATTCATACGTGCAGCATGTAACCATTGTATAATATAAATCTGAAGCAATGCCAAATAAAAATAAATGTCAGACACACTACATGCTTACATATGAGGATCGCAATGGTGGTCATTCAGTTATGTAATAGGATGAAGATTAATATGGGTAGATCCTCTATTTTATAACATCCTTAGGTATCGCGAGGTATCGTTCAAGAGAACAAGTGAAATATTGCATACGCAATTACGCTAGTTGCTATACTGTTAACTGTTTCAATTTGGGCAAAAGCCCCTCCGCAAGACGTCATGGACAGGGAGCCAATCAGAACGCTAAATGCGAACTGGGGCTACCTATTATTTTATATACCTTGATTACAAGAGACTTCCTAGGATTGCCAGTAACTAATTGCATCGTCTGCTACTGGCAGTAGCTAAGTGTATCATTGGCTAATTCTATCAGACTCATGTGCTCTAAATGATTTGATTCGTTCTTGCTTTTAGCAGTTCACAGTACCCAACTTCCTTGAGTCATATTGTCAAAAAATCAAAGATTGTAATAGACACACAGCTGTGGAAGAACGGAAGTTGGCTTTTTGAAATTAACAGTCAATAGAAAATAATCCTTCCTTTAATGAAAGTAACATGCAACTTATTTAAAATAAAGAATGTGTACGAACACTTCTTAAAATTTATAGAAAATAGCAAGAGCATAAATTCAAATATTGTTACACCCATTTGTTATTTGAGAAATATCAAAGGAATATCGAAAAAGTATTTGACATTGAAAGAATAAAAAAAAAAAGACAACAGAAAGAATGGATGTAGTAGGTATTAAGACACCTTCAGGCAAAACACAGTCCCCAGGCACTAGACGACAGTCTTGATCATTTTTTGTCTTCTGTCAAACAACACACACACACACACACACACACACACACATATATATATATATATATATATATATATATATATATATATATATATATATATATATATATATATATATATACGGGGGTAAAAGTAGATCTGAAAAGTAGGGGGACGCATGACGTCACGCTGTCCCCCGCGCCTATCTTTGCACATTGTAATTTTTAAGGAAGTGGAAGGACATCATAGATATTTTTTGGAAGTGGGGCAACGGCGTCCCCCGTGTTCCCTTTACTTTTACCCCTATATATACACTCATATACATATACATATAAACACAGGAATAGATATTATGTAGGTGCTACGAAAACCACATGGAATTAAATGATGAAAGAAAAGATAGATTGATTCGCAGTGTCGCTCCTCTCTCTTCCCCTCTCATGTCATAACATTAGAAAATAAACCTTATGTAATCTTAGTGTAACGTAAAGCCTCGTGTTAATCTATGTATGCCATTTGATTAGAAAATAGATCCTTATATGTGTGAAATCACCCGAAAATGAGACATTCATGGTTAAAAATCTGAATTATTATTTTGCATAAGAGAATTATATGGAAAGTAAACACTGAACGGAAATACAACTGTCTAAAATTGCGGTAAAAATCAATTATATTAAGAAGTCTTGTTTTATTTTTTTTATCTGTAAATAAACATACATTAATGGATTAATTTGAAATACATACGATCTCAGCGGCAGTGGCGGAAGCACACGCACAAGCACGTGGCATTACCAGAGAATTCGAACATCCACCAACGTATCATGGTGTTGGAAATAGGTTGTAGAAAGACAAGAGTTTCCAGAATCAAAACGCGAACATTGGTTGCGCAGTGAAGATTTTAATTGTTATTACTTGCGATTTTTTATTAAAAGAGATTTTGAAAAAAATCCTAGTTTATGCACTACCTTTATTTCGTATTGGGTAGAAATGTGAAGGAGAAACTCCCTTAGAATATAACTTATACATTAAACAAAATGGTAGAATGAGATTTTACGAGTAATCTTGAGAAAACTGACTCACACGGTGTATGACAAACACAAAGTCCACTATGGGCGGGCTGGAATCGAACCAGGGATCCCATGGACTAACGTAAATGCTTTACTACTTTACCATCATGCCCCTAGTGGAAAAATTGTTGCAAAAAGATTGTGTAAGGAAGTGGGAAAACCCCGAGAAAACTCACCCACATGGTGTCTGACAAACACAAAACTCACTATGTATGACCTGGGATTAAACTAGGGACCCCAGGCACTAGAAGTAAACATTCTACTAATGAACTGCCGTACACCCAATGAAAAAGTTGAAGGAATGAGATTATGGCAGGACTGAGAAAAGCCACGGACATGATATTGTTCAGTAGAAACATACTTTACCTGGGGATCGAACCAGGGACCCTAACGCAGTAGAAGTAAATACTATATTTGAGCCAATGCGGTACCTGTAGATTATGCTGTCAAGTACAAAATGAAAATGAAGGATAGAATTAAAAGTAAGTAAATATACATATTTAAAAGTTTATATTGAAAATACAAAGAAAATTAATCAGAAAAATATATAGCTACTTGATTACCCTGATGAACCACTCCCTATATTCCTAATGGAAATTCAAATCGTTCCCACAATGCAACAAAAGTGACTCTGCGACACTACCGGCTAGAGTTGTAAGTAATTGCAAAGTCTGCTACTGGCAGTAGCTAAGTGTATCATTGGCTAATTCTATCAGACTCATGTGCTCTGAATGATTTGATTCGTTCTTGCTTTTAGTAGTTTGCAGTACCCAACTTCCTTGCGTGGCGCGCCACAATCTCCACAGTTTCAGCTGGAAGAGCAGCTGAAACCTCTTATACTATATTATTACTTTATGCACGCTGAGCTCAATGAATGAGACACGTAGATGAAAACAGGCAAATAAACTTTTAAAGAAACAGACCTATAACATTATTCATTTAGGTTTTTTTTTTTTTTTTTTTTTTTTTTGCGTTTAGCTAAAAATTGCTGTGAGGAAAGAAATGAGAGAGGAAATACAAATACAATAATGGTATATAGAGTTTTAGACAACATTATTATATTATTACTTTTTTGATGACTTCTTGAAAACTGAAATATGGGAATTTATGACACGTCATGTTGATATACAGAATGTCTTACCTTAACATCTATGGATAGAATAAATCTATTGATGTATTATTAGTAATTTTTGTATAAATTGAAGTGGAATAAATTCTCACATCTTTGAAGGTAAAAATTCATTTTTTACATCTGCACAAAATTTTAAGAATAATGGACAAAAATTATATTGTAGCATATAAACAGAATTCAAATGGGCATACAAATGTTAGTATAAAACGATATTGAACGTGTGCTGAGATATCTTTTTCGAATTTGTGTGTTGGTGTGTGCGAATCGTAAGTGTAATCTTGAGTGTTTTGTGTATAGTTTTATGTATTGCCTATAATCCGTCTCACAAAATCTTTTGTGGATTTTGATAAAGTAAGTACAATTTATTAATTGTTTTTACTTCCTCTATTGAATATATTAAAATCAGAATTCAAATATTAAATAGTAAGTAACCTGAACATTAGTACTATTCAAAGAATTAATGCGGAAGTTATTATTGATTTTTTAAAACTTTCTTGGAAGTTAGGATTATTAATCAAATAGGACTTGATTTCATATAAGACAAACTTAATAACGAGAAAGCTCATTTTGAATTATTAAGTGGTTCCTAATATTTGTGTAAAGGTAAATTAAGCAGGTACATTCCTTATATCACAGATAATTAATCTTCTATTTTCTCTTGGAGCGAACACAGTCATTCAAGCGGATTATCGATTTGCAGAAGAATGATTGTTAACAAGATTTAAGCAACCTCATCTGAATTGCACTGTAAGTACATTCTTTTCAAGTCTCGAAAGTTGCATATTAATGAGTAGATTATCTGTGAAGAACTCAAACGGTTGCGTTGTGTTATATTAGGAAAAAAAATGCTTGACATTTCAGATATATTTTGGAGGCTTTATATTTTACTTTTGGAGATAAATGCTACACAGAAAACATACGGTGATGGAAGTTTTGTTATGAAAACCCAGTTTTGATCTTATACTGAAACATTTTTCGTTCTTTGGAGAATGAAATGTACCTAGGTAGATATACGTATATCACGTAGTTATGAGAGTCTGTATGCTTTAAGAGAAGTTTAGAAAGATTGTATGATAATTAATACGTATTTATTATTATTGGTGAATATCCTTGAAATACTCTTCATTATATTTGTATAATCACTTTATCATTTTTTAAATTTTTTTATTGCACATGGAATAAAATATTAGTTAAGATATAATCAGCGCAGATCGTTTGATATTTCTCGTATTATATTGAACTCATTAAAGGGTGCTTCACTAAAAGCTACGTTTCAGTATATGTATGATGGTGAATTTTAACTTCTTAACAGAGTCCGAGTCCGTTATTTAATACGGTTTTCACTAGGAAGTCTATTAGAAGAATAAAATTTCTTAATATTTTTTTTTTTTTTTTTTTTTTTACGTTTCAAACATTTTGTATTTTATTAAAGTAGTGCGACCAATCCGCTGGACTGTAGGAATCTTCTAGCATATAGTATGAATACTAGATTTATTATTACTATTATTATAAAAATGTTGTATATGTTTGGAAGTGTACAGTTACAAGGAAATCAGATTATATTGTATGCTAGTGAATGCGTTTACAAAAATCGTAAGAATAAAGCTGATGGGTATGCTACAGCTGCACAGAATTATATTAATAAAAATAATATTTCTTACTTTACTTATACCTCTTAAAACAGTGGCTAAACACGACGTGCGACTATAACTTTATTCTGTTTCCACGAAGATTTATTTATTTATGCATACACATTTCTTCTCATTAACGCTATCTATAACTTTAAGCACGTCACATATGAGGAATTTCGTTTGTGACAAACACAATATTCGTGGAAGTTTGGAGAAATTAAGCGACCTGCAAACATCATGGCAATTATCTGTTGTGAATTAGGAAACCGTAAGAAAACAACACTTACTTTAACACATGTGAATAGGCTTTTCACTTTTCTGACCGGAAATTGAACCCGGTGGTCCTCTCCTGAAAAACAAGAGCGTTATAAATTATGCTATACGAGATAGTTAGGGTATCGTATTGAGTGATAAGAAATAAAATTTAACTTATATTTTAAGGGCTGATTAATAATATTTGATGGTAATTATACAACATAAAGACCTTTTAATATATAGATGGAAATACAGTGTATTAATAAGGTCACAATATTAGATATCCCATGTAAACTCGGAAAAACAATTGAAAATATATTTGATTGGTTGCTTACATGCTCAAGCTTATTGCGTTTGAGATTTATTTGCTAATAATTTCACCATCACGGATATCGTGAATCATTAAACTATACCTGTGGTTTATTGTAACGTAGGCTATGAACATATAGCTATTACCTAATGAGTATTGTCGATAAAATAAACTCCATGAAATTTCTTGCTAATTGGATACTGAGTAAAAGAAAAGCTTGATTAACGGAATATTAATACCATTAATCCTAGTTAGCACGACACGGAATTCGACAACATGCAAGAAGACCTTTTGTCTTCTTTTAATATCACGAATCACCTTCTGGAGTTTGTGCACATCTTTCTGTTCCGTTCCAATTTTCAGGATTAGACTGTCGATTCCAAGTTGGTACCCCTGTCACTTGTACACGACGCGGAATTCGACAATATGCAACAGGATTTTTTGACAGTGTCAGATGAAGACAATATGTTCAGTTAGTTGGCGAAACTATGTCACACATTTATTATTTTATAAATAAATGTTACTTTGCTTAGCGATTTGTATTTATAGTATAAGTTATACAATATAGTGAAACTAGTATGAATCAGTTAGTTATATGATTTTTTTGGCTTCTTTTGATGTCACGAATCACCTCCCGGAGTTTGTGCACATCTTTCAGGTTTATCCTGTATATTAAACCGGTAAATTGTACATGAATAGGGCTGTTCTTATCTTTAAAATTGTGTAGTCCATAAAAGAAAGATAGTATTATGATAATAAAGCAGACTATTATGTTGAAGAAAAAGCAACATCAGAATAGACATGCATCTATTTCATTTTTTTTAAAAAAAATAAACCTTTATGCTATTTTTATTTGAAAGAAGAGAACATTACTATCTTATAATGTAGGATTCAATAATTGCAGAAAAACAAATCGCCTGTAGGAATCACTCTTCAAGTTGAAATAACAATGAACATTTTATTGTAAATTTGTTAGCCAATTACCTTGAGCATTTTCTGATCGAAATTCGTTGGACAACTGATGAAGAGCATGGAATTAATGATTAGAAAGCTAAGAATAACTTATAGCACCCCAAAGCGATAATTAAAATCAGTTTTACACAAATAGATAACAATTAAATTTACAGAAAGAAGGCAAACACATTATCTACAGGGTGGCCTGAAAGTATCTATACACACGAACTAAATGCGTGTAACAGTGTAAGATTGAACTTCACATCCTGATCATTGATATGGCAACAGTGCTCCTTACATGAGTTGCTACATGATTGTCGCGTAACTGCCACGTGAATGCCTTCGAAGGCAGGAGAATAAAATCTGTCCATTGACCAGTTCATTGTCTCGCCTTTCCGTGTTTGGTGAACAACAATGGCAGATACCAGTAACTTCACTTTGCGGAAGCTCTTAGTGGCAAATGTGTGGGCCCATGAACGGAAACACAACAACGAAAATAGGATAAAGGTGATGGATGAACGGCTCGCCTGGAAAGTATTTTGGATGCCCCTTGTTCTAGTTGTCCATCAATCCGAAAGGGAACGTGTGCAGAAGTTACTGCATCAGTGATGTGTTTACCCTGCAAGTCGATCAGAAAGCTTTCTGTAGAAACTGGAATTGCAAGCAGCACAATGCAGCTACACATGGAAATTTACGTAGGACTGCACGCATTCTGGCCAATGGCCACCAACGAACTTACCGACACGACGACGATGTAAGTCGCCTGCATGCAGGATCTTGTTAGACGCCTTCCCCATCATTCCTTTCGGGAGTGTGTTCTTTTCTCTGATGAATGTGCTATTTATCGAAGTCGACGAGATAGGAACGTTTTTATATGGGCAAAGGAAATCCCATATTTCTATCAAGAAATTGAGAACAATCTTCCGCGTCATATTTTGTACCGGAATGACTGAACAACACATCTTTTTTGGTCCTGCTTCTTTGAGGGCTCCGTAACCCAGTGTATTTATCAGGAGATGTTGAACAACTAGCTCGTACGACGTCGCACGACGAACGACTGGCACAGTGGAGCTCCCTTCTACTTCTCACTTGCTATTCGTGAACACCTGAACGCACTTTTCCTTGGCCGGCGGATAGAAGGTGGGTTCCTAAATTCTCCAGCATTTTATCCTTAATCGTCTCGAAGTCTGGATCTTACGACACCAGACAACATCCTGTGAGATATCATCAAATCACATGTCAGGAAGAAGCGGTAAGTGGACAATAATACTCTTCGGACAAGTGTGATAGAAGCCTCCCAGTTTGTGACGCTGTAGCTGCTAAACCGGATGAAAAAAAGGAAATTAAACGAAATCTTTGAGTTTCATGTTCCCCGGTTATGCAGGCTAGGCTAAGGGAGACGGTGACGATGAGAAATGAATGAAATGGTGAAACAAAGAAAGTGAGAGGAAACGGGAAAACCCCGAGGAAACCCACGCACACGGTGTTTGTCCACCACAAAGTTTACTTGACGCGCGATGGAATTGAACCAGGGACCCCGTGCATCAGAGGTGAACACTCTACCACTTTTATAAAAGTTAACTGACTCCCCGAACGTGTCTCAGTTACTTACTTGAACTACTTATTACTTAATTTTACTTGCTGTACTCGTTTCCTTGCATTTTTCCAATCATCTAGAAAGACAGAGACACGAACACAGAAACATCGAGGACAATTAAAATCACAAAGGCTCTCCCACCGGGAACCTGGCACATCTACACCAAAGGCGTACGTGCTAGCCGCTAGACCAGCGGGGAGGGCCAAAGGGCCAAACTACTGAGCCACCGCGGTCACTGCTATACCGGATGAGTAGGAGAACATGGAGATGTATCAAGTTATGCAGGGACAATGAACGTACACACATGGACGTTTTGAACAAATAACTGTAAGTATTATAAGGCTCTAGCATCAATTCCCGCTTAGTTGGGTTATTAAAAAATAGTAATATGTTCCGTTAGTCAGTCACTTTTTACTATTCCTATCTTTGATATCGGCCATTTTCGATTATTTTTATATATCTCCTCCCCTCCCCATGTTGCGGGGCACGGCATCGGATATGCCATTGTTCATCTCAGCGATCCCGAAAATTATGAATTCAAAACTGATATTTTTCATTTCGATTATTTTTATATATATTTCCCCCTCTCCCTCCCATAAGTTGTGGGGCTGAGTTTGGATTTAAACGGCATCAGAAGGGTCATTATCCATCTTAGCGACCCCGAAAACTGGATTCGACACTAATATTGGTCATTTCCAATCATTTTTAAATGTCTCTCCTCCCCCACCTTTAGGTTACACTATCAAAGTGATATGACAAAAATCATCTCATGTTTAATCTTCATCTAGATTGTAAATTTGATCAAAATCGGTCCGTATGTTTAAGAGCTATTAACGTTTATTTATTTTTATATATATCTCCCCCTCCCTTAAGTTCTACCGTCAAAGTAAAATGATAAGAAACATCTCATTCCCGAACCTCATCTGTGTTGAAAATTTGATCGAGATCGGTCAAGTGGTTCAAGAGTGAAGAAGTCACAAAGATAGCCATTTTCGTTTTTAATTTTTACATATATATCTCCCCATTCCCTACGTTGAACCCTCAAAGTTAAATGACAAAAATTATTCCAGACCCAAACGTTATCTATGTTGAAAATTTGGTCAAGATGGTTGGGTGGTTCAAGAGTTAAGTTTTATTTATTTTATATATAAATCTCCCCCTCTCCGCTTTCTCCCTTAGGTTCTACCGTCAAAGTGAAAATATTTTTAGAAAAATGCAGGCTCGAATCTCATCTATGTTGAAAATTTGATCGAGATCGTTTGGATGGTTCAAGAGATATTAGGTTTAACTTATTTTTATAGATCTCTCCCCTCTCCTCCCAACCCTAAGTTCTACCGTAAAAGTGATATGATAAAAATCACCCCTGCTCCGAACCTCATCCATGTTGAAAATTTGGTTAAGATTGGTCAGGTGGTTTAAGCGTAATAAAGTCACAAACACAGTCACTTTTATTTTTATTTTTGTAACTTTATCTTCCTCCTTTCCCTCCCTTAAGTTGGAACCGTAAAAGTGAAATGACGAAACCATCCCAGGCCCGAACCTTATCTATGTTGAAAATTTGATTGAGATCTGTCGGGTGGTTCAAGAGTTAAGTTTTATTAATTTTTATATAATTCCCCTCCTCTTCCCTCCTCTAAGACCAACCGTAAAAGAGAAATGATGGAAAACTTCCCAGGTTCGAACCTCATCTATATTGAAAATTTTTTTTGAGATCGATCTGGTGGTTCAAGAGTTATTAACTCACGAACATAGTCACTTTTATTTTTATGTTTATTGGTTTTAATATATCTCCCCCTCCTCCCCTTCCCTACGTTGCTGCGTCAAAGTGAAATGATAGAAAACATTCCAGGCTCGAACCTTGTCTATGTTGAAAGTCTTATCGAGATCGGTCGTTTGGTTGAAGAGTTATTAAGTTTTATTTATTGTTTTATAATTCCCCCACCTCCCCTCTCCTAAGTTCCACCGTCTAAGTGAATAGGTAAAAACACTCCCAGGCCAGAACCGCATTTATGTAAAAACTTTGAGCGAGATCGGTCGGGCGGTTGAAGAGATTAAGAGTCACAAACATAGTCACTTTCAATTTTCTAATATAGTAATGAAAGAAGTGCATGTGTAAAGGGACTTTCTGGCCACCCTGCATGTATCACAAATATTTATAGTCAAAAGCGAGTTTTCCAATGATGTATCAATCAGAATTTAAGAAAAGTACACTGAGAAAGCTATGCTGCCAGGACATTGAGGAATACGAGTTGCAGAGTTTCGCAAAAGGTCTCGACAGCGCTAAATATTTTAGAGACTGCGTATGGGTTGAATCTTAAGTCAAAGTACATCAATATTGGTGGAGTAGTAAACGTTATGATGTGTTTACTGTCGGCGTATGTCGACAGTAGGATAAAAGCCTACTATAAATTTTTAAACGTCTCTGTTGAGTGATGTCACATTTCACCATTTTTAAAAATCGAAAGTTTTTGTTTACAATCATGAACAGTTGGCTGAATGAAAAGTTTCAGCTACAATTTGTTGTGGCGTTTCCAACATTATATAAGACTTTTTTCTTCATATTAGTTCAGAACATTCTTATGGCACCTATATTGTAGTTCGGTGGATGATCAAGCTCTGGAGTGGCTGAGCCTTCATTTATGAATAATTTTGTAAATATACGTAAAATTGCACGTATAAACATACAAAATACATCTTTAATTCTTATTACATTCGAAAAGCAAATACAACATGATAAACTTCCGCATTTAAGAAATAGGCAGTTATTATTTAAAGATATTGGTATTCAAAAGTTTAAACATTTCATTATCTTCATTATCCTAATCATAATTATTCGAATACTGGTATATGAATAATGATTATCACTTAACTAATTATCTGTTGAAATAACCCCTTTGCAACCCTCCGATATGTGGCAATTATAATCTCAACGAATTTCATTCTTACCTTATTTCTTAATAACATACTTAAATCCATTAAATATCAGTTCCTTCTTTCCATTCTGGCTACTCTTTACTTCCGTTGCTTATCTGCCAATGAAGTTGTTTCGGATCAAAATTCCGAATTTTGGTTTCATGTTGTTTCTAGAAACAAGAAACAGATTTGAAATCGTGAAATCAAATAATCTCATAGGTTCAGTTCTAAAAAAGAACAAAGAAAACTTGTGGTTGCAGTACAAGTAATTTGGAGTTTGTATTTAAAATTAGAAAGAAAGCTTTGTTTGTAACCAGATTTTAGTCCATCTCAATCAGAATTTTCTATTATAAACGATCCATCGTTGTTGCCAAGTGGAACTCTCATTGGCCCATTTTATGGTAAATTAAGTCACCATGATGAACCTAGGAACAACAGTGATTCTTATCCTTCAAATGGCTAGTCTCAATATTTGGTATTAGAATGTTACTGGTCGTCGAACTAAAAGTAGTGAATTTTATTCTTCTGTTTCCGACTGTAATTATGATATTATTGCGATTCCAGAGACCTGGTTATCGGATATACACAATTACTATGATTATTTTCCTGACATCTATATATATGCTTCAGAGCTGATAGAAAATATAGTGACTATACATGTACTAGAGGTGGAGGCTCTTTGTTAGCAATTAGAAATAATTTTTCTGTTCATCGTCGAACTGATTTAGGAAGAATAAATGCATGTGTTTGGATCAAGTAAGAATTTTTTTGATATGTGTGTATTTTCACCCTTGTTTCTGTTCTCAAGAGTTTGAAAATTATCTAAATTATATGTAGAGTAAAATAAATCTTCATAATTACGAAGTTCCAATTATTGGTGATTTCAATATTCCAAAAGTTAACCGGATTAATAATTAAATACTTCCTGGTATACGCTATTACTCCAAAATTAAATTTCAAATTCTTTCCACTTTTTTTATAGATAATATGAATATAAGTGTTGATTCTTTAATCTCGGATTTAGATCTGGTTATATCTAATGTCAGTATTTTGTCTAACAAACATTACAAAATATGGTGAAACCTGATTTATATCATAATCCTTTTGAAATTAAAGTTTTCCTTCAGAATGGTTTGAAATTATATGAAGTTGCTGAGCGAAAAAAAAAATTAGCCAATAAAAAATATAAAATCACCTCTTTAGAATGAGATTATATTACATTTTCTAATTGTCGAACAGCCTTTAAAGCCAAACTAAATGGAGATTAGGGACTTTATTATCAGGAAATTGAAAATTATTTAGGAAATACTCCTGACAAATTCTAGAAATATATAAATGGAATTAATAGTAACGTAACATCTGATGTTGTTAAAGATAACGTACTAATAATTGATTGTAAGTTGTTGGATGATGCTTTTGCTGAATATTTTGCTTCAGTTTTTCAAAAATATCCTGATAAAGATGAAGAAGTACTAAAATCTTCTAATTAATTTTCAGCCAGAAATCACCTGTAATTACTATTGAATGTATGTTAGACGCTACTTAATATTTAAAGATTGAATATGCCTAAGGCATTGATGGCATTCCTGCTTTTATAATGAAACAGGAGCTGAGGTTATTGCTCCTGTTTTAGCTTCTTTATTTAATTGGAGCCTTATTATAAATCCTGATATTTGGAAAATTGTTGCTATAATACCTACTCCTAAGACAAATGGAGATAGGATCAAAGATTTCAGATCTCTTTCCATAATGAATGTTATTTTTTTGAAATATATATCAAATTTTGAGACCTTGCTTTTCTGTTGTTTATTAATTATATATGTATATGAGAATATTACTTGCAGTTATTTGTTGTATGCAAATGATATCAAAATTCGGATGATATCAAAATTTTTCGGCCTTTTTTAACAACGAACGATCATGCAATTTTCCAAAACAATACTATTGTACATTGGTCAGAAATAAATTCTATACCTTTGAACTTGTAGAAAATTCAAGGGATATCTTACTCCTGGAAAACAAATCCCTCTCTATATGAACATAATATTGGTAATCATAATATTTACTTGGTAAATTATGTTAATGATTTAGGAATTACTTTGGATACAAAGCTATTGTTTCATATACATTATCAGGTTATAAGATCTAAAGCGAAGAGAAATTTAGCACTCATTAAATAGTTGTGTACAAATTTGAACTCAATTAACACACACAAGGTTCTTTGTTTATGTAATGTATGATCTCACCTTGAATATGCAAATGTTATTTGGAATTTTAAACCTAAATATATTGCAAACTCTATTGAATCTATTCAGAATAATTTTCTTGCGTGGTTAAAATGGAAATTCAAGCAATATGATAATATGAGCTTAAGTGCTATAAGCGACGATTTAAACTTATTAACCCTTGGTGATATACGCATCTTTTTGTTCTAAAATTTTTACATAATCTATTATACGGACGTTTTTATTTAGATGGTTTCATTTCGTTAAGAGTTCCTTATTGTAGAACCAGGAACTTCTTTTGTTTGCACTAGACTAATTCCAAAGTCTTCTATTTATAGCTTTATTCAGACAGCTAATAAATTCTAATCTAATTTAGATCTATTCCAATCTAAATTTCCAATTATTCATCATCAATTCTTTAAACTTTTTAACAGTTGTTAGTTTTGTTTGGTATGCTTATATATTTTTATTTGTATTGATTTTTATGTTCATGCACGTAATTCTACAATATATGCATGTAATGTTTCGGCATGTAATTTTTATGCACGTATTTTTTTTAAATTGCAGGTACTACATATTTCTTTTTCATTTAATATTTATTTATTTATTATGATATAATTAGAATGTCTTTATATTTTCTATGATTTTATGTTTAAACTGTTTATTTTATAATTAAGATGCAATGTATGCACTGTATTTTGTATTATTCTTGGCGCACTAGTGCTGTCGAACTGTTGTTGCCAATAAACTGCTTAAGAATTATAATTATCAAGTCCCACGGTTCAGTCCTTCGGACTGAAGGAAATGAGTTATGAATGATGCTAATGAAATGAATAATAGAATAATAAAGACACAACACTTGTGCCCCAAGAAGGATTCTAATCCGTGATCTCCAACCTAATACCTTATTCGTACTACTGGATAATGCCAACGAGCTTCGAAATCCATTGACAAAAGAACGTCTACAGTGTGCCTAGATATTTTTGGTAATAATTGCAAAATTCATGAACTTTAACAGAACATTTGTAGGAGTATTGCGTATTGAATAATTCGGGAAAATAATTTGGTTTAAAATACCAGTATATCAAATATCATTCTATGTTGTATATATACTAGTTGCACTAGCAAATAATTTAATGTTTCTGCTTTGATTCCAAACTCAGTGGTGTACAATATCGTAGCCATGTATTCCGAATTCGGGTTTCGAATCCCATCCTCATGATTGCTCCAATTCTTTCATATATGTTCAATTACAATTTATCTTTACCCTATGGGGCATAATCGTGAGACATTAAGTAAAAATTTTATTTTTCCTAATTATCAAACATTTAAAAAGGAAGAAAGAAGCGTGTTGTGTGGGGTGGCATAACTGTAAAGATTTTATATCACTTCAAAATGACAAGCAATACTACCTTCTGTCGACCAATAGTAGAGATATACAACAATATTCAAGTGCTGTTCTGTAGAGGAATATAATTCTTGCTTCATTTCTACTCAAAACTATTTATCTATACTTCAAATTCCTTTCTGAAATTCTTTGTGCAGGTACCCCATTATTCTGAACAAGAATACTGATATATCCTACACATACCTCATATTTGTCAACAAAGCCATGCGCTTCTCTACTACTACTACTACAAGCAAACAGATGACATGTATCATCATCATCAATATATGATCTGGAAAAGGCCGAATGTTATTACCACCCGGAGGGTTTACGAGAACTTAAGAAGCTAGGGTAAATAAGAAGCCGTAACACCTTCAAAGGTGTCAGTTTCGACTGGTCACACTTACACTTTTCTCTTAGCTTGCCTGAAGCTCTGAGTTACTTAACCTAACCTAAACCTTTTAGCTTTCCTGAAGCTCTGAGGTTCCTCGCTTACTTAGGAACCGGAACTCTCTGAGTACTTGAGCACACTCTATTTGCTTGCCTGGAGCACTGAGAGTACTTAATCGCAACTCCTTTGCTTGCCTACAGTTCTGAAGTTTCATTTCCCTTGGCTTACTTGGCTCTGGGGACCCTCTATTCACCAGCAAAGTCCATAGAGAACATTATTTTGGTCTCCGGACCGCAGTTGTAGTGATTTGTATCATACCTAGGTATTGGTATATAATAGGATTTTGATCATAAAAAGGTTGGGGAAAAAGTCCAAAATCCTATCCACTAAATTTCTCTGCCTCCTGATTTAACACAGTATTTTTGACAATGCTCAAGCAGGTTATACACCAGTTTCTATGTAATTTCTTGATATATCGTATACTTTTCCACCTGGATAGCCTTAGAGAATTCATTTTTCTTCTTTCTTGACACCTTATATATATAAATATGCACATTTTTCAACCCATGTTTATTAGATTTTGTGTATAGTTTCAAGTTTCCTACATGATAATGTAATTTGGAAGTGTCATTTTTTTTTTCGAACACCCCGTACATGTATACTGTATAGTACCAGGCATATGATTAAACAAGACGTTTTAAATTTGGTTATGAAATGTGCAATAGAAACTCATAACTGTGTTTGCTTGACTTGTCAGAAGAAGAACGAAATTGTTAACTTCTTCTTTTTTGTTCTACATGCTCTGAAAAGAAAGAGGAAAGAATGAAACAGAGCACGCCATCTCGTTACTAAAAGACCATTACATAAACTTTTGATATTTCCATCAGTCTAAACTGTCACAGAAATTCCTCTTCGTTTTCCTGGTTTATCATTAAGCGGTGAAGAAGGAGAGAAGAAAAGGACATCATTGCACAAGTTTTCAGTTGAATTTGCTGACGCGTATGACTTCGTTTGTAAAGTTTCTAGTAGTGCTACTAAGTCTCAAGAAGTTCAAAATGTTGACGTGATTCTTCCTTTTTGAACGTGCACAGGTATGGGCGTGACTGGAGACCTGCCAGCAGCCATTCTTTATCACGTGACCTTCCCGAGGCACGACACGTCATGATCGATCTTGTAACTCCGGGTGTGCTAAGGTCACGTTTGCCCTAATTAACCACGGAATCCTGGTCTTCCGCAGCGAGAGTTCATGCTATGCCATTGTAAGAGGACATCTGCCAGAGCAAGTAGAGTTTAGCTTCCCGTCGGATCTTCTATACAATATTTGGCAAGACAGAAACCCGTAATACGTACAAGTATTGCAAATAGTTGCGAATAAGGATACTGTAATAAAGCATGCAAGCAAGTTTACTGATTCATGAATAATAAAAAGGGTATTTGTCTTTTCTACATAGGAATATTTAATGTATTTGCATCTCGTTTTCTTTCCTTGAATAAATTTATGTTCATATTTCCTGGAAAGAAACATACACAGGAAACAGTTATTACAATATATTTTCTAACTTTTTCACTCCTTCTTTATGTATTCTTTCGAGATATACACATTCGTAGCATCTGCATTTTTTTTACCTTTTTAAGTTGATATTTCATGTTTCTTTCCATTTTTATACTAAATTTCAAAGTAGTTCAAAAGAATATCAATATACCACATTAATTCGCAAATATGATGAATAGTCATAAGGTGTTTAATATTCTTGAGTAACGTGCTACTTTTGTATATAAACAGACCAACGCCTATTTAAAGAAAGCAGAAGAAATAATTTATTTTGTATGTCTATCTTTATTTAAAAGAACACTAGGTTATGCTTAATTAATCTTTCCAATGTAGATAAGTACATTGCTCATTATTATTTTCATTCTCTTTAAAAGAAAAAAAATATTGTAATTAATATTTTGATAAGTAGATTTAAAACTGAGTTAAGCTTCCTTGCACGAAGGTTTGAAAGACTTCATGTCTTTATACTACAAGGTTACGGTCTATCTACTCAGAATTGTAAATGATCAACCTATAATATTTCACGGTTGATGACTTTCATTAAACGATTAGAAGAAATTTGATATTAAAAATTACTAGAATATTGTTGATTTAAAAAAAATGTCTATGAAATCTTAAGGAGTAACTCATTAATCTGAAACATTTCTAAATACAAAAGCTGTAAACCAACATTTTGAAATTCTTTAACCAATTTGTCCTACGTGGCGTAGTCGCTAACACTCTTGCCTTTGGTGCGAGTGATCCTGGCTTCCATTCCGGATGGGGACACTTGGTCGAAAAATTGTATCAGCTTTTTCAGGCCAGCCATCTTGAGTGAGTTTTTGTCTGGGTTTCCTTCATTCACACCAGGCAAATGCCGAAATGGTACCTAGGTATTGGACTTGAAAGCGTGCGGACGTGTTTTTTATAGCTCCGTAATATGAGTTCGGGAACGTGGAGAAACGTGTGCTACAACTTGCTTAGTTGGTGTGCGGAGTATTCTAAGTGTAAGTGTGAAGTGTGTAAAAGGAAACAGTGCCACCCCGTCCCCAAAGGTGGGTCTTCACAACTTTAAAACGACTCATCCTAGGGGTCTGCTTGGAACGGCAAAAGGACATTCTGGACACAATACATAAGGTATAAGCATTTGGTATTATTCGGCTGACAAATAAGAACAGTACAAATTTTTAAATTTTGATGTTATATTTTATTCACTGATAATTGCTTTAATGAATTATGTTTTAGCAACAGTTTTAATTTATTTTTAGTCGGAAGCAAAAGTGTATATTGACTTTTAAAGGATGCAATGTAACCGTTTTCCTGCATGCTGTTTGTACTTTGTACTTATGTTGTAATACTAGTGCTTCTTCTATACTCGCTGCGACCATATCCTGATAGCCGAGATACGCAGCCTCAATTCAGGCGACTCATTACATAGTTCCTCACGTTACACACGTAAAACATTACTTAGGAGATCAATTCAAAGAGCTAATTGAGTTCAAGTATATAAAAATCTCAAAAACAGAAACAATATTTAAAATAAAAGATACTACATTTATTAGTAACGGGTTATGAAAATGACGTCAAGACTCAGAATCGGAAAGAGAGAAGGAAAGAAAGGAGTGAAAAGCCGGCAGCTAAGATGCGAGTCTCTAGCAAGTGTTGCAAGATTATAAACTTGAAAAATCTTATAAAACAGAGGACCAGTAAAATTAGTTAATTGATCAATGTTAAAAACCGTCCACAATGGATAGGAAATGGCTTAATATTTTTATATGATATATAAATTAAATAGAGTAGCTACCCCGTAAGAAACTTCTTTGCTTGCTGATAAATGAAACAAAAGAAAGAACGGAACTCACATGTAACTTCTGCAATTTTTGTGCAAAGTAACACTGCTCTGCCAAATATCGTCTTCGCGCGTGCGTTAGAGTGGGTACGTGGGTGTACTGAAACTGAAACCATGGAGAGTGTTAAGCACGAAGTTGAAAATATGAATGAATCCGAATTATCATCTTCTCAGTATTATCGCAAACACGAGGAAGAGAAACCTCTTTAAAGTCAAGCAAAGTAAATTGTCATCAATTTGTACGCACGACTAAGAGAAAAATATGCAGACAAAACTATTGAAGAAATTGTTGATATGATTGTTGCCGGTTCGCTGTGATTTACTCAGTGCCAATGTAGAGTTGCTGTGCTTTGAGAAAAAAAAATCGTATTTTTAATTTATTGTGTGGGAGAGTGGCTGCTCGTATGTTTCTCTTTATGATTGACCTTTTCCAGGTAGATATATGAGAATAACTTCATTTCTTATCATTCCTTACCTTAATCAATTGAAATGAATAAGCAAAATAGTTTTCATGCTCTCGGGTTTTAATTGTGAGGATTGCAAATACATGTGCGAATTTCCAATACATTTATTACTGTTGTCGTGTCTTCATGAATTATTAAAACAAATAGACCAAGAAACATATTTTTAGTAAGCAGCAGGAAAAGGACGAGAAATCACCGCTCCGTGCATATCAGCTGAAACCCAGAGCTGCGCCAGTTGAAACCCTAGCGATTGAGAGCCAAACCAAAACACACACACACACATACAAAGGCTTCCCTGTGAAAAGGTTCGCGCGCCGACATGTACTAATGCGCTTGTGATGCGGCTCTCAAGTTAACACTGCGTTTAGTATAAGCCTGGAGGTTTTGAGAGTTGGTTATGCAACCCCTTGATCGACAAGTAAGGTAGGTTGCATAACATTTGAGGCGTATAAAGACAGACTCAATAATATAGGTATCATATAGCTTAGCTCACGAATCTCTGCCGCGATTGACGCCAACGAAGAATTAGCATCGCGGCAGAGATTTGTGAGCTACGCTATACCATATTGTCAAGTGCATTGGTTTGCTCGTCAGGATAGGCAACCCACACTACTTAAAGTCAGTGCGGGTTATCCGTAAATTTAAGGCGTAGCTGTTGCAAAAATGGAGAAAGATAGAGAAAAATCAAGATATCGAGATGACAGAATGTCATGTAGTAGTTTCGGCAGCTACGAGGAGATGCTAGAAGCCCAGTGCGCCCAAGCAGCGAACAAATCACCAAAAAGAACTAGAAACATGACACCGATCCAGGCAATTGACGCAGAGACGGAGAATTGAAGAACCTACGAGGAAGCTCTACGTTTCATCGACAATTCATTAGAATCGAGTAAAGTTGGAAGGACCAAAATCGAATCCTTGAAGAAAAAAATTGCAAAATGGCTGGCTTACGAGTCAAAGCTAGAGGGCATGATATCTTGCCTAAAAGACCAAATCAAGAACCTCAAAGAAGAAAATGAGAAGTTGCGAGAAGAGAATCAAAACTTAAAGAGTACACAAAGGGAAACAACATCGAAACAAGAGAATTTTCATCTTTGTCTTATGCAGAAGTGATGAATTGAAGATACTTTAAGAGGGAAAACTATCAGGGAAGCTGTGAAAAAACAGCGTCCAGTACTTTTCATAAAGGGAGCCAAAGACGAATTGGATGCAAAGGAAATACAGAAGAGGCTAGCAAAACGTTTAACCCGACTAAGGAGAAGGTCAAGATAATGGCAATAAGGACGGCAGGCAAGACTCTAATAATAGAGACTGCAAGCAAGTAGGATCTGGAAAAACTACAACAAAATAAACAGTTAAGGGAGGAATTTGTGATAGAACAAAGAAAAAACATTATTTATAATTTATAACATACCGTCAGCATAATCGGACGAATTCTTGCTCAAAACATTGATAGAGCAGAATTTAGAAGAAACGGATAAGAACCAAGCAGAGAAGGAAATGAAAGTTAGATTTCGTACAGGCCCCAGAACTCAGCCAGATGCCACTTGGTGCTAGAAGCACCATACAACATATACAGAAAAATTGTAAATGGCAAAAGAATTACATTATGTATGAAGCTCTCGCAGTTAAGGAATTTCTAAGTGTGGCCAGATGTGCCAAGTGCAAAGACTATGGTCACATAGCAAAATACTACCGTGCTCAGGATCCAAGATGTGAACATTGCGGTACAGAAAAACACGAAAAGAACGCATGTCAGAACATAAATAAACCTAAAGTTTGCATTCCGTGCACAATAAGGAAAAGGAAATGTAATGCAAAAGAAGTAAAAAGATTGCTTGACGTATAAATTATTTTATGACAGAGAAGTTGCCAAATTTGAATATGGCTATGGTAACTAAGAGTCAGATAGGACAACAAATAAAAATGGATGACAACAATGACAAGTCAAGCATAGTGACCCAATTTGACAATCATGTGAAACTTTCAAAAAAGGAGAGCGATGCAACTAGGATGAGAAAATATAATTTGAAAAACGGTTTAAGATAAATATGCTAGACGTGAAAACGAAAAATAATAATAAAATTGCATATAAACCAATTATTACTGAGCCTGGAAAATTATATTTTACAGTAGAAGATCAGTGCGTGCCTCATTTTATAAATCCGACGGTAAAGACCTTTCCGGTAGGCTTTGCAAAGGCGGTACAAGATTTACACGAGAACTTCAATATTGAGAATTTTAAACATCTAGAAATACCAAATGGGTCTGATCAAGTAATAAGAGCGCTCTATTCCAAGAACAAGTTTAATTGTAGTTTTGTACATGTTGTCTCTTGCAAAGAAACATTCTTTAACGACTTGGAAATATTATTGGCATTTTTACAAGAAATTGAGAAGGAACTAGGTTCTAAGATAATTATAATGCCTGCGGTAGGAATGGGACTTTGGAAGAGACGACATAGTGAAGTAATGGCGGTTTTTCTGAACTACTATAGTAATACAGATCCAAAACTGACAATAAAAATGGTAATAGAAGATACACACACATATGTAGAAGTGGATTGGCAACTAAGGAAATTTGATTATAAACTGAGGACGCCAAGGAGGTAAAAGAAATGAATTCCGCAGTGATTTTAGCGAATCAGTTACAATTATAGATAGGATAGAAGAAAAGGCTTCTGACTCCTTAATTATATTAAAAAAAAACAATATAAACCAGAAAACGTATGAGAAAATGAAGACGAAACGACCCAAATTGAAAGAAGAAGCGTGGCCGTAGGCAAAGAAACCAGAGAAGACAAGCACACAGGTTTACTGAGATCTATAATGAAAAATTGAAAAAAAAAGAAACAAATTAAAAAATGAGCAAGAACCTAATAATCCTATAAATGATGCAACAATCATTGATAAAAAAGGAAAAGAAAAACGAGGATCAAATCTGGAAGCCTTTAATCAAGAATACAAATCTAATGATCAATTATCTTCAAATTTATTTATTTATTTATTTATTGAACAATCACCAGATACAGCTCAGAGGCCATTTTACACTGGATATCCAACAACAACAATAACAATGGAAAGGATTAGGGAATGTATCGGCCAGGGCCTGTTTAGTAGGTACCACCCCGGCATTTGCCTGGTAGGACTGAGGGAAACCCTGGAAAACCTCAGTCAGGATGGTCGGCAGCGGGATTCGAACCCACGACCTCCCGAATGCGAAGCCACTACCACTACCGCTCTACCACTTGAGCTACTTCGCTCGGTAATTTAGAAAGGTTAAGCGAAAGTAACGAGAACGGTCATAAAAATCTAACTAATATATACGAAAACTTTAAGTTGACACTCGAACTTTCGAGGCTCGAACAACCCGCAATTTTAAGACTGGCCCTAAAGCACGTAATAAGAAAATTAAAAGAAAACGGAGACCAAATGTGTTTCCAACGTCAGAGGAGGAAGACATGATGGAGCTCAGCACTAATAATCTTTCAAGCGACCCAAAGCAGTTGCTGGAATTGATAGGCATGGCGTATATACTTAAGCCTTGACTTAAACAGATTGTATATACATTTTGTCAGACTATATGGTCCCTAACTGCTGGACCAAAACATATCATACGTAAATGGATGGTAAACTTAAAGTCCTACAACTGAATGCCATGCGATCAGAGATGGGCATGGAAGAAATCATGCAAAGCAGCATTGCTTGTTGAATAGACATAGTCTGTTTGTAAGAACCGTACTATAAAAAAGACGAGCTAGAACTCCCATGTTATAATTTAAGAAAAATCATGAAGGATATAAACACATTTGCTTCCATCATCATTTTAAATAATGACTTACAAGTTTTAAACATCACACATTTTAATAGTAAATAGACAAATTGTGTCCAAATCAAAAATGGCCAGTTAGACTTCATACTCATTAATTCTAAAATTTTCAATTTTCATTAGCGATAGATGATTTTATTGAAGAATTAACTAACATTTGTAACATGTATACGGACAAAAGAATTTTAATCTTGCAGATGCAAATGCGAAGTCACCATCCTGGCATTCAGGTGTCCTAGATGTAATAGGGGAAATGTTTGAAAATAAAATAAATGAATTAAATCTCATAGTGCTAAATCAGCCAAACAATCCCCCGACATATAGAAATAGAAAAGGGCAAGAAACAAACATAAATGTTACAATAGCGTCGGCAAATTTTGCAAACGCTGTCTCAAACTGGAAAGTAATCGACAAGGAATCATCCAGTGATCATCAAATAATCAGATTTGATATAGAACATACTGTTATTGATGATACAGAAGATTATGACAACAATTTACCATATAATGTAAAATTTATCAACTGGGAAATTTTTAACAAGTCAATTAAATTACCAAATATAGAATGTACAAATGAGACCGAACTTATAATAAAAGATATAGAGAAAGGTACAATGGATGCGGTGAAAAAATCACTTAAATTAAAAATAAGAATAAACCAAAAATAGTAATTCCTTCTGGAATATTAATCTCCAGTTATTAAAGAAAAAAATGAAAGCAAAGAGAAGACAATATCAAAGGACAAACAATCCACATCTAAAAGAAGATAGACTTTTTCAGTATTTACAAATTAAAAATGAATACAAAAATAAAAATAAGACGAGAAAAAGAAAGCTTGGTCGAGGTTTGTTACAGAAAAATTGAGTGCAGACCCTTGGGGAATGCCTTATAAAATAGTTACGGAAAAAAATAAACCAGCATTATTAATATCAACAATGGAGAAACAGGACGGCTCTTATACAAAAGATATTGCAAAGACTATGACTTTAATGATCGAGACATTACTCCCAGATGATAATCCTACAACAGACAGTGAAGAAAACAAAATAGATAGACAAAGTTACGAAAAGCTTTAACCCAGCAGAACCAGAGAATCTACAAGAAATACTTCAAATAACGAAATAGAAACAATAATTAAGGATCTTAAAAATAATAAGGCACCTGGCCCTGATGGTCTTAAAAGTGAAGTATTTAAACAAAATCAACAGTTATGGACGCCATATCTGTATAATAAATGCTTACAGCTGTATATTTTTTTCCAAAACAGTGGAAAAATGGTAACCTAATTATATTGCAAAAACACAAACTAGGATTGATGAACACACCAAAATCATACAGACCTGTTTGCCTCTTCGATATTCTGGAAAAAATCTTAGAGAGAAAATACTCGTAAACAGAATAAAACATAAGAGAGGAGACCTAAGTAATGGCCAATTGCAATACGGTTTCAGAAAAATAAGGGGACTACAGAGGCAATTAATAAATTATTAGAAATCACCGAAGGATTAAAAGAAAATGGAGAAAGATACACCGTAATAATATTTGTAGATATTGCTCGCGCCTTTGACAATCTTCGGTGGCCAGCAATGTTTAAAGAACTAAGAAGATTGAATATAAACAATAATATTCTGAAAATAATAAAAAAATATGTACAAACAGAGTAGTATTATACGGAGCGAAAGGATTAAAAATAGAAAAGAAAATTACGAAAGGATGTCCACAGGGCTCTGTCCTAGGCCCTGTATTGTGGGATATTTTACTGTAGCCGGGTCTCGAGAGACTAAATAATTTACTAGAAACAGCGGGAGTGGTACCGGTAGCATATGCTGATGACCTCGCCATAGTCGTGAATGCAAGAACAAGAGCGGAAATAGAAAATAAGGCAAATACAGTAATGAATAATTTACTTGATTGGTGCAAGTCAGTTAAATTGGGCATTTCTTCTGAGAAAACAAAATACATATCTATCTTGGCATGCGGAAGACTGAAAAGGAATCTGATAATCAAGATAGATTAAAAATCAATTTCAAGGGCTAAGGTCTTTAAATACCTAGGAGTATGGTTGGACGATGCTTCCAAGTTTGAAACACACCTCCAACGTCAAAAAGAAAAAGTAATTAGTGTAGCGAACAAGATATTTTACATGATGGCGGGGAAGGAAATGGATCTCTCAATTCCGGAAATTTTACGTTCTTTTACGGGGAAGGAAATAAAAATTACCAGTTAGGAACAGGATTTCTCGTTCACAAACGAATATTAAACGGGTTGAATTTGCTAATGACAGACCTTCTTTTATTACTCTTAAGGGACGGTGGTGTGATATTATTGTTTTAAATGTACATGCCCCAACTGAAGATAAGGATGACGATATAAAAGACAGTTTTTACGAAGAAGTGGAACGGATAGTTGACCAACTCCCGTGATACCATATGAAAATTCTATTAGGGGATTTCAATGTGAAGGTAGGACGAGAGGTTATTTTCAAACCGATTATAGGGAACGAAAGTCTGCATAAGGAAAGTAATGACAACGGTGTTAGACTCCTGAACTTTGCAACATCCAAAAACCTAATCACGAAGAGTACAAAATTACCACATCGCGACGTTCATAAATACAGTTGGACATCACCAGACGGAAAAACACATAATCAAATTGATCACGTTTTAGTAGATAGAGAAGGCAATCTAGCATAATTGATGTTCGGTCGTTTAGAGAGGCTGATTGTGACACTGATCACTACCTGGTAGCAGCGATAATACGAGAGAGATTATCGTTGAATAAAGGTAATATTCAATATCCAAAAACGGTGAGATTTAATTTAAAGAACTTAGAAGAGAGCCAGGTAAAAGAGGAATACCAGATTGAAGTATCGAATAGATTCTCGGTTTTAGAAGATTTGGAGTGCACTAGTGTTGAGGATACCTGCATTGAAATTAGAGATAACATTAAAATTTCAGCAAAAGAAAAATTGGATCATGCGGAAATTCGTAGGAACAAACCATGGTTCAACCAGAAATGCACTAAACTAGCAGAGAAGAGAAAACAGGAAAAATTACGCTGGCTACAAAATCCGAATGAAATAACTACACAAAATTTCGCATATATCAGGCGGGAAACTTCCAAAACTTTTAGAACAAAGAAACGCGATTTTTTGAAAGTTAAATTAAGGAACTTGAAGATAATATAAAAAGAAAAATATTCGGGACATGTATAAGAAAATCAGTAAATTTCAGAAAGGCTATCAACCTCATGCTTATAAATTTATATTAAAGAAATCTGACGGAATAGTTCTCACTGATACGGATAGAATCTTAAATAGAAGGAAACATTTCTTTGACGATTTGCTGAACACGCGGCCAAAAACTAACACACCAAAGAACCGTATATTCCAGAACCCAACCGAATAGAAGTAGAAACCGCTATAAAGAAATTAAAGAAACACAAATCTCTGGGTGTAGATGAAATTCTGTCTGAGTCAATTTTAGCTGGAGGCGAAAAATTGTGGAACAAGATACACAAACTCATTCTCCTTATCGGGAACAAGGAAGAATTGCCACAAGAGTGGAAAGAATCAATCATTGTTCCAATTCACAAGAAAGGCGACAGAACTAACTGTAATAATTATCGAGGCATTTCTCTTCTGTCAACATCCTATAAAATCCTTTCAAATATTCTATTAGTAAGAGTGACCCCATACGCAGATGAAATTATTGGAGATTATCAGTGCGGATTTAGACGAAATCGATCAACTAACGACCAGATATTTACCATTCGCCAAATACTGGAAAAAAGTGGGAATACAATACCCCGCTACATAAACTATTTATTGATTTTTAGAAAGGGGTTCTATTCGGTTAGGAGAGAAACGTTATACAACGTTCTTACAGAACTTGGAATTCCGAGAAAGCTAATTAGATTAATTAAGATATGTTTAAATGATTCCCAAAATAAAGTCCGGGTAGAAAAATTTTTGTCCACGAGCTTTCCCGTTGAAAATGGCCTGAAACAAGGAGATACGTTATCGCCATTATTATTTAGCTTTGTGCTGGTATACGCTATAAGGAAAATTAAAGATAACAACCAGGGCTTAAAGTTGGACGGTATTCACCAGGTTATGGCATATGCTGATAATGTAAATTTAATAGGGGATGATAGGAGAACAATAGAAAGTAATGCAGAGATCTTATTAAACGCTTGCAGGGACATGGGTTTAGAAGTAAATGCAGAGAAAACTAAATACATGAAAGTGCGTAGGGACCGTAAAGCAGCAAATTATGGATACGTTAAAATATTAAATAATACTCTTGATAAAGTGGATACTTTCAAATATTTAGAATCAATATTAACAGAGGAAAATCATATTCACGATGAAATTAAATGTCGACTAAAAGCAGGGAATTTGTGTTATTATTTGGTTCAAAATCTCTTGTCGTCGCGAATTCTGTCGAGGAATTGAAGCTTAAAATATACAAAACGATAATCACGCCTGTTGTTATGTATGGTTGCGGAACATGGTCGCTTACTCTGAGGGAAGAACGTAGACTGAAAGTATTTGAGAACAAGATCCTGAGACGAATATTCGGACCCAAGAGGAATAGGAATGGGGAGTGACGGAAACTTCATAACAAGAAACTACATAATTTATACGGTTTACTCAACATTGTTAGGGTCGTTAAGTCTAGGAGGCTTAGGTGGGCAGGTCATGTAGCTAGAATGGAAGAAAGTAGAATCTCTTTCATAGCCTTGACTGGAAGACCAATCGGAAAACGACCATTAGTGGCAATCGCTTCGTACGAATCAAGTGCTTGGGGACACATATTAACGGAAAATATTAAGTGCCGTCAAAAAATTGACAGTACTCAAAGAGCAGTTTTATTATGTATGACGGGAGCAATGGCAACTACACTGGTAGAAGCCTTACAGATAATCTTAGGTATCAAATCATTGCATTTAGCAGTTTTAAGATCCGTTGGTGAATATTGATTGAAAAAAGGTGAAAACGATAAAGTGGAAAGACTCTTTAATGCTTTAGTTTTAACATCTGCTGATTTAGAAATAATTTTAAGAGAAAAATGGCGAGAGAATTGGAACAATAGTACGAAAGCCAGAAGAGTCCACGAAATATTCCCAAACATAAAACAAAGATTAGAACTAGGAGATCTTGAGCTAAATAGACATACAATGCAATTCCTATCAGGACACGGACCTTATCGTACAACTTTTACAAAAATCGGCTTGCTAGACGCCGACGAATGCGATTGTGGATATATTCAAAAATCCGGATCACTTGGTTTTCTACTGCCAGAATGTGATCCTACTAGGTGAAGATCAAGATTTAAGAGTCAATTTACGGAATAACCAGGAACAACACTGAATAATAGAACTGATACGTAAAGAGGACCATAGAAAAGGTTTAAATAAAATTTGCACCAAAATATCAGAAATAAAAGAGTACAAATAAGTTTAGATCTAGCGCGAAGAAGACATAATTAAGTGAAAAATTGGAACGTTCCACAATGAACAGAAAGCTGTATAATAATAATAACGGTACTCAAGTTACATATAGTGTTTTGTGTTAGTGGTTAGTCCAGTGTATTGTGCTTGTGTCTAGTGTATTATCTTGGAAAGGGAAGTAAACATTCGAAATTAGTGGAGGACCACTTCTTTAGTAGCAACAGGATCGGAAGTCCAAATTTAACAGAACAAACTTTATTAAACAAAAACGGTACGGAGGATCGATGAGAAAGTAATTATTAAGTCATTGACTTACAAACTATATAACACAGGTTAAACCAAATAGGTCCCATAAGTAACAAAAACTTGGACGATTAACCTAAAACAGGTAAGAAACCAGTAAGTTTTATAAGTAAAAGCAAGTAATAAATAAATAAATAAATAAATATTAATCGTCAATGTTTTTACACAGGAGGGAAACGAAATACATTCAAATTAACAAACCAACACACAGGTAAAACTGAAAAAATTGGTTTCAATGTAAACAAACAAACAAAGATATTTCTTTTAATAATGTTTTATTAATAGTGACATGTGACTGTGAATGTTGTATTTTATGTATGTACGTTATGTATTATGTGTGTGATTTGTAAATCGTGCAATAACAAAGTTATTTCTTTCAGTTATGGTCAATAAAAAAAGAGAAGAAAATAGACCTGAGGTAGTTAGCCCGAACTCAGGTCCAAAAAAGCCCATCCAATACCTAAATAGGGAATAATAATACAGCAAGAGAGAGAGAGATCTGGAAAATAGGAGAGAGATTATTCAGAATGGGCAGTTGCGTCTGCCGATAAGACCAAAGTATTTGGCAAAGGCAGGGGTAGTGGAGGTACCTAGGTCCCAGGCCGCTTCCTTCCTTTACCTTCATCGGGAAGTGTGTTCGCTGAGGGACGTCATCTCTCATATACGTGACGGGTTAAATGGCCTTAGATGCCGACAGCACAGAAATCTAATTCCTAATTCTAACTTTCAACTAATTTTACTTGATAAACTCACAAATATAGCTGAAGATAGTTGGATAGTTGCGTCACGAAGTCGATAAGCTTGGTATATACCTGAGGAATCAAAAAAAGTGGTGACAACATTTAATGTATGCATCAGAAGATGAACGGTCCCTTTGATGCGAAGAGTCCTGTGTTCGATCACAGGCTGTGTACGTTTGTGGCTGGTTCGTTGGATAGAAGTTTAACGTCCCTTTCAGCATCGAAGTTTAATGAGTTGTGAACCTACAGCTTAACATTAGATCCGAACTATTTGAGCTCTTCCTGTTTCCCGTACCGAAGGCGCGTATACTAACGATATAGTCAAAAGAAAGCTTCTCTATGAGTTTGTGGTGAACAAACTGGGTTCGTGGGTTTTCTCGAAGACTTTTTCCATTTTCGTAATAATTTATATTAGGATCATTTTTCAAAAGCAATTGTTCACTTTCGCAATCTTCTCTGAATTTGGCGTTACATTAAAAGTAGTTGTAATATTGCTAGTCTTCGAGCAGAAGGCTGTTCGGGCCTCTTAAGAATCAAGATTAAAGTACACAAAAATAACAATTTTCGTAATAGCATGGCCAGGACGTAGTACTTTGTTATTCGAAAAGTAAATCATTCAACGAAGAGAGAAATAACAAAATTAAGGCATATAAATTAAATATCTGAGCCTGGAGATGAACATCAAGTCATGGTAGTTGAGTAAATATTAATATATTGATACATGAAGAACACAAATACACTCTGTAAAGAAAAAATAGCGACACTTGCTTGGATATGGTTTTCACAATATACTTTAATCAATATGATATTTTATATGAATTCCTGATAATATTACAATGTATATTCCTAATGAGCAGTTCTTTCTTAATACTTGCGCCAAAGTTTCAGGCTTTTGACATGAATTTAATGAATTTATATGCATATATAAGTAGCTATGTGTGTTTTGAGAAAAAATCCTTTATAGGAAGAGTTATACATGAAACTGAAAAAGATCAACAACAATAGCAGAAAACAAGAAATAGAATCCCTTAAGGGTAAGACATATTTTGTGCAAACATCGGGGAGTACCGTACACCAAACTAATATTTTGTGTGTGCACCATGGGCTTTCTGGAGTGCAGCGAATCATCGGAGTCCTTTGGTAGCAAGGCTATTGCAAAATTCTACCTCGATTTCACGGAATAACACCCCGATTATCTGTTCCTTGAATTCCATTCTATTTGAGATAGTTGTCTATTGAATCTTCTGTTCATATTGATTCACAAATTTTCAACTGGATTCATGTCAGGTGAGTTTGTAGGCCACATGAGTCTCTAAATAGTCATATTCTTGAACCACGTATTAACGATTTTCGCTCAGTGACATGATGCATTATCGTCCTGGAACAGGAAGTAGTCCAAATTTTCTTCAGAAAAGTCATCTTTGGCTGTTGTAAGAACTTTACGTACCAGAATTTGAAGATATTTTCGTGCATCAAACGATCCTTCACATATATCCGTCGCTCTGACGTCTTTAACGGTGAACTAAACCCATACCATCACTCATTAACTGAATATTTGCATCCCTTAAACAAAATTCTTGTCAGGTTCCTTGCTTGTTCGTATCCACAACTTCACACCACCATCGTTTCCCACTATTTTAAACTTCTTTTCAGCGAAGAAAACGACGTGCTTGCAGTTGTCATAAGTCCAAGTTGCATATCGACTCACAAAACTACATGTTGAAGTGCTTCGTGTTTTGTCAGTTTCGACTTTCTACACAGTTTCTTCTTTGTAATATCATCTTCACACATTCAAGACAATACAGTTGTACGAGTAACTGCAGTTCCAAGATCATGCCAAACTACAGAAGTGATTTTTGGGGAAATCACTCCTTAAATCTGCAGTGCTATTGATTTCATTTAGCAATCTGCTCTGGGTGATACTTTCATTTTTCTTTCACACTGTTGACGAAGGAACGATTTGTCATGCTGTTTCCACTTGTGAAATTACTCTTCCTGCCGTAGAATGATGGATTTTCAGTATTCCATCTATTCCCTTAGAGATTTGCCTTAGTTGCGCAAAGCAAGAATTATGTCTTGTTTACATGGCAACAAGTGACATTTCTTACCCATCTTATTTGTTTACAATCCACATGTAGCAACAATATCACACACAAACAACGCTGCACAACAAAAATTTTGCCACTTGACACTATCCAAACAATGAGAAAGCCAAGAACAATCATAAAATGCTATTTAGCTCAGCCTACACATCACAAATGCAATGCAGAATTCTCACTACAATAATTTACGAGACGCACTCAGTGCCATCTAACGAAAATATTACTGATACACAAATAATTGGCAAGCGATGTCGTACACCACAGGTGTCACAGATAACGCAAATGAACTATTCCATTCATCATTTCCTTCTATTCCTCTTCTAATGGGCTGCAATTATGGTTTTCTGTGTAAGTTAGCTTGAGAATTGAGGTGTCGCTATTTTTTCTTTACAGAGTGTATAAGACTTTATTGAGATCACAAAAAAATGTTATTTGGCTTGTTTGGACAATCCTTACAGTATGAAATGAATATTCGTCAAACTTATTCCTTCGTTATGACATCTGTCGTTCACTATTCATTACCATCATTATTATAATCATCATGACATTATTCATAATTCATATTAGGATCATACTCGTGGACTTTGTAAGATTGTAATATTAGTGCGATCACCGTTCCTTATTGCATACGATAACTCTAAAACGAAAGCGAATTTTTGAACTGTTTTTCACAATAAATAGCTAGAGCAATTCTCAACTGACGAGGGAAGTGCGCGATGTTACCCAGAGATAATTGCACGAAATTTGGTGTAGGAGTAGGTAATGGAAATAGAAAAGAACGTGTGGAAGCATTCGTTTTGCAGGCGTTCAGCATCAGAAATAATGGGCCTTATAGTTCAGGAGAAGTATGGCTGTCAATCAGATATTGATTGGACGGAGCGTTGCTCGTTGTTGCGACCAGTGCAGAAGTTAAATAAAGTAGAATAAAAACAGAAAATATAAGCTGCACAGAAAATGTGCCAATGTCCGCCCTCAGTCTCACCAGGCGAATGCCGGGATACTAAATCATCAACTGCACTTGGCATTACCCACTTATCTCTATAAAGAGGAATTGAAATAAATGTTTAAAAAAAAAACACTCTCATTTGAACATGTGTTACTTTCTAGCATATTTATTTTTAAATACAGTTCCTGGAACTATGTGTGCCTGTTATATTTTTAATGCTTCTGTTAACAACTGTTTCATTATGTTAAAAGAAACAGCATATAACTCACTGTACGGTATATTAAGGTTAACTACGTTACTTTATAATCTTGAGACCAATTTGGAAGCTAACGTTACGGACATGGCATGTATGTAGACAATGACGTTCTGTCTCACGTGTGCTAGGCAACAGGAGTGAAACGCTTATGTTCATTTTGTGTTTGCACTATTAAACTGCAGTGTTTGTGAAACATGCGTGAATTATATTCGTAGTCTTGAACACAGTTGTTACGAGGCTGTTTCTCTCCAATACATTTTGCTCCTTTTTAATAGTGAGGAGACCAAATTCAAATATTTCCTTTATACTTTGCGTTAACATAGTGGTGTTAATGAACAGTCTTGTATGTATTCAAACGGTTATTTTTGTTATAGCCGTCCACAGTCGTTCCCATTTTAGACATCACTATTCTCGAAATATATATTCGCCTCACAAACACACAATACTTTAATTTTGGTGGGTGCCACGTCGTAGATATCAAACATTCGTACAAATAAAATCAGTTAATATTGGTGGGCTCAAATATTTAACATTTGCGTACTGACAGCATCTTATAGGTGAAGAAATACAGCAACTTCCTTTCGACCCCTTCCCTGGAAAACTTATGGCGACGACCATGATTAATTTATCTATATATTTTATTTATTTTTTAAATATCAAAATCGACATCAAGAGTTATTTGAAATAATGTGTGACTTATATGGAAACAAAGGAAAATTAGATGCCACACCGAAAACTCCATCCATACCAGAAATGGACTACCTATTGATCATATGGGACCGTATTATGCAAGCAAAAACAATGAGAGATATATGTGTACAGTATTGGACGGATACACTAGGTATCTAGTTACATATCCTTTAAAGAACGCTACTATCAAAGCTGTATTGAGATGTTTAGAGGATTATATAAAACATCTAGGGATACCTGAAGCCATCGTCTCAGATAATGGACAACAATTTACTAGTAAATTGTACATACGAAGATTACGTGAATATGTAGTTAAGGTCAAACATGTCACCAAATATCATCCCCAAGCTAATCTTCTGGAAAGAATCCATGCGGAAATCTTCAGACTCATCCGATTATATTATCACAATGATCACGAAAATTGATCCAAAGAAATAGAAAAAACACTAAATTGCTAAATTACTCTGTGTCAGAATCTTTGGATCTATCCCTGCAGAACTATTCCTAAATAATCGTACTCAAGTTCCACTTGTTAAAGAGGTTGGAATTAACCTACAACCGAATACTGAAGATGGTGTAGATTGAACCAAAAGTTGATCCTAGGACATACCAAACAGACCAATTTAATCAAAAGGAGGAATGAGAAATACAATTTGCAGTAACCGCATCGAAATACTATTAATGAACAAGATATTGTGTTCGTCAAACGACACAATCTTAGCAGCATGATCACTTTCAAAGTTGTGAAATTATGTGATGCTTACCCAATTGGTAACGGCAAGAGCAGGGCAGTTGATAGAATTAGTATCCGGCATTCGCCTGGTGGGACTGAGAGCGGACATTGGCACATTTTCTGTTCAGCTCATCTTTTCTGTTTTCATTATACTTTATATAACTTGTTCTGCATTGGTCGTAACAGCGTACAAAAGCTCCAACGTATCAATATCTGATTGACAAGCCATACTTCTCCTGAACTGTAGGGCCCATTATTTCTGATTCCGAACGCCTGCTGAACGAATGCTTCCACAAGTTCCTTTTTATTTCCATTACCTACGAGTACTCCTACACCAAATTTCGTGCAATTATCTCTGGGTGACATCGCGCCCTTTCCCTGTGGGTTCGTCAATAGAAAGTCAATCCGTTAACATATCCGCGGATACCAGTGATTTTAACGATATATCCCATTCATTCATAAGTGTACGTTTTATGTAACATTTATATGCAACCCCCAAAACATGCAAGAATTATAGGTTGCATAAATATCTAGCCGAAAATATTTACATATTCCTGATCTTTCATAAATGAATGTTTCGCGCGATCCTCATGTGCAGTGTTTATGTAACTATATAATAACATTGTTACTTTAATGTAATAGATAAATTGCAGTATTTCTCGTAGTGTTCGCATACTAAACCAACGGGGCAATTCTAATAATTCTAGTTGCTTCTCAGAATCAAAAGCCATACACTATAATTATCTTGTAAAATATTATGCATTATTTTGAACCACAGCAATACAACAGAATGAGACAATACGCTTCACTTAATTATTGTCATATTGACATTACTGGTGATTATTAATTTCATTAATAATTCCTCGAAATAATATTCAAAATGAAAACTTACTTGAAAGTCAGTATGTGTAAATGTATCTTTACTACAATTTTGTTATAGTTGACTGTAGCAAGGCTTTCCTTTTACTAACACAGTTTCTTTCTTTCAGTTCCGGATCTCAAATTTGAAAATTACCTCTATAGTAGGGACGTTAACATAAAAATTGTGCACTTCTGGAAAAAAAAAAGGTGAAACTTTCAAGAATACTTGTTTACAACCGGCAGAAGAAATCTAGAGGTAGGGTCCAAAGTTTGTGGCCGCCATATTGGAAAATGGCTGCCATCTTGAAAAATAGGACTATTTTTCAGAATATGCATTTTAAGTAGCTACTGCTTCAACATCATTCAGCCGAATTTCATGGTTGATACGTCATTCTCTTCAGAATAAAACAGGGTTTTAAATGCAACATGGCACATGTCCGTATGATGTACAAGGAAAGGGACATTCAGAGGAAATCGGGATTTTTCTTTAAAAATATCGTTTTTGGAAGTTTGAGTTACCTTACAGCCTCCCCAGGTGAGAGTATGCGACCCTAATGTACCCTGAAATAATATAAAGGGGTTATGATCTCTTTGCCAAATAACATTGGAGTATCGTACAGAATGACCTAAGAAAAAATTATTTCCTAATCCGGTTTGAAAGTAGGAAATTTACACTAAGAAGGAAAATTGCGATCTAAAATTTCTGGATAAATTAATATTCCAACGAATTTCATGGCTAATACTTAATTTTCTTTAAAATGATACAATTTATCAATTACAATACTATCCATGCTCGTGTGAGGTATGGAAAAAGGGAAATTTGGGGGAAATCGGGAAATACATCTGGAAACCCTTTTTAAAAAGGTTTCTTGCTCCTGAAATGATCCCGGGTGAAAGCACGTGTCCTTAATGTACCCTGGAAAATACACTGGAGTATTGGTAATGTTTCTGCCAAATACCATTCCGATATTATGAAAAGTAATTTCCTAATCGTCTTAATTGTACAATTGTACATTAGGGTGGTTCTTTTGAGACCCTTGATTTTGAAACCTGGAGAAAAAAGGAAATTATTTATAACATTTCATTAGTTTGTGTTTCATTTTACATTATTGTACTTCATCATTTTTTTATTTTAATACAACAAACACCTTTGTTCTTATCTGATACGTTAGAAAGAAAACGAGAAGAAATATTAGAGATTAAAAGTCTTTTAGGTAAAACTGATATCTTGTAACAAACTACATTAAATATCAGTCTCAACGTCGTCAAAATCATCATCACTACTGTCAACAAAAGTAGGAAGCTCAAATTGTTCACTTTCATTTTCATAGTCAGTACACTTGCAAAGCATTGTACACTGTAATCGTGAGAATTGCACATTGCATTTTGTACATGCAACGAGGAGTTTTGCACTTTTTGCAGAACAACGGAATAATTCCCTACATTCCCGAGCTGCTTTAGGAAGAGTTGTCCAACACGTTGGCTCAAAGCTCCCAGTTTCATTTATGTGCCAACCCTAAAGGCCTGGATTAGATAAGGTAGTTTTTTTTCTTTAACCAAACACTGTCTCCAACAAAAACCAGCTTGATAACCACTCTTCAAGACATGTTAAAATAAAGTTGATATGTTGGTAAACGTCCTTTGTTTGTAAAGTTATTTTCTACACTCATTAACTCTGCTATGACATGATGACTTATCATACATCAAAACAACAAATTTGTCAACTTCATCCATAAATATCTCAATTTCTGCAGGTTACTGGGACAAAATCTGGATTGTCTGTGTGATCTTCGGGAGATTTCTGTATGTTTCCCAAGCGTTTTTTCCATAACCTGTAAACGAGGAAGTTGTGTTGCAACCCGACAATGCATGGAAAAAAGAAGGGAAGTAGTTTTTTTTTTACCCCAAGCTTGGTAAATAGTAGATGAATTGGGATGTACTCTAAATTTTTTCCAGTGCCAAATGCAATCCATAAGAAGTCTGTAGTTGATTAAATTTTGACAAAGAAAACACTACAACATCAGAAAATGAAATGAAATGGAATCTTTAAGTTTTACGTCCCACGCTTATGCCGGTTGGGCTAAAGGAGACGGTGATTATGAGAAATGAATGAAATGGTGGAATGAAGAAAGTGGGAGGAAACGGGAGAACCCCGAGAAAACTCACGACCACGGTGTTTGTCCATCACAAAGTCCACGACGTGAGCTGGGATCGAACCAGGGACCCCAAGCACCGGAAGTAAACGCTCTACCACTGAGCCACCGCGCCCCCACTACATCAGACTCCACTGCCCGAATGATGATAGATTTGTGTCTAGCTTGATACGCCTCCTTAGCGTAAAGTAAAATTCTTGTATTCGCTTCCTCTTGACTACGTGGCTGATGATCTTCATGAGTACATAATGGTGTATTGCATAATATTGCTTCTTCTTTGGTAGTCAAGCCTTCTTTCCCGACTCGAGATACGAGTTTAGTTGCAAGTAGATCGAAGAATTCCTTCTTGTTTTCACTATTGAACAAAGCATTCAAGTTCTAGGCATATGCGTATAACTACAAACTTTTCGTCTTATGCCAGTACTTCTAAACATTGTGGTCTCAGCTTTCAAACTGTCAGATTTGTAGTCATCCGAGACAATGTTAGTTCTGTCTATACTGTCCCATTCGTGAACTATGCTGGCAAATATCTGCGTGCACATAAAAGTCTTGGCATCTCCAGGAGGTATCATGTGGACTAAGGCTGGGCCATCCAGTATGGCACATGATGCTGAAGGTCTGTCGCTGGGATAGTCAAAAACATTTCTGAAACACTAAAGAAGATCAGATTTCTTAGATTTTCAAATACTAACACAGTCTGACAAAGATGATGAAAATGGCTTCATGGCTAAATAATTCGTCAAGATCAGAACCTCGTTGCTGACACCGATATATAATTTTGAAAAGAGGCAGGCATCATTTCTTGCTCTTCTGATCAGCAATAGGGTTTTGCTCTTGGTTGGAGTTTTTGTTTTGAACAATTTCACTTAATTGCGTTGGATCTGTTTCTCAATTGATCCATACTACCTGTTGTTCAAGTCTGTTGTTGACAAATTCTTTAAATTGATGTGTTCCAAGGTCTCTTAGTTCTTTTAAATTCGCAATTCCACTTTGAGAAACAATGACTTTATTATACACATTTCGCAAGTCTTGGCTGCTGTCTTCAGATGGATTGCTTAAATCTTCAATAGACTAACTAACTAACTCTATGGCCTATGGAACCCGGAGGTTCAATGCCGCGTTCACAAAAGCTCTCCACTGACTTCTATCCTTAGCTAATTGCATCCAGTTTCTACTTTGTATTCCTATCTCTGCAAGATCCATCTTAATATTATCCTCCCATCTGCGCCTAGGTCTTCCTAATGGTCGTTTTCCTATGGGTCTACCAGTCAAGACTTTGAAAGCGTTTCTACTTTCTTCCATTCTAGCTACATGACCTGCCCACCTAAGCCTCCTAGACTTGACGACCCTAACAATGTTCGGCAAACCGTATAAACTATGTAGTTCCTCGTTATGAAGCTTCCGCCATTCCCCATTCTCGTTCCTCTTGGGTCCGAATATTCTTCTCAGGATCCTGTTCTCAAATACTTTCAGTCTATGTTCTTCCCTCAGAGTAAGCGACCATGTTTCGCAACCATACAGAACAACAGGCATGATTATCGTTTTATATATTTTAAGCTTCAAATTCCTCGACAGAATTCGCGACGACAAGAGATTTTGAACCGAATAGTAACACGAATTCCCTGCTTTTAGTCGACATTTAATTTCTTCGTGAATATGATTTTCGTCTGTTAATATTGATCCTAAATATTTGAAAGTATCCACTTTATCAAAAGTATTATTTAATATTTTAACGCCTTCACAATTTGCAGTATTACGGTCCCGACGCACTTCCATGTATTTAGTAAATCTTCAATAGTGTACTTCAAATTATTCACATGTTTGAAAAATAAAGACTGGGTTTTTGATGAGCATTCATGGTGTTTTTTTGAGGATGTGTTAGGGTTTGAAACCCTTCTTCAATTTTTTGTATCAATCTTGTTACTTCAGGTTACTTTTTGTATCAACTTGCTACCATCCATCGCCTCAAAACGTCTGGGTTTTCTGTTAATCCCACTGCACCTCCATCCCCCTTAATGTAAGCATTGCACTGTTCATGCGCATGGTCCAATGTCATTGCAGAAAACAATCTTCTACTAATGTTGGCAGTAAACTTCCCAGCCAAAAAGTCCTCTGGATTCTCGGGTGTATCTCTGGCAGATTTTCCATGTCACGACAATGCATTGGAAGCCATTTGGCATAGTTTTGGTGGTTAAATAAATAGAGCAAAGGAGCCCATCTTGTCAGAGAGTTCACATAGAGTTCAAAGTTGGAGATTCAGATTGATGTTAAAAATTTCAGAAGCTAATTCTCTAGTTCCATCCCATAAGCGAAACTTGGAATTCTTTCACAATTGTCTTTCCACTATTCTTTAAACGGAAGAGGCTCACAAGTACCATGTTTTTCTTCATGACCATTAATATATTGAGTATAAGCTTGTTTTGACAAGATAACCTTGTCCTTGAAATATGACGCACTTTGATTTAAGACTGAGCTCTACCCGAAGATGTTAACCCAGCCTCAATGATGGATTCAACTCATCCACTGCCAGCTAAAAGAACTCCGAGTACACTCATGATAGCCTTCTTCAGATGTAGGGCCCCGAAACTCTTTAGGACATGTCTACTGAATACGTTTTGCAATAGCATACAGGGGAACATCACAAGTAATACCGGGTGTTTGTCCTTCATTGGGATAATTTACAGCATCTGCTACTACTGACATTGAATGTCTAATCATAGCAGGTAGACCGGCAACGTCTGGAAACATAGGCAGTAATCCACAATGAGTTAAGCGTTTTTCTCTACTTAACGTCAGAGTTAACTCTTATGAAGTACAGCTAAAAAAAGTGATATTTTGTTCTAGCAAACAAGATTAGGAAATTATTTTCACAACGTTGCTATGTATGATATCGGTATGGCAATTGGCAGAAACATTACCAATACTCCAATATATTTTTCAGGGTACGAGGGGGGACCCAAAAGAAACCGGATTGAAAGACCGCTGCCGCTCCTAGGCGTAGTAGAGAGTTCTCCTGCTAGGTGGGTCTAGTAAAGACAGTTCCAGATCAGTTGGCCAAGCAGCGTCTGCGAAGGAGGTTAACGTTTGATCGTATTATTGTTTTTCTCAACTGTTCTCGTTTGCCGCCTGCGAAATCGTTATGGCAGATTCAAAGGAACAAGGAGTGTGTTTGCTTCCTACTTGGAAAATTGGAAACGAAAACTTACCAAATGCTTCTACAGGCTTTCAAGAAGGATACTATGAACCGCACACAATTTGTTGAGTCGTTTGGGCGCTTTAAGTGTGATGAGATGAGTGTTGAAGATCATGCTCGTTCTGGTTGCTCTTCATCATTTCGAAACGACGAAAACATCGAACAAATCTGCCCCAAAATCAGCGAGGATCGTCGTTCCTTATCGATGATACTTCAAAACAAGAAAGAATGAGTTGGAGCTCGTGCCAGCGTGAGGTTTTGCAAATGAGGCATGTTGCCGCTAAGTGTGTTTCTTGCCTGCTCACACAGGATCAAATCATTCGTCTGAATTTGAGCCAGGACTTGAAAAATCAGGTTGAAAGTGATCTAAACTTTTGACCAACATGATGACATTTTTCGAGAATTAAACAAAATTTAAAAGGAAAATGTTTTCGTGGTGTAGAGGCTGTAAAAAGAACTTCGCAGAGCGCATTGGACGATATAAAAGTTCCCGAGTTCCAGAGGTGCTTCAAACAGTGGGAAAGAAGATGGGAGAATTGAATCGCCCATCCATTTAATGGAGAGTACTTTGAAGGAGACTGAAAGAATTTTGTAAAAAATATGTAATAAATTATTTTTTTAGAACGAAAGTCCGGTTTCTTTTGGGTCCTCCCTCATACATTAAGGAAACGTGCTTTCACCCGGGATCATTTCAGGAGCAAGAAACGTTAAGAAAAGGTTTTCTTATATATTTCCCGATTTCCCCCAAATTTCCCTTTTTTAATACCTCACACGAGCATGGACAGTATTGCAATTGATAAATTGTATCATTTTAAAGAAAATTAAGTATTAGCCATGAAATTCGTTCTAATATTAATTTATCCAGAAATTTTAGATCGCAATTTTCCTTCTTAGTGTAAATTTCCTACTTTCAAACAGGATTAGGAAATATTTTTTTCTCATGTCATTCTGTACGATATTCCAACGTTGTTTGGCAAAGAGATACCACAACCCCTTTGTATTATTTCAGGGTACATTAGGGTCGCGTACTCTCAACTGAGCGGCTGTAGGGTATTTCAAACTTCCAAAAACTATATTTTTAAAGAAAAATCCCGATTTCCTGCAAATTTCCCTTTCCTTGTACATTATACGGACATGCACCATATTGCATTTAAAACCCTGTTTTATTCTGAAGAGAATGACGTATCAACCATGAAATTCGGATGAATAGTTTTGAAGCAGTAGCTACTTAAAATGGATATTCTGAAAAATAGTCCTATTTTTCAATATGGCGGCCACTTTCCAATATGGCGGCCATAAACTTTGGGCCCTACCTCTAGATTTCTTCTGCCGGTTGTAAACAAGTGTTCCTGAAAGTTTCACCTTTTTTTTTTTTCAGAAGTGCACAATTCTTATAAAATTGCCCACTTAACCTCCGCACTACTAATAACAAAGTGACAATATACACAAAATGACAAGGTAATTTAAATTTGAGATATTAATAACGTTTTCGTTACTCAAGGGCCATTCTCAAATTGTAAAGATAGTCTGTTACAGATTAACATTTCGCACCTTACATCAGGAAAGTCGCGTATTTCTTGCAAGTATATTGAATACAATTTGCCCCAATTCTGGTACGCCAGTCCGGTAAAATCCAACTGACATTCATCATCCTCCACTCACCAAACTTATCCAAGAACCCGGAATGTGTACATTTTGTTGATGAAAACATAGATTGGGTAGATGCGAGTTAAGTATACGATTTTACATCCGTGGAGAAACCACGCTCTATAACACAACCAATGGATGGACCAAGGTTGTGCGCATCTTGTCTTTTTTTCTAATTTCTAATATGTTCTGAAAACAGACTGTGATGCTCAGTCAGCCAGGAGGCAGTTTTATTTAACAAGAGTAACATCATAGAGAATACATAGTTACGATATGAGTTCGAACTGGTATATTAATGATTATTTATTAAAAATATTTAAAAAAAAAACAGATTGAATAATTCAAAACGAGGAAAAATTTATAAATAGTTATGCTGTTTTTATCTATTATGAATTACGTATTATCTATTAAGATCTATTATGGATTACGTATTATGGTCTTACATAGATAACGAAATTAGATTACCTTATTTAACTCTTAACTTGGCACTGTTGCTCTCGAGCAACATTGCATTCTATTGCGTTATCCGCACGAATTATAACTTCAGTGATCATTTAATTGGCATTATTGCTTTAATATAATATTCATATACCTGACTTGTGGGTCACTTTTTTAGATACTTCTAATCTTCGTGAACAGGGGACAGTCTTTAGTGTTGTAGAAACTTTATCTCCTACGTTCCGCGAAAGTTCTTTTTATTTATTTATTTATTTATTTATTTATTTGTGGTTTCTTGCTCTATAGGAAAACATTTCAACAAAATGCTGCTAATTACTGGGAGTATTCTTATGACATTTTACTATAATAGGGCAATGATGGTCAGTAGCTACACATACGAGCTATTTTATGGCAATGTTGCTTTGAAATAAACACCCTATATTTTCTAACCAAAGTACAAAAATACTTTTAAAATTACGAAATTATGATAAGGAAGAGATGATTCAACTATAAAAGCAAACTATATATTGTAATGGTAATGCTATCAATGCTTGCAAATTAAAGGGTTAAATGTTCGTTGTATGTGCGCATCAATACAACAGTATTAGAAAATTACCAGCGATTTACTAAGTACGTAGTGTATCTTTCTGCCAAAACTGGACAAACAAAGATATTTAAAACTCATTTTTCCTTTCACTGGGACCGACATACTGATTTCATATAAATGGATATATTGGTATTCTGTGTATTAAATAGCTCCCACATACTAAATTTTGTTGTCTGTATGTTCGATTGTTCAAAAAACAAGTAAGAACAGTAATATTTTTTTTACTTCTTTTTACCGTTTAGAGCGAAATTTCTAAATGAAAAAGAATCGAGATTGAGAACTTTACCAAAGCCACAATCTGCCATAATACCAAATAGTAATCTCAATCAACAGAGCACGTCTTGAGTGATGATGAAAGTTGAAAAATTTGCAACTCAAAAATTCAATTTTTATATGCACTAATAGATTAATGAATAAAATCTTATAAATTACAATTGTGTACTCAATATGGAAAATATGATTTAGGTATTACATTCAATAGAAACGATTCTTTCATTATTTGGCTTAGAGCAACCGAGAAAATCCCATGTAGCCTAAGAATCGTCCAGTGTAGATGTATTTAAATATATACGTAGAATTAAAGGGACTATTTTTCTGTTTGTGAGCCCTTATTACTCACTAGAAAAATATTTATTATTGTATACGATGCAAATTAAGCAAAATAAAGTGGAATAATTTTTATAATCATTATTTGATCACTATATTTGTATTATTATACGACAAGGGTTCAAAAAATGAATTACAAATGTCGATGTGTTGTCACAATTAGCGTGCTGCGAGCTATGTTATGTATTGTTTCAGAAGCAATGACTTCCACAATACTTGGCTTTCTGGACTGTTCCAACTCGAACCACGAGGTTTATTATGATTTTTGTAGCAAAAACATCTCACTTAAGAGGTTCATAAGGAAAATGAAGTATGAGACAAATGCAATGCGTACAGGCATCGTTAGGTGGCAAGTAGCTCGAACAAAGTCGTATGGACTTGATAGATTGATCAGCGATAAGAGCTATCAACCTAACATAATGCGAGTGAAATAACTGATTCTACATTTGCAGTGTGACTTGGGAGAGTGGCAAAATAATGTTAATTGAGTATGTGATAAGCAGAGAACATTTCATTGTTCACGATTAACTTATATTATACATCGCAAATTCTGTTCAAGTTAAGTATCTCGTTCGCTGACGTCCCAACACAAAAATACAAGCTCCGTGTCTTTTCTAAGCTTACTTCAACAGTATTCTCTAGAAGACAACGATATCTTAAATTGGATAACCCCAGACAAGGAAACATAAATGTACTACTACTTTCCAGATACAAAGAGATAATATAAAGATAAACATTTTCATCTGCGAAGAAAAATGTCCTGGTAATTGTTTTCTTTAACTGTGAACATTATTCACAGGACTCATTTACTCTTCTAAGTAGATCCAGCGGATAATGACTATGAAGAAGTCCTCTGCATGAAATATATAGACCCTGGTTGAAGGGATAACATATAACCTTTGCGCACATCCGTGAAAACGAAAGATGGAAAGTTTCAAGACAGACGAAGTGTTTTTCTTATTGGTGACAATGCTACCGATTTAAGCACGGCTTGGTTCAGAGGTTTGACCGGAGATATGACAGCATTGGTTAGACAATGTAGATCTTGAGTCGGTAATTTTTCACCTTTTCTCTGAGCTGAGAAAACACTCACACGGGAAATTACTTGTCAATGATAAGCAGGTAAATATAACAGTACGATTATTTCACAGCCAGGTAACAGATTTATATTATCAAAGAATCGAATGTTTAGTTATGAATTTAGGCAACTGTTGACAGCAATTCGGTAATTATGTCGAAAAATAACGCAAGATATGTGCATTCTATTTTTTTATGCTTCAAACAGCAATATAATTTGGTTAACCCACAATACTAATCAGTACTGTACAATAGTACTTATATTAGAATCTCCTTCGTAATTGTACTGTACATGACTCTTCTGATATCTAGTTTCCACAATAATCATGTGATTGCTACAGTTACCGTAATAATAAAATTTCAGAAAAACTAATATTAATGGGTACTTTTCTTATAAGACTTTCCTTCCTTCTTAATTTGCCATCCTAAAATTAAATATGAGCTTCGCCACTACTTACTTTTAAATCTTGTACTAGTTATAAAATAACAAACATGATTCAAAATTTTTTTGCTGATTTCAAGGTACATATACACCTTAAATATGCACATGTAATTTAAGTTTACAAAAGTCTCTACTTTTTAAATTATCCAACCTAATCAATAATTTAACATATAATAACGATCAATTATTTCTTGTCGTATATTCTCACATCATATTAGAAAGTTTTATAATCAAGTGCTTCAAGTATAAATAGTGGAGAAAGACAGAGGAAGCGTTGAAAAGTTAGGTTTTTAATTATAAATTTTCTACGAAAGAAAAACTCAGATTAAAAGAAAAAAACATTCTTTTTCCAGGCTTTATGTAAATTTTATGTGAAAGTTATTCAGCCATATAGTTTAAAGGAAAAAAACAAGCATCCGGAATCACCTTCATTCCACAATTCTCCTCCTCCTCCTCCTCTCTCTCTCTCTCCTGCATGTCTTTGCCTTCTAATTTGCTTTATTTTAAAAATGTAAACGTTCTCTTGCAGAACACCGAGTCCATGTTGTTTTTCAGTGTACTTTCTTTCCTATAATAACTTCTATGTTAGTCTGCATATGAATCAGTATTCTTATCATCATTTCGTTCGAAATCCTACTACTATGGCTACGTAAATTATTTGTTACGAATTGAAAAGTTTCCATGGACCAGTGGCCTGCTTTATTTTCCACAGCTCATGACGGAAGTTATATAGGTAAAAAAAAAATGAAATTTTATTACTACAAACTAACCTAAAAGCTCTTACTTGCACGGTAAATAATTGGATCAAAAGATCTAATATATTTCAATTAAAAAATTTCTTGTAGGCCATATATCTGGAGAACTACATATAGTGTAGCCAAACCCAAAGTATCACTTAACTCAGAACAATCAAAAATTTTCTTTTATACTTTATATCTGAAGATGTACATACAGTGTAGCCAAACGCAAACTACTATCACTTAACTCAATGATGTGCTTATTACATAGAAAATACGAAACCTAGATTTAGGAGACGTTCAGAACTTTTGTGGCCCGTGATCCAAGATCCAATATATTTCAATCAAAAATGTTCTTGTAGGCCTTATATATATGGAGAACTACATATAGTGTGGCCAAACCCAAATTATCACTCAACTCAGAATGATGTGCTTATTCGTAGAAAATACGAAAACTTGATTTAGCGGTGGCCGTTAAAAATTGTGCGACCCCTTATCGAAAAACTAATTATTGGTCAAGATCGCAATCTTTTGATGTATTTTTTTGATCATTCCTAAAATTCTTGGCCAAGATCGCAATATATATTCTTTTTTTTTTTTATCAATCCTAAAATTCTTGTTAGCATGTTAATTCAACATAAACCTGATTCCTTAGTTATGTTAAATTTTGACATATTCCTGGTGCTACTTCAACGTCGTCGGATTTTAGAGTAAACTGTTAAGATGGTAATCGATAAATCAGTTACCTGAAATGGTATTTATAGGTTCAAATACACCGAGAACAAGCGTAAGAGCATCAAAAAATAATTGCAACTCTTCTGCTCATACAAATTTTAACACCCCGGGTTCGATTCCCGGTGGGAGCTCATGTGGTTCGGATTCCACGTTAAGCAGTAGGTCCACGTCTTATATAGCCTCGCTGCTGAAAGGGACGCTAAATTAAAATCAACTCAACAAATTTTAACACAAAATTCATACTCCCACAAAACTATCTTCATTAAAGGTTACTTAACACGTAATGTTTGCCAACAAGAAAACCAACTTTTTTCCTCGAAGGTCAAGACCTAAGAGTTTACTAACCCCTACTATAAATCCTTCTTTGTCAGTAGCTTCCATCGGTGTTGTGGAAATAAGGAAAGAAATCTATTAATAGTTTACTTTTAGCATTCACCCAGTATAGCAAACCTTATTATGGTTACTACAACATATTACAGACCATGTACTTCTGCAGTTTTCACACTACATCATAATTCAGTCACGAATATTTGGGTAGTTAGTTACGCTTTGCTGCTAGCACACATCATTTGACAATATTTGGGGGATAAAAATTAGAAATTAAATTTCTGGGCTTCTGATATATATGGCCATGTAACCTATCACGTATGAGGGGATGACGTCCCTCTGCGATCACACGATCCAAAGAAAGAAAATAAGAAAGGATTAGGGAAGGAAGGAAACAGCCTGATACCTGTATGTTAGGTATCATCCCGGCATTTGCCTGGTGTGAATGATGGAATCCCAGGAAAACCTCACTCAGGATTGCTAGCCTGAAAAAGTTTGTACACTCTTTCGACCGAGAGCCTCCACTGGGAATCTAACCCACGACCGCTTGAAAACATTTGCGAAAAATAATTACTATATGGTGATTATATAATACATGCAGTGCTTTCACGTAAATTATGTTGGGAAGTATGTAAATGTTATAGGGTAGAGCAAAGCTTTTTTACTACTGATCCAAGCTTTTGTGTGTTTTCTCTAGCGACATTAAGGAATAAGTAACACCTTTTAAGAGTCGAGATCTTTCCACCTTCGATATTTTTAGTTTTTAATTGATATTTGTAGTACAGAAACATATGCTCCATTTGTGATAACAAAGTGTCACCGCGCTCTTTTTATAGTTTATCATAACAAATAAGTAAGGTCTGTTATACAATCATGTTAAAAACTTACTTCCCAAAAATTCTATCTTAGCCCTATACGAAGGATTTCAGGAAATTAATTACATAGCGTATTAGTCATTTTGGAGGCTGTTTCCTGTTTGCATATTCATCAAATCTTACCATTTCCGGGTGGAAATAAAACACATTAAATAAATTAAATATTTATTCTTTTCAAGTATTACCGAGTTTCTACTTAACCGAATTATTAGCGACTTTGGTAAAAGTAACCCCTGGATTTATTCCGAGTGGGAGCACTAATACTTTCACATGTTGAGCCAGCATCATGTCGTACTTGAGGAACTGACCACATATCACCTAGTTGAACTTCCAATATCTGATCAGCCATAGCCCTTCATGGTCTATTGCTCCAGAGAATATTGTTTAGTATTTTCTTTTTCTATTTGCTAGTTGTACTTCAATACAATAGTGCAACTAAACAAAACTGGAAAGAATGTAACTTGTTTATTAGATGTTTCTGTTCCAATTCGACTTATCTCTGTGTACTAAAACAAAATATTGAACTTCGTGTTCGCAAGAGCTTCTCTAGTCGGGCGCGTGGTTAGTGCATTGACTTATAAACAATATACAATACTTGGTATTTATATCATATATGTATCTTTCTCTCAATATATGTGAGTGCGTGTGCTTCTCCGATATTGCAATTATTAACCCCTTTCCTTTTTTTCTGGCTACGCCACTGTCTGTAGGAAGTTTATGCTTTTGACGTGTATCTATCGACTGAAAAATGAATCAAAGTTCCTTACCCGTATTCTTAGATCAATAGAATCATTAACTTCTTATACGAAGCACGATAAACAGGACGTATCTAGTTTATCAAGGAAATTATAAACACATTTTCCCTTTCCCTTCAACAATTGCTTCAGGCAGTGGTTTCGAACCTCTCTGTCTCACGATACACCTTACTGAATTCCAAGGGCATCAGAACATACTTGTTTATTTTTTTTAAATAATTAATAATGTAAATTATAATAGTATAAACGGACTGTATACCGGTATTCTCTGGTTCCGAAAATTATGGAAGTTAGAGAAGAAATATTTAGAGAGCCACGAAATAAAGTGTTGTAGGAAGATAAAGAAGATAAAATGAACGGAAAAAGTAAGATCTTTTAAAACGTGTAGGAGAGAAGAGGACTACGGTTCTAGCCAGCATCTTTCGTAGAAAGGCCAATTGGACTGGGCACATCTTGCGAAAAAAATTTTTCTTCATAGCCCCATAGAGGAAAAGGTGGAAGCCAATGAAATGGAATCTTTCAGTTTAACGTCCCACGAATATACCCTTTAGGTTATGGGAGACGGATGATTAAGGTAAATGAATTATGATGGAAGCATTGGTGGAATGAGAATGAAGGAGGAAACTGGAGTACCCAAAGGAAATCCACGGGCATGATGTTGTCCACCACAAAATTTGCTTGGCTGGGGATCGAATAAGGATCCCAGGAAAAATTGAAGAAAAGTATGGAGTAGAAAAAACAGGAACACAACTGATCAATGATTCGAAAACTAGAAGAAAATATTGGAAATTACAAGGGGAAGCTGACGATTGAGACGTGGAAAAAACATTTCTAGTCCTGAATCTAACTAAAGAAAATTCCTGAATCTAACAAAAAACCTCATTAGTTTCAGGACCTACCAATACGCAGAATACTTATAATAATAATAATAATAATAATAATAATAATAATAATAATAATAATAATAATAATAATAATAATAATAATAATAATAATAATAATAATATGTGAACACAACTGAGTAAACTCTGAACTGTGATCAATGAAAATTCCCATTACTATTATATGTACAATATTTCTTTTATAAAATTTATCAGAAGGGGCTGAGAGAGCATACTTAATGATTTTCAGTATGTATAAAGGTAACCAACAAATTTCTGTCGTTTCTCGTGGAGATCTGTGTTCAATTTTCCCTCATACCGTCAGTTAAATGCGAATGGAGATAAGGTGAAAATATGTTGTTGGTGTAGGTATATCCAACGTAATACCTGGTTCTGGCACTTCAATTACACCGTGAACTTGCGTAAGAACAGACTGAACATGCGACCTCCCCATACCGTCGTGAGTGCGTGTATGCTGTATGAGTTCAAACTGGGGTCGAACGCCGCTGCAGCGGGACGAAAGATATGGCAGGCCTTTAGTGAGGGTGTTGTGACTACGCGGACAGTACAGCGGTGGTATAAAAGATTTAAAGACGGCGACGAAACACTCGAAGACACACCAAGTGCTGGAAGACCAACACATGCACAAAATGAAAATCTTCAGGCAGCAACTGAGGTGAGACATGTGAGAAACAGAGACTACAATTCAGTGTGAGTGGAGAAACCATTCAGCATCACCACAATCAACTTGGAAAGCACTACAAGTTGGGTCGATGAATCTCACATGACCTGACTCCGGGCCGGAAGGCAACCGAGCAGAAACCTGTGTTTCCTTGCTGTCTCGTCTGAGGAAGGAGCCATTCCTGGACAGGGTGTTGACATATGATGACAAGTGGGTCCTATACGAAGCTCCACGGCACCGTCATCATTGGTTAGCATCCCACGAACCGGTTCTAAAACAGCTGCAACCAACACTGCACAAGAAGGATGTTCTTCTGTGTGTTAGGTGCGCTGCTCTTGGCATTGTGCATCGGGAACTGCTACCAGTTGGTCAGAGCATCAATGTAACTGGATGCTGTCAACATTGAACCGTGTTCAATGAAAACTCAAAACTCTGGAGCCAGCACTTCTGAATCGCAAAGGTATCCTCCTGTTGCAGGACAAGGCTAAGCACCACGTGGCTAGGATGACCCGGGATATCATTCTGCGCCTTGGATGGGAAACATTATTACATCCGCCATACTTCCTGGACATTGCTTTGTCCGATTTTTACCTGTTCCATTCCTTTGACAATCACCTTTGAGGACACCAGTTCAAATCCCTAGTAGAGGTGCAAAATGCACTGGACACCTTCTTCGCTTCATGGTCCACCAAGTTCTACCGCGATGGAATCCATGGCCTTCCAGAACGTTGGCAGAAGGTCGTCGATGCTGATGGTAACTATTTTTGATCTTCCAGGTACGCCTTAGGTGACATATCGATGTTCGAAGGTGAAAAAGCAATAGAACTTTAATGGTTACCTTAATAGCGATATAGTGGAATATTAATATACATGCCGCGGGAGCATAGATGATCGAACATTTCGGAGGGGTTTCAAATGTGTCTATAGAAGGGACATTTTAATTTGTATTACATTATTATATTATTGTTATTATTATTATTAGTGAAGGGGTTACTCAGGTTCAATACAAGGTAGGAGTATAATATATTTCTTGCCCTACTCTTGGTTCAAAACAACTCAGAGTCTTACTCTGCTTCTGTTGGGGAAACCTTAGGAGTAAAAATTGCCGGTGGTGTTGTGACCAGGATAGCAACAAGATATTAAGTCTGTTCATAAGTGTTTTAAGTATTATAGAACAACTCTGTTTGTCCATTGACACGTCTCAGAATGAAAACTCTAAGAGATGGCAACAAGGATTTAAAACTGTGCATAAGTATGGGAAGTCTTTTGAAACAACAATGTCTGTACATTCGTCTGTCTGTCTACAAGTTATCAGAAGTCTTATGAAAGGACTCTGCCCATCCATTCATCTGTTTGTCGACAGATATAAGAGTAAAAACAGTGAGAGAATAACGGAAAGATTTAAAATCCGTATATAAGTATCGGAGGTCTTATAGAAAGACTCTCTCCGTCCGTTATTTGTCCATCAATAGTTACCAGAGCGAAAACTGAAAGAAATAGCAACTTTTTTTTTTTTTAAATCTATGCATAAGGGTGGGGATCTTGTCTATCAATGTGAAAACTGTAAGAGGTAGCAAGAAGGTTTTAAATCTGTGCATAGGTGTGGGAAATCTTACGAAGCGACACTGTTCTTTCGTCTGTATGTTAGTCGACATGTATCAAAATCAAAACGGTAAGAAATAAAAATGGTCAGAAATGGCTTTTCTTTTATATATGTATCCAGCGTCCCAGATCAAGTTATATTTCTGCCCTCTCTCCTCCATTAAAACCAGAAATTGCAGCACTATGGTTTCAATATTGGATTTCTATAGAATATGAACTGTAAGAAATAGCAAGAAAAGATTTCCAGAGTTCCAAGAAGAAATTCCATCTCTGCCCTTATCATACTATTGAAACCGAAAGTAGAAGATCTACCACTTCCGGATTTGATGTTGGATCCTCATAACCTGAAAGTCAACAGTAATTTAACATTGTGGAACGGAATTTACCTGTTTGCTCATATGCAGCATTCTGTAATGCAAGAGATGTAATATTTTGGTCCAGTTTCTAGATCTACTGAAGGTCATATTGATTTTCCAATATCTTTATCTTCTGTCGATACGAACATACCTTGACAAAATAGTTGAGAGGGATGTTAATCGAGCAAATTTTACTCAATCAAGCTTAATTTTCCTTATATTTAATATATTTTTGGAAACAGTTTCATACAAACAATACTTTCTTATTCTCTGCACTTAGTAATCACTTCACTTTAATTAAATAGTAATTAAATATATGTATTAATTCCGAAAAAATGTCAATTTTAGCCTAGCTGCCTGATTTTTTTCGCACGGACGTACATGCAAATTAGACTATCAAGCGTTACAACCCACCAAACCAGACCTCTTTTATTAGGATGATATATGGTCAGCATATCGGCATTTCTCATTTTCTACGCTAGAACTTGCTACCTGGTAGTTCAGGTAGCTCTTGAATTGTTTTGTGTACTATATATTGTAGAAATCGAAACCAGAACTACGCCCACCAACGGAGGCATTTTAACCAGAAGGAGTTACACATAAGCTACCTGTATTTATCAGTAATTTATTTTTTTTAAATAAAATTCTAGAAATTTATCTCAGGCAATGTATTTTTAAGTAACCCATCTAGAATTTAAATCATTACATATATCATAGTAAATCATGTTTATGATCTTGATATCTTCATAAGATTGAGGAAAGACAGCATCTTAAGAGCAAGATTATGGTCTCTCCAAGTTCACAAGCGAGTTGCTAAAACAACCATTCTTTTTTTTTTCTAAAAAAAAAAGACCTAATAAAAAACATATCTCTCTCTATCTCAATTTCTAGTGGCCTGTGATGCACACTCGGAAGGTCATTCCTATTTCTCTCGTTTGTTTCCCCCCAGGGTGCAGTTTCTCAGCCCGGAATGGACAAAGTTTGAACGGATTCTGACTTCTCTACTCGTCGTAATATCCGTGAGAGAAGGGGCAAAGGGAAATATCAACGAAATTGAAGATGACTTCTTTTTCTTTATCTTCTATTTCTCAACTTCCCGTTCTTATTTTTAAACATTAACGTGTTTACACAACAAGAAACGAATCTCCAATGTTGAAATATATGTGGACTTGTTCATACATATTTTCTTGGAATGTCAAAGAAGTAATCAAAACACTTCATGTATGGGGATTAATATTGAAGGAATTTCAGAAACTGTGGATTACTCTTGTTTGCATGATTATTATTTTAAAAGAATGGTCATGTAAACACTTCGAAATATTTATCCTATTTACTCAGTGCGAACAAATATTATAACAGGCATATTTTACAAAGATGAAAAATGTATTATCGGGTGTAAATTTTAACTATGAGTCCATCCATTCTAAGTGATCTAGCATGTGCCGCTCGACCATCTCCAAAAAATCTATTTTTTTCATGAATGGTTATCCTATATCAGGGTACTTCGAAACCACAATTAATTATTTTTTACATCCCATGGCAACACAGGCGCTGGCGCCATTTTGCGTTTCTTCGATTTTAGGTGTTTACGTTGTTTTGAATATCTCGGCATGTATTTATCCTAACAATTGAAAATTGCTGGACGTCTCCAACTCGTGCAGAGCTAAAACTTTGATCTCTTAATATTTTTGTCTAAAACCACTTGAAGAGGGTGAAATCAGGGTCTGCAGTAGCAAAATATTTGGACATTGAAAACATGTTTGGGAAGAGGAAACAACTGATGTAGAGGTCTGAATTTGTGTGTGCATGTAGTCCGGGGTCATAAGTTAATACACAAAAATTTAAGACCTGCAGTTGATCCCAAAGGCCTGAAAAAATCGTAAATTTGGGGAATTTTGCCAATTTAACATATTTCACTGTCCAATATCTCCAATGGGTCTGGATAGAAAAATCTGAAATTTTGAGAATAGTTAGTCCTTTAGTATACCATAACACACAACAAAGCGCGTTTTGTGTTTTTGAGCAGAAGGGCGTTTTGTAAATAATAACACTGTACAACAAGAGCGCCCATGTTGTGGTTTCCAAAGGGGGCAAGTATAAGCAAAGTTTCAAAAATAGTTTCCAATTTTGCTGTAACTAATGAAAAAAATCTATTGGATTTTCGATATTCTTAAGTACAATATCCTCTAGGGGGGCGAGCGCCCCCTTGCCTCCCCTGATGGACGCCCTTGCTGTACAACAAATTTGAGATGATCATGTTCTGTCCTTTAGTTGAAACAGGTGATTTTTAACTAAATTAGTTGCTAAATCGATATGGGAAATCCATTTTCTCTTGACACCTACTACTTTTAATGTGTAGCCATATGACATATTGTTACACAGACTTGAGACAGGTATTTTACATGTATACGAATAAAAGACAATGCATTTTTTTTAACGAAAGTGCTCTTTAGTTGAAAACATGTGACTTTAAATAAGTTAGTGGTTCTAAATCGATATGTGAAGTCCGTTTTCTATTAATAAGTACCATTTATATTGTACAATCACATGATATATTGTTACGCAGATATAGTACAATCATATTAGGTATACAGACAGAAGTCTATATAAATATCTACGAAAATGACAATTGTGATCCCTTTCTCTTCTATCTGTCTGAAGCAGACTCTCTGATTATAGACCAGCATGATTCACTAAGCACACTGCTGTTCCATCGTTCACTGAATCACTTTTCATATGTTGCAACGTCCTGGTGGAACCTTTCCTCGTGTTCATTAGTAACACCCCATAAAATATGTGGAAATAAAACCAAATGTAAATTTTTAAAAATGTAATTTCAGGGACATGTGGCATCCCAATATTTGGAAGCAGTGTACCATATCACTAACAATAGTTTAATAATTTGGTGTTTTGATATTACCAAGAAAATTAGAACAAAGTAACCTGAATGTTTGCCATGCTGCCTTTTCTAGATTCGACGAGGGGCGGATCCAGGGGAGCGATCGGGGCAATTTCCCCCTCTCCCCCGCCCAAGAAGAGGAAAGTTCCTTATTTTATGTATAAATAAAACCCATCCCAGAGTTTGCTGCTCTTAAAAGTAGATCTAAGCAGCAGTATTACAACCCACCGTCCTGGATCCGCCCCTGGCTTCGACAGTGTAAACTCATTATCGTGCATGGCATTTGTTACTTGTGGGCCAATGAACAAGCCTTCATTTATCTTTGCGTCACTCACGCTTGAGAATTTTGTCTTCAGTTACTTGAAAGCTGGCCCATCTCGATTTAATGTTTTGACGAAGATTTTCATCAAATTTAGTTTGCTGTCTAATGAGGAAACAAAAACTTCTTCAGTATTCAGGAGTTGTTAACGTGATATGTTCTTGATTCTTGATTCCTGGAACATATTCGTGTCGTGATGGCTATATATTTCGCAAGTAATGATTAACTGTCCTGTCTGTCCTATTCACACAGAAAGCAAGAAAATTTGGTACACTCTTTTTGCATGCTTATAAGGATTCCAATGACTTCCACATATTTTCCACTTGAACGTATTATATTGAATATACTGCAAAATATCACGAATTATTTCCTATGTTTTCTTTGTGTGAACAGTATATGCCACTGGAACGGACAGATAAAAATTACCGATATGGAACAGTACTGACTTCAGACTTATTCTTCAGAAACCAATGAACAATCGTCATTCTACTACAGAAATGGTGTGGATCGATGAAAAGTTGACCCATGACCCACTGACTCACCATCCACCGTGATCATGACCCACTGGACCCACGACCCATCGTGACTCACTGTGACCCACTCCGACCCACCTCCCGACATGACCCACCACCCACCAAAACCCATTGTCATCAATTATGACCCATAATCCACGCCCTTCTCTCCACTGACTAAAGGAGTAACATTTATAATGAAACAAGGAAATCGCTCAAGCACCATTCTGTTACAATACCAGTGCCCGGTGTATCTGACCTTTACATATAAAATGGTAAAGTGCTTGTCATGTGTCATATTACAATGAATATCAATTCAATTATCATATACAGGGTGTTAATGAACTATACCAACAAACTTTAAGAGGTGATTCCTCACATCAAAATAAGAGAAAAAGTTTATATGGACTTATAGCGAAAAGTGCATAGTTTCAAAGCTATGGCTGTCCAAAATCACAAAAAAGCCAAATTACAAGGGGTTCCATTTCGAATTCGAGAGACTATGGATGGCGGTCCTTATCAGCGTAAAGGAAGTAATGGATACGCAATTCAAAAATGAATATTTCATTAATGTTCAATGGGTGTACAGATTATTCCTTGTAGTGTGAAATTCCCAGACATGCCATCAACCGAATTTTGAGATATGCTTTGACTTTATGATTGGTCCAAAGTAGGCAAACGATAAGGCGTGGTAGCAGTGAACTCGGAATCCTTTGGCACGATGTCAGAAGTGTTAAGGATCGTCAGCAGCACTGTCTTTTGCACTTGTTAAAACGCATGCTGCGATGTTTTCTTTCACGCTTATAAGTGAAAAAAATGTGAAATATACCGAGACGAAATACATATCACCACACGTTATTGCGAACATAGAGAAACATGGAGCTGCTGGTTTCTAACACGTCTGCCTTCCTTCCTAAGCATTGGATGTCCATTGTTGCCAAGGTTTACCTCCTGCCTGCTTTGAACTCTTCTTGAAATCAGGGTATATCTGGAAACTCTATTGAAAACATATCTGAGAATTACACCTGTAGGGAATACCCCCTGCACCTATTGTTAACTGATGAAATATACACTTTTGGATTACATATGCATGACTTTCTTTACGCTGATGAGAACCACCATCCACAGTTTTTGGAATTCGAAATAGGGCCTATTGAAATTTGGATTTTTCGCGATTTTGGACAGCCCTAGCTCTGAAACTATGCACTTTTCGCCATAGATCCATATGAACTTTTTCTCTTATTTTGATGTGAGTAATCACCTCTTACAGTTTGTCGGTATAGTTCATTAACATCCTGTATAGTTGAATTACAGATACTTTTCAGTGGAAAATAGGATGAAATTTGAAAGTTTCAAATCAAAGTAATGTAGATCAATGTAAAGAAAAAAGTGTGAAATTCGACTATCTCGCATTGGCGGTGCTACAGGGGAGCGACCTCCACCCCAATATATTTTTTTTTATCAACCCCCATTTTTCTATGTACAACCGGTGAACTCATGTTCACGAACTGCTGCTGTAGGATTTGCCATTGACATCTATATCACATTGGAATCTTTGTTGTTCATTCACATGTTTACAGATATAGAAGCTACCTTTGTTCATTAAGCCAGTCTTGAATGCTGGTTCTGATCCCTAATTAACTAAGCTCTTCTCAGTATGACCACTGAGTGTTTCCGTGTTTCCAAGGTTTTACGTTGACCATTTTACAATCTCTTTGTACTTTCGTCTATTGATAACTATTGATAAACTGCAGCCACATTTGTTTTATAAAGTTAAATAACATAAACACAACAAACTTTATATTTCTGCCAAACAACATATTTATTTTCCCATATTAGAGAGAATTATTAGTGAACTAAAAGCCAGGTTCACTGATAGTGGTTCAATTCTTAAAGGAGGAAGTGCTTTGAAAACTCTTTTTTAAAACCTGTAATTCATTTGCCGTTAGCGGCGCGTTGTAAATGCGACATAGGGACTTTGGAAACGGAGGTTCAAAAAGGAATACCAAATCAAAGTATGCACTTTGTCGAAACTGCTGCTTCTGCTGGAATCCCATAAGATCGTCTTTAGTGAAATTCACAAATTGTGCATAATCGTAATGTGCATTCCTCCATCAACAGCAGAGAGCAAAAGCACTTTCTCTTGTCTAAAAATCCTGAAGTAGTATTTGAGAAACACAATTGGTGAAATTAAGCTAAATGCATTTGCTGTTCTTTCAATGCAACAACGAATGTCTAAAGTTTTGGATTTGTAAAAAGTTGTAAAAGAATTCGCTGCTCTACATAAAATTTCGCCATGCAAGTTGAAAAGTACGTGAATAATAATAATAATAATAATAATAATAATAATAATAATAATAATAATAATAATAATAATAGTTTACATTCACAGTATAGTTGTCTATTATTATTATTATTATTATTATTATTATTATTATTATTAACTAATCGCTTTGTTGGGTTAAATTGAGGAAAAATAGTAATATGTTCCGTTAATCAATTACTGATTAGTATTACTAAAGCGCTCTTTGATATCGGTCATTTTCGATGAGTTTTATATATCCCTTCCCCGCCCTATCTTGTGGGGCACGGTATTTACAGTGTCATTGTTCATCTCAGCGAGCTGGAAGACTATGAATTCGACACTGATATTTGTTATTACGATCATTTTATATGTCTCCCCTCCTCCAAGTTGCAGGGCTGAATTTGGATTTAAACAGCATCACATGTGTCACTGTTAATCTCAGCGACTCCAAAAATTATAGATTCGCCACTAATACCGGGCATGTTTCGTTCATTTTTAAATTTCGCTTCCCCTCCCCATCTCTTAAGTTACACCGTTAAAGTGATATGACAGAAACCATCTCAGGTTCGAACTTCGTCTAGGTTGAAAATTTGATCGAGATTGGTTTGGTGGTTCAAGAGTCATTAAGTTTTATTTATTTTTATATATCTCCCTCTCCCATTCCTCTCCCAAGTTCTCCCGTGAAAGTGAAATGATAAAAATCATCTCAGGTCCAAACCTCACCTATGTTAAAAATGTGATCGAGATTGATCCTTTGTTTCACGAGTTATCAAGTTTTATTTATTTTTTAACTCCTCCTTCCCCTCAATCCTAAGTTATATCGTCAAAGTAAATAGATAAATACCATCTTAAGCCCGAACCTGAAATATGTTGAAAATTTAATCGAGATCGGTCGGGTGGTACAAAAGTGATGAAGTCACAAAGACAGTCACTTTCATATTCATTTTTCTTTACGTATATCTCCCTATCTCCAAACCCTACGTTGCACCGTCAAATTAAAATGTTAAAAGTCGAAAGAGATCCGAACCTTATCTATGTTGAAAGTTTGATAGAGATCGCTCTGATGGTTCAAGAGTTATTAAGTTTTATTCATATCTATATATCAACCTTCCTCCTCCCCCTAAGTTCTACCGTTAAAATGAAATGATAAAAAAGCTTCCAAGGCCCGAACCTTATCAATGTTGAAAATTTGATCGAGATCGGTCGGGTAGTTCAAGAGATTAGAAGCCACAAACATAGTTACTTTCAATTTTATAATATAGGTTATTATTATTATTATTATTATTATTATTATTATTATTATTATTATTATTATTATTATTTGCGTACTTTTGAGCTTGCAAGGCGAAATTTTTTATTTCTCTATTTTTTCCTTAATTGTATGTTTTTCCTTTATCAATGGGTACAAATTTTTCTCTAGGCCGTAGAATAAATTAATTTCGTTTTGTACTTTGGTGCAAATAACGTTAGAGAAAGACGCCGGTTCGTTCCAAAGATCAGAGCTAAAGTAAGTAATATTTGACTTGTAATTTCAGGTGGCATGATAGAGTATGGGGTCGCGTAATGGCTTCATGAATACTACAGTTATCTAACATAGGTTCCAATCCTGTTCACGCCAAAGTTATTTTTTTATAAAGTGATTGTGAAGAATCGACTTATCATACGGGACAAGCTATACGTAAGAATGTGGAAGCACCTGTATCATGTTAGAGACGATTTACGAATGTTGGTTGGGAAAGGGAAAAGGAACTACCAGGATATTCCAATGACATCATCGATCTGCAGTATATACCTTTTCTGTTATCGTTCTCAGCAAGAAGCACTACATCATTTTTTAAACAAAGTTTGGCTAAAGCAATTGGTAGTGTAGTGGTAGCGTGCTAGACTTCCAAATAGAATAATCTTGGTTCGATTCCCCATCAGGTAGTATGATTTTTTCGCATAAAATAATGATTTTTTTCGCAAACAGAGATTCATCTTCTGATGGAGAACTTACAAGGCATCACTGGCAATAATTCTAATAAACAGTGTGTGCGTTCTACATCATACACTCCAATGATAAGTATGTTTCATATTTATATTCGTTCCCCCTGTCCCTCTTTCTTGACGTTTCCCTATCCTGTTTTTGCATCTTTCACCTCTCCCCACCTCTCTCTCTCTCTCTCACACACACACACACACACACACGTACGTCATGTTCCAAAGTTAAAACGGAGCAAGAGCCCGATATACCTGGTCTGGAGAACCTAATTAACTGGGAACTTCGGCGTTGTGTTTTTCGTGCTCTGGGAATGACGTCCCCAGTCCTGGTCACCTCTGACAGAAATACTGTTTAAACTCAAAGGAATAAGTAAAATTTCTCTTTTATCCTCTGGGTTACGACTCTCAGTCGAATTATCGGGTCACTACGGATTTGAATCCTCGACCCAGTGGTGGTCTATATCCTAACCAACATCATCCGACTGACACGATGATCCGTTTGAGCTCTTAGCGTGTTCATTCTATCTGTGCAAATTGCGTTATATCCGGAAGAGATGAAATCAATGCTGGATGTTCGGAACAGATACATCTTCGGAAAAGACTAGAAAATGGTAACTTCTTTAGTTATTTGAAAACAAAATTTTATTTATATTAGTTCGACACAAAATTTGTTCCCATCCTATAATTCAATTTGTTTTATTCACGTTGAAATTTGAAACATGCTACATCTATGAGGAACATAAACTTTTCCTTTCGAACATTTGTAACTTTTCATTACGATACAGCTTGATCTTTTAATATAGGGTATTTCTGATAGAAATTTAGCAGTAAAGTAGCACTCTTCAATTTTCTTTCCTTCTTTTTTTCTTTTTTTGTTCAGTTTTCATTAGTAGTCTGAAATGGAGAATATGACCAACGCTATCTACTGGGTATATTAGAATATATTTTAGATTAGTACGTCCAATGAACACTACCGAATTTGCAATCGAACCACACAGAAACAAATCATGTGTGTTAAACTTTTGACATTATCCTAGATGTGTCTCGGAGATATACAGTTCTACTGGAAAGTGAGTATGCTATTCATTATGGAAGTGACATAATGAATATTTAAAACATCCTGTATATATTCGAATAGTTCTGAAAAATATGTATAAACAAACGTTATTTCTATATTACTGTTGGATTTCTAGAAACGGAACTTTATAATGCTATGTTCTTTTCTTACTACGTTTGAATTCCACAGTTTTATCTGTTCTCCCTTTTCTTTTTCTTCTTCTCCTCTCTTCCTCTCTCTCTGTCCCATTTTGAATTTCTGTGTAATAGACATCCATTGGTTTCAATTTTTCATTGCGTGTGTTTCAGTTTCTCCCTAAATCCAGTTATGAATCTTGTTTCGTTTCGGTTTTGTTATTTCATTTTATCGAAACTAATACATGTGTAGTTTGAAATTAGAATTGCGCTCATGTTGTTAGCTAATTTTAGCATGGGAGAGAAGAAAGGAGGAAAGAGAGGGGGGTCTCTTTACCTGACACGATTATGAGATAAGAAGGTGCATATTCGGTGGCCTAACTGCACGGCATTAGCTGTCGCAATTTTTTTGATACGGAATGTATAAACGAAAATTTTTACGGTACATTCCGGCATGAACGATTGGCATGCGTTTTGTTTTGAAATTCCAAGGTAGGGAGGGGCTGGCGAAATATACTTTTGCAGATGTCACGTCCAATTGACCCACGACAAACTAACCCATTCACAAATCTTGATCCATTTGACTTACGACCCACTAACACACTCCATCTCTGTTAACTGAGTATCCGTGGAGCAACTTATGGTCGAAATTTCTGATTTTAGTAAGTTAAATTTATTCAATTGTAATACTGTAAGCTTTTTTAAATCATTATTTATTTATTTAACAATCACCAGATACAGCTCAGAGTCCATTTTATACTGCATATCTAAGAACAACAATAACAATGGAAAGGATTCGGGAAGGTATCGGCCAGGGTCTGTTTAGTAAGTGCCATCCCGCATTTGTCTACTACTACGGAAGAAAACCCTTGAAAACACCAGTCAGGATGGTCGGCAGCGGGAATCGAACAAACGACCTCCCGAATGAGAATCCAACGCTCTACCACTTGAGCTATACTATACAATTTAAGAGTTATGAAATGGTGATTTTCCTGTTAACATTTTTCGTTGTCCGACCAGGGTCTGCTTTCGTAATCTTATATATTAATAGCGGTGTCTGTGAACAAAAAACTTCAGATGAAAATTGAAAGTGACTATGTTTCTGACTCTTAATCTCATGAACCACCCGACCGATTTAGATCAAATTTTTGACATGTATGCAGTTCTGGCCTGGGAGTGATTTTAGCTATTCACTTTGAATGCAGGACTTTGGGGAGGGGAAGGTGGAGGGAATTATAAACAAATAAATAAAACTTAATAACTCTTGATCCAAACTACTGATCTTGATCAAGTTTTCAATATACATGACGTTCGTACCTGGGATGGATTTTACCATTTCACATACACGGAATAACCTAGGGGTTGGGCAGGAGGGAGAGATAAACATAAATCAATAAATATAAAAATAAAAGTGACCATGTTCGTGAGTTAATAACTCTTGAACCACCCGATCGAGCTCAATCAAATTTTCAACATAGATGAAGTTCGAACCCGGGAAGCTTTTCATTATTTCATTTTGATGGTAGAACTTTGGGGAAGGGAGGGGAGGAAGGTAAATATATGAAAATGAATAAAACTTCATAACTCTTGAAACACCCGACGGACCTAAGGTTCGGACCTGGGATGTTTTATCATTTTACTTTGACGGCACAATGTAGGGGAGAAAAAGGGTATATATATATATATATATATAGAAAAAATCAAATAAAAATGACTGCATTTGTGACTTCATCACGCTTAAACCACCGAAGCAGTCTTAATCAAATTATCAACATAGGTGAGGTTCGGACTTGGGGTGGTTTTTATCATATCCCTTTGACGCTATACCTAAGGTTAGGAGGAGAGGAGGGGGATATATATATATATATATATATAAATAAATAAAACTTAATAACTCTTGAACCACCTGACCGATCTCGATCAAATTTTCAACATAGATGACGTTCGAGCCTGGAAAGTTTTTAAAAAATATTTTCACTTTGACGACAGAACCTAGGGGAGGAGGATATTAATTAATCTATATTATAAAAGAGAACGTACAAATCCTTTGTTCCCTCATCACGCTAATACGGCTGAACCAATTTCTTTTATTTTTGGGGGGTTATTAGGATTTGGACCCTAGATGGTTTTTATCATATCACTTTAATTTTTAATTACCAGTGTCTTGAGATAATTGACCATTCAAGTGTCCATAACGTACAAATCCTTTGTTAGTTCATCATAGGTAAAAATAAACGTATTTATATGCAACCCGCATGACCGTGTCACTCGGCGGGTTAACATAAATGACAGGCGCTATAATGTTAACATTTACTGCAATTTGAAAGCGAAAAAGTAAAAATTATCTAAGTAACAAAGTTTATTGCGTTCCGGGGTGACCGCAGCGAAGCGGGGTGAACGCTGCTAGTATAAAAATAAATAGAACTTAACTCTTGAACAACCCAACCGATCTCGATCAAATTTTCAACATACATGACATTCGGGTCTGGAATAATTTTTATCATGCAGTGCCCCGCAACATGCGGAGTGGGGAGGAACATATAAAAATAACTGAAAATGACCAATATCAAAGAGCGCTTTAGTAATATTATACTATTTTTGCTTAATTTAACCCAGTGAAATCGGAGTGCGTCTTAGATTTGAGGACGTCTTAAATTCGAGTAATTTTCGAGAAATTCTTAATTAAAGATATTAACGTGCTATTAAAACTATTTTGCTAGCCATAGATACTTTTAATTTTCTATCATATTCAATCATTCAGACAAGAATAGTGTCCTGCGCTTGCGCAAGACGTACAGGTTTGCTAGTGATGAATTGAAAGGGATCTACCATATCAACCATTTCTCGTGTTACATTGAATTTTACTCTTAACAATGGTAATGTCTGCCAGTAATTAGTTGCAATCTTGGTGAAAACTCTTGTCAGAGAAAAGCTTGTTTGTTTTTATTTCTGATTTTTTTAAATACTATTTTTAGTTAAAAAGTTTTTAAAAATATTTATATACAAACAACGCCCGTAATGAAAAGCAGATTGTTAAATAATTCTAACAAAAAACTAATTATAACTTGAAACAAATCCCTCACTTGCTGAAATTTCCTTTTGAGTGATGTCCCGGAACACAAAGCAAGGGAAAATATAACACATAAATTGTTTAAAAGTTTTCACTGCAGTTTCAGGTGGTTTCTTCTTTCTGTGTACCTGTATTCAATTCGGTTACTTGGCTACTCCAGTCACGCCCTCACCTTCTTCCTCCAATTGCAAGCATCTCGCGGCCGCCATGTTTTCTCCCTTTCTCCTTTATATACCGCAAAAGAAAGAGAGAAAAGAAAAAAATCTGCCTCACGTTCCCCTATATGCACAAGGAATTCGAATCAGTGCTGAAACCCAGCACGACGTGCACGTCATTTTCATTGCATAGTTCGCAGGATATAAAGGGATTAGTTAAGGAAATGGCCAATGCACGCAAAGGTTGCAAAATCAAATCGGAACCAAAGAATAAAAGAAAAAAATGTTCGGAAAAATGTAAAAGCAAAATGTTTTCAAGGATAAATCTGTTCTTCTATTTACCTATTTATGAAGTGCCTTTTGTAGGCTTAACCGAAACTGACCCTTAGACCTTTGTTTCTCCTGTGGGATAACGGACTCTTATAGATCAAACACTCCGGAAAAACGGTGTCTTCACTCTAGAGCATGCAAAGTATTAGCACTCGCTTTGTGTGACAAAAATATTTGTGAATTGAGTCAGGGGTATCTATCTGTGGAAATATAGTCGTTTATCACTGTTATTGTTGCTACGGAAAATACCGTAATAACTAATAATCGAATCCGCGGTAATTGGGATGAATAATGTGTAAAATAAGTGAATATTGCCAAGGTTTTTTCAAATCTATTGACGTTTAGAGTAAAAAAAAGAAATCAAGTAAATTTAGGAAAAAAAAGGTTATTTTATAATCTTTACGAGATTCCCCGTTTTTATCCGTTACCACCTGTTTTTGATACTCTTTTTAAGCCTGTTGATTTACCAAAACTTCTATATACAGGGTGGCCCAAAAGTAGGTATACAGCCCCGTGTCGTTTATTGTTATCAAACAGGTAGACCTACTTTCTTTATAATTTGTTGTTAACGTCTTTTTACTTATAACTTAAGCCCGGCACAGTCGAAGCAAATAAATCCGTAAACTAGAATGTTATACTTGATCAATGCAGGGTGTATACCTACTTTAGGGTCATCCTGTATACTTACAATGTCTATCCATATGTCCGTCCGTGCGGGAGACAAAAAAAATCTCACGATGGATCAACATCAATTTTGACGGGATGTAGACGATCAAACTTCAGGAATCGAGTTCATTTTATGAAAGTAATTCATTCAGTTTATCCAAAGATATGGACATCTATATATGTTATGTACCGTTTTCTTTGGTTACGTAAAATTGTTTACATTACTGCTACGTGTACTGCACATTGTCCTTGTACTGCAATACAATATATGTATTGAAGGTTAGGCATCCATATTGTTAATATACATGGTAGTTTCGGTTATTTGTGTTTGCGCTGTAACTCATCTATATGTTTGTATGTCTATTCTTTATAATTGTATTTTTCCATAATTAGTGAAAATAATTGACCCCTATACCTACCGGTATATAACGAGCAACCCTACAGCTAAACAGCATGGTGTATGTGCTAGTTTTTGAATCAAAAGATCCAATATATTTCAGCCAAAAATTTTCTTGTAGGCCTTATATCTGAAGAACTATATGTAGTGTAGCCAAACCAAAACTATCCCTTAACTCAGTATGAAGTGGTTATTCCGTAGAAAACACAAAAACTCGATTTAGGGGCCGTTCAAAAATTTTGTGGCCCGGATCCAAGATCCAATATATTTCAAACAAAAAAAAATCTTGTAGCCTTTATATCTAGAGAACTACATATAGTGTAGGAAAACCCAATTTATCACTTAACTCAGAATGATTTGCTTATTTCGTCAAAAATTACGAAAATTCGATTTAGGGCCGTTCACAAATTTTGTGGCCCCCGATTCCATATTGGCCAAGATAGCAATCATTCGATTAATTTTTGGATCATTCCTAAAATTCTTCTTATACTGTTTATTACATAATCCACTCTGTAAGAAAAATCCATTTAAACTTTAACACGTGTCCGTTAAAAAAGAAAAAGTACACATAAATGTCTGGAAGTACACTTTGTCTTGGTACAAACAATATAGTATGTAAACATTGTCTCCTGCGATTTTAAATATATATATACAATACATATAGCCTACACATTAGAGATGCAAAAAAGCCGGCTTTTTTGAATCGATGGTTTTTTCACATAAAAAGCCGGCTTTTTTGGAAAAAAAACGAGAATTTTGGAAATTTTGGCTTTTTTCAACTTCATGATTTTTCTATCTAAATAGCTTTCTTATAGTATATTCTATAGTTAGATAAGAATTCCATGATCTGAATGTGATATTTCGCTCTGAAATTCACCATCAAGATGGATGGAGCACATGTTTTACGAATTAAAGCTAACATGAAGAATGTAGTATTTGAGGGTAATTTTAGAGGCTATTTAACTTTATTTTAACTTTTGAGTTATCGACATCTTTTTTCTTCTCTAGTTTGTCATCCGTGTTTCATTTCTAAGAGCTTTTAGTACTCTAGCTTCTAGCGCAAAAGTTAAACCTGCCCGTTTTTCTATTTATCCGTCAAAGCGTACGTTTTTCAATATATCCATCAAGCCGTACTTCCACATTTATGTTATACTGTAGCTGTGAAGTGATTTAGCAATAATTTTCCGGACACAACCTTGAATACCACTTTATACAAATAATCAGTAGCGGATTTAGAAAAGTACTTTGGGAGGGGTTTTTCTGATTGTTTCGTTTCCTAAAAGTCCTAATTTTATTTGGGAGGTGCTTGAAGTTTATGAGTACAGGCATAACTAATATTTCGTTTCGTTTATATGTTTAGCAATAATCTTCCGGATACAACTTTAAAAATCATTTTATACTGAGAATCAGTGGCGGATTTAGAAACGTATTTTGGGAAGGGTTTTTCTTACTAATGTTTAGTTTTTTTAAACATTCGTAATTTTTATTTGACGGGAGCTTAAAGTTTATGAGTAAAGGCATAAATAATAGATATTTCGTTTGTTGCAGACATTCCGTAACTTTGGGGAACGGGCTTCAGTCCGAAAGACCGCCCCCCTAACCTTCGCAAAACCGTCACTGCTGGTAATTAGTAATAATAACGATTTAAAAACAATAAGAAAAGAAGTCGCCCAATTCACAGTATACGCACTATTTCTACATTCACAGATGGAATGAAGAAAAGCTTTGTCAGAATGGTCGAGTGCTGGTTGAATCCCGGACTTCCCGATAGAAGCGCCAAAGGTAATCACTCAGTCATGTTTGTTGTGCAGTTGTATTTAGCTTAACTTAAATATATTCCGTAGTCCTTTTTTGGGGGGAGGGGAGTTCCGTAATGATATGTTGAATACCTCTTGTTAAAAATTCAGAAAACTTGAGGATTGGGTAAACTGTGATGGTGGTTCTATAAAGCTTAACTGTAGAATTTCAAGAATATACAGAACCAAAAGCTCTAGATGTGCAGCCTTTAAGTGTATCATATAAATCTAAGTATTTCTCTTATGTTTTATTTTAATTTTATTTTGTTTCAAAAAGAGGGTATGGAATATTTTGAAGTAAAAATACTACATACTATTTTGCTAGTTATTTGTGTATTCTTTTAAAAGAAGTGTTTACTTTTAGGGTTGGCTGGTTTACACCAACTTTTTTTTTAATAACTGGTTTAAACCACAAAAATAAAAAGAATGAAAAATGCGAATCGTGTGAACTTCATGGTGACGTTTCCAAATATCAAACCACCTGCAATAGTTTTATTTCCCTTTCACCTTTTAATCAAGGTGTCCCATGTTCAATTCTCGGTCGAACCACAAACCTTCTTTCATGCGTAACCAAGTAGCGGTTCGGATGTCAGTTTAAGCGAAAGTCTTCTCCTTGATAACCTCGTATTTCGTAAGGATGTTAAGCCTAAATATGCGAAACAAACCAAATTGTATATTTCTGCATGCCTAAATGCGTGTTGTTTTATAAAGAAGACAAGATTGCTTAAATATATTGATAGAAATTGGCAAAATTTATCAATTGCCTACGTAGCTTCCAACATTAGCTTGGATTGGACTTTCAATGATATCTACGTACTAAATTTGTAATTTAATACCTTAGTTTTAGCGTACTGATTATGGTACGTTGACCTTTAAATTTTACATGCAAAGCAAAAACAGGATTTTCCCGTTATTGTCTTACATTTCAAGTAATGACGGGATTTTCCCAATGGCTAGGGCGGGAGATTCTCAATTTAAGAAATTTACTGACCGGACTTCTTTAAGCTTATGGGAGTTCTTCCGGCATAACCCCGCTGTTGCATAATAACACCAAGGCGAAACAAACTTATTTCTGTGAATATGTAATATAAATACATAAAGCAAAAAATCTAAATCAAAAAAGCCTGATTTAAACCAAAAAAGTCTGGTTTAAACATCCCCCAAAAAACGGGTTTTTGGCATTTTCAAAAACAACCACGGTTCTTGCCAACTCTGCTTACTTTTGTATATAGGAGGTTAAAAAATTCTTATTATATACATTGGTTAATCCTGTGGAATTTATAATGTAAATATGTTCAAGAAAAATTGTTTGAAATATCTTTTCGAAATTCATAGTTTATTTTCGATGTTTTATATTATTATCAGCATCAACCACTAATTAAATGATTTTTTGTGTTATAGAGAAGAGATACAAAGTCTGTTTTATCAATTTAAAGCAGTATTTTGAAAAAAGCCCAAAATTTCCCAAGCAAAAAAGCGAAGCAGAAAAAACCGAGTTTTTTTTTCAAAAAAGCCGTTTTTTTTCGAGCCCTTGCATCTCTACTACACATTGTTGTATTTACGATTTAGTTTTGAAGAGGGCTTTGCTATCTTTATTTCTGGAAATCTGGAAACGCTGCAAGATATTTCATTTACTTTAAAATAGTAAATAAAATTTCGGGGGAGGGCTTAAGCAAGGAAGACTTCCCCTAAATACGCCACTGCATATACACATATTAGAGGCCTTCATTAACTGTAAATTTGTAGAACCTTAATAGTAGAGTGGTAGAAATTTAATCTCTAAGTATTAAATTTAATTTTTTAATTGTTTCGTATACTTACGTGGCGGGAACACATTTAACTTCAGCGTTTCTGTTTCGTCATTAAAGTTATGCATCACGCAAATATTGCCAGGCGAGATTAATCCGAAAAGAGAAAACAATCCGAGACGAGTACCGAGATTATTATCCGAATAAATATTTTGCATTATTATTTTATAATCGTTAAGAAATATGAGTAGTTTCCTTGATGATTAAAATGATAAGTATTATACCTAGACCGTTATTACAATAGAATTTACATACGAGGTGTGGCAATTAAATAACGAGACTGCGCACCTCCTGTCGCACAGGATCGTAGAGAGGAGGTAGCTAATGATGTGTTGTTGATCTTGAACCTTCATGAGCAGCCACTGTTTGTTTCATGATTCTGAAAGCTTTCATTTTCTTTGCAGGCTTGCATGAAGAGGACAGTGTTCTGTAGTAGTGCCGGAATCATGGTGAACAGTAAAATTAAGCAGCGGATTAACATCAAATTTCTGGTGAATTTAAACAAAACACCGACGAAATGTTGTGCAATGTTAAAAGAGGTGTACAGTGATAATGCTATGTCACGTGCGCGAGTTTTTGAATGGCACAAACGATTTTCAGAAGGTAGGGAGGAGGTTGAAGATGATGAACGACCCGGCCGCCCTTTGAGTTCAAGAACGGACGAAAATGTTCAAAAAATTAATAAACTTGTGCCGAAAGACAGACGTCTGAGCATTCGGATGATCGCAGATATGACTAACATTAACACAGAGACAGTAAGACATATTTTGCATGACAATTTAAACATGACAAAAGTTTGTGTAAAAAGTTTGTCCCGAAAAACCTCTCTCGGGAACTAAAAGACATTCGAAAGACCATTTGCTGTGACTCATGGAACGACTCAAAGCAGAACAAGACTTGCTAACACGTGTTATCACATGTGATGAAACATGGATTTTCTAGTATGACCTCGAGACTAAGCGTCAATCCATGCACTGGCAGACTCCACATCGCCAAGAATGAAAAAAAAAAAAAAAGCACGAAGGAGCAAGTCGACAGTGAAGGCAATGCTCATATTTTTTTCGATATTAGGTGTATCATCATGACTGAATGGGTGCCTCAGGGTCAAATGGTGCATCAGACCTACTACAAAGAAGTCCTGATCAAGCTGAGGGGAAGAATAAGGAAGAAGAGACCGGATTTGTGGAAGAACTATGCATGGATCCTCCACCAAGACAATGCACCTGCCCATAATGCCCTTTCTGTGAAGCAGTTTTTAGCAGCCAAGCGCATTCCTGTGCTCGACCATCCTTCGTATTTCCCAGACCTGGCTCCCTGTGGCTTTTATCTATTCCCAAAAGTGAAAAGTGCATTGAAGGGAACACATTTTCAGTCTGTGGAAGAGGTGAAACGAAAAACGGCAGAGTTGTTGAACAGTGTGACATCTGATGACCTACAGCATTGCTTTGAACAATGGAAGACACGTATGCAGCGGTATATAGATAGAGGAGGGGTGTATATTGGAGGGAATAACAGTCAATTGTAATTTTCTTTGCAATACATCACATTTATGACACCAGTCTTGTTATTTAATTGCCACATCTCGTATTTCTATATATGCAAGATAACCAAATTTGTATACTTTTTGTGTTAATCACGTCATATTTTAAAGGTTGTAAAGGCTATAACAAAGGATTACAGTACAAACATCTGTCGAGAACTGTTTGTCATTGTACAAAAAGAGTCGATATGCTTCCGACATGGAAGCTGTGATTTTCATTTAACCTTATCTGTATCTAGCTAATATTATTACTTATAGACACTGGTATCCAGTAGGCTGGTGATGGGCAATATGTTACCTATGTGTTATGGAACCTTGTGATGTGCTTTTCGTCTAAACAAATTCTATTGGTTTGGTACGCAAGTCAATTCAGAGTAACTGTAAGTTAAGTGCCACTTTTTGGAAAAATAACTAGGATACAGTTCTGTTATTACCAGTGTTATATACATCTACTTTAGTAAAGAAGAATATATATTTTTTTAAATACCTGCAGGAAAATGAAAAATTGATTGATTCAGTTCTAAAAAAGAAGTTTGATATTGTAACTGAAACGAACATAAAACAAACTTACTTCGATCTAATATCAAGTTATTTCACAACAAAATTCATTCGGGTTTCCAGTAATTTATTTCCAGCATGCTAAGGGTTGCAATATTTAAAAGGTACTACAGCTTACATCCTCAAGATATGTTTGGTCATATATTAAGCAGATAATGCAAGAGGATGCATAAGGCGGCCCTTAAGAAAGAGTCTTAGTCTTCTACATCACAACTCCTTTTTGCGGCATCACCCTACAGCTGTTTTGTCTTCTGTAAATAGCAACAAAACAAAAATATCAATAGCACATATTGAAACACTTGTATGTTTTTGCAGTTTTAATCAAATCAAAAGATCAGATAATCGGGGAGGGAAAGGTACTTATAAGATTTTGTTTCAAGTACTTTTGAAGGTGGAAGGCTGGAATCACGTGTAATAGACTTGGTAGCTTATGTAGATGCGATTGCATACTGTTTACATTTAGAACAGTTAGGATAAGATCTTGTTTTAAATTGTATTGGTTATATTGACGATATGTGGTATTTAGTATCGCAAGTAATAACACTGGCAACATAAGTATATATGATATTGCATGTAATATACAATCATATAAAGAAGACAAATCAGTTGATTAGGTGATGGCGAAAAAGGAGTTGTGATGTGGAAGACAAAGGCCTTATGCACCCTCTTGCGTTGTTCTTTTAATATATGTCCAATCAAGTCTTGAGGATGTGAACTGTTGCACCTTTTAAGTATTGCAACCCTTGGCATGCTGGAAATAAACTACTGGAAAACCGAATAAAATTTTGTTCTGGAATGACTTGATATTAGATCGAAGTAAGTTTGTTTTATGTTCGTTTCAATTACATTGTCAAACTTCTTTCTTGCAACTGAGTCAATCAATTTTTCATTTTCCTGTAGGTATTTAAAAAAAAATCACATTATTCTTTACTAAAGTAGATGTAAATAACACTGGTAATAACAGAACTGTATCCTAGTTATTTTTTCGAAAAGAACAAGTAGAATAACATCTAAAATTTATGATGACACTTGAAGAAATAGTTATTCTTCTGTTAGAATTAAATACTAAGGGAAAAATCTCTAGAAAAATATCTTTCTACATAGAATTCCCCATCTCGAAAGATTAGGCAGAATGGAAATTAGGCACAACGGGAATTCCTGTTCTGCTTAAAAGTAAGATCATTTAAAATATTTTCTACAAAGTGCTGGAGGGCCATTAGGCAGAACGAGAAGACATCGAAATTTTGTTTCGATAATTTCACTGATGGAAGAAGTGTTGAAAAATCTAATGATTTTTTTTAAACATGCTTTTGTTGTTTGGAACGCGATCCATATTAAGAGATCTTCCTCTCGTTATGTGTTGACTTCCTCTCGGTGTACCATTATATTCCTTCACCTACTTTCCTGTTTACAGAATCAACTCCCGGTATAAATGTTAAATACATTTATGAGTCTTAAGTAAAATATTGCCATTTTTATATGCGCTAGCCTCATTTGCTCAAAACTTTAAATATGTATTATTGCAAAAAAAAAAAATAAAATAAAATAAAAAATAGTCTATCGTGTGTGATATTTATAGTTTGGTCCCAGTATTTGTGTTTGAATATAAAGTAAGTCATGTTTGTTTATATTAAACTAGCAGCGTTCACCCCGCTTCGCTGCGGTCACCCCGGAACGCAATAAACTTTGTTACTTAGATAATTTTTACTTTTTCGCTTTCAAGTGATATGATAAAAACCATAGTAGATTGCAGTAAATGTTAACATTATATCGCCTGTCATTTATGTTAATCCGCCGAGTGACACGGTCATGCGGGTTTCAAGTGATATGATAAAAACCATAGTAGATTGCAGTAAATGTTAACATTATATCGCCTGTCATTTATGTTAACCCGCCGAGTGACACGGTCATGCGGGTTGCATATAAATACGTTTATTTTTACCTATGATGAACTAACAAAGGATTTGTACGTTATGGACACTTGAATGGTCAATTATCTCAAGACACTGGTAATTAAAAATTAAAGTGATATGATAAAACCCATCTAGGGTCCAAATCCTAATAACCCCCCAAAAATGAAAGAAATTGGTTCAGCCGTATTAGCGTGATGAGGGAACAAAGAATTTGTGCGTTCTCTTTTATATATAAGATTACTAGTCCGATTTCTGCTGGCTGTCTAATGATTCCTTCATTCATTTTTCCTTTATTGTATTTCATCGATTTATTTGTACATAACTAGTTTCATTAATTTATGTACTTTGTAGTAGTACTAGTGTATTGTTGGTAACCTGAAGGTACAAAATATGATATATTTTACATATGTATGATAAATGAGTAAAATATGATATATGAAATATGACTCCTCCTTAATAATAAGGAAGTCCGAATGTAAAGCGGTAGAATGCATTCTCACATGGCTTCATATTAAAGAAATGTATAATAAAGCTCATAATTGAACGATATTGACATTGCATTATATAGCTATGTTGTCATGACAGCCAGATATAGCATTTTAGTAGTCAGTATAGAAAGAGAGGGAGTTAGCATAATATAAAATTCATATGGATGACACATAAAGAAGAAACAAATCCATAAAAGTATATTCGTTTTTAAAATATATTTATTTATTTCCTTGAGTAGTTTGTTCGGCAGATGAGTGATGTATTTAAAACATATTTTTATTTTAATTGATCCGAGGCGAAAAATACAGTGACATCTCCATAATTATATATATATATATATATATATATATATATATATATATATATATATATAAACAACTAGAAGTTTTCTACTAAAAATACAATCTATTTGATAATGATAAATATGAGATACAAAATTTTTTGTACAATTTTTTTTTCAACATTTTGTTATGAAAGACTGATGACTTTCTAGATGACAAACATGAGACAACACATATAGAATTTTAATTTTCTTTCATTTTATTTGTTTCGTTCAGTCTCGATTGTTCGTTTCTTCAAATATTCAATAAATTAATAAACATTCTTATTAAGAGATTGCTTTAACATTAAATACTACAAACTTTATATCATCATTTACTCATTGGAATTGCGAACAAAATAACTAAATAAGAAAGTTTTATGACTGGAATGTAAGTTTTGCGAGAGCCTAGAGCTTCTGAGATTTTTTTTTCTCAACAAATTTCGGTTGTTAGATGCTGATAAACATTTGAACCAATCAGAAGATATCAATGAGTTCATCAGGAAATAAGCAATTCGCAAATGTTACTATAGCTTATTCTCATCATTATTATTAGTATTCAGAATTCTACAATTTGATCAAAGTTAATTGAATTATTTCTTATTTTCTTCTTTATAATCTTAATTTAACGATCTACAAAATTTGCTGGAATTATATTACTGCATTTAAGATTTGTATTCCCACACATATAGTACAAGCTAATTTAGAATTGGCTTCAAAATTGGCGACTAATTCATTTCCTTTGAGTCGCAATGAAAACACTTCATATATTCCCTTAACCCGGGAACACATAGGGAAATTTTACACACGTGCTTACATAGTGGGGTGCTCTAGCACCCCATAAGTATATGTGGATCTCTTGTAGATTTTTTTTTAATTTTTGAAAGAAACATTTTCACCTTTCTTAAGAAGCATTTAATGAATAATTTCTTGAAGTACACCTCAGTTTTGATTACACACAGTTGCCACAAACAAACTTCTTGTGTTCAGCGCAAAATTGGCTTGCTGCACCCGGTACAGAATGATTTTGTCTTCCTATCTGCAGATCTCGGGCACAAGTAACACCTGCCTTGCTTTGGTGTAGGTACATGAGCCTGTCCTACGTCATCTTCTACACCAAGTACTTCTTTGATCATGGTTGAAAGAGGAGTTGAAAGGGGGGTCCTGAGCCTGTTTTGCATATGGGGAGTCACTAGCTGCATTCCCAACTCACGCAATAGATGTTGTCGTGTGAAGGACATTCCCCTATTCTGCGTAGCATTTCTAAAAAGTACCATGCTATTCACACCTGCCTGATCCAACATTCCGTAGAAAAACCGAAGCGGCCACCGCCTTGTTTTACGATTCACTGTATAGTTATGCATTAGCTCATCCAAAACGTCCACTCCGCTCTTTGTCTCATTATAGAAATGAATTATTTCAGGCTTCTTTGTTTCTACATTCACAGATTTGTCGCTATGCATGGTGGAGAGGAGAATAACACTTTTCCCCTTTCGTGGGCAATAGGAAACCAGTGTTTTAGGCCCATCAAACGCAAACTCTGTAGTATCTACCTTTCTCTTTCTGTCAGGAAGAAAAGCTTGAGGAATCTCCTTTTTATTATGGCGCAAAGTCCCAACAACTGTCAACTGGTAGTCTTTCAACATCGTATCAGCTAATTCCACCGACATGAACCAATTATCCATGGTTAGATTTCTGTTAGTTCCACGAATTGGTTCTGACAGTTCTTTTACTAATTTTAGAGGTACAGGTTCACGTGCGCTGTTTTCAACCTTTCCAGTGTACGGCAGTGCATTCACCATATAAAATGTTCGCGAGTCACAGAGACAATTGATTTTTATACCATACTTGTCAGGTTTAGAAGGTATATAAACGCGGAAGGGACACTTTCCTCGAAAACCAAGAAGTTGCTCGTCAATGGTGCAGTATTCATGTGGTGTATAGTATGTTTTGCAATTCACTATAAATTCTTCCCATAACACTTTGATAGGCGCAAATTTATCTGCTGTGTCTCTCGTCATTTTATTATCAAACCGTAGACAGTTTATGAGGAAACAAAATCGGGCTTCAGGCATTATGCAGCGGAATATTGGATTTCCAAATGTGGTTGACCACATGTCTTTCACGTTCAAATGTCCACATTTCAGGGTGCCAGCTATGTAAAGTAGTCCAATTAGAGCAGAGATTTCGTTGGTATTTGTATCACCTAAATAATACGTGCCAACAGAGTAGTTTATTCTTTGTCGCGCAATTTCTTCGTTTGTGTGTTGTACAACAATGCTTATGATATTGTCGGTAAACAATAATTTCCAACCATCAAGGGGAGTTTGAACGTCCTTTGCAGCTCCTTTGTTGCCAAGAATACGCAAGACTATATTACGTGCCGGTGTTCTACCTCTAACTGTGGGTACACTTTTCCACCGGTAACCATTTCTTCCTTTGATTATTGCACCACGAGTCGGTTCATCATCTTCACTGTCACTGTCACAGTTCAGTTCCGCATCACTAACAGCAGTTTCAGAAACTTCATCAGCATAGTCCGACTCAACTAGAAGATCGTCCTCAAAATCACTCACGTTTTTTTCAGTATCTTGATCACCTACCTCCTCTTCTTCAAGCCACTTTCGAATCTGTGCGTCGTCTGGAACCTTCGAGGATGAAGCCTTGCAAGTCCACATGATTGTAAAGCCAACCTACACTCAATGTCTTATCTCTAATGAAAGTGACGTATCAAAAAATATATATACGTGAACACATAGGCGGGGTGCCACAACACCCCAAACAGCAAAATAACACACTTTTTCCGACTTCTGACTAAACTTTCTCTGTGCAATGGAACGGCGCACCCCTCTCTGCTGCAGTCAGATGATAAACTAGGAATACACAAGAGGGTAGCACCGTCAGTGGCATATTCCTTATTTCCACACTGTTTAAACACCGAGTGGGGTGCGTGAGCACCCCCCTATGTGTTCCCGGGTTAAGAAGATATTATTTGTATTAATTGTCCTTTGGTGGTATGCAATACCGCTGTACCTAGAATTCACTTTGGTTTCTTTCTATTCAGTTTATTTCATGCTCTAACCAAACTCATTCATGTGGTGTACATGTGATATTGTTACTTCTTTCTTTCGTCGTATAAACTATCATTATAAACAAAAGAGCAGAACAAACAAGCAACAATGTTATGTGTACACAGCCTGAAGGAGTTTGGTTTGTATGACGTGATATTTTCTCAATTAATATATAAATCGTTTCTAGCACTACTAATTTGTACTAGTGATCAGACTGGAGATGAAATATATTTCTGGAATATTTAAGGTTAGGTAAAGGGACATGTTTTGCAAATAGATGTCACTACAGTCTTCGTATCTACCCCATGTATTTTTTTATCTTTCAAGAAAATTTGCAATTTCTCTTACAAAATTCAACCTAGAGACTTCAAATTTTTAGAGAAGGAACTTCATAACCTATTAAAGAGAACAACCCGTGCCGATTTTTTATTTAGAATTTTCTTCATTGTTGAAACAATTCCATTGTTAAAGGTTTGGATATCCATTTCAACAAATCAAGCCATTTCAACAATGAAGAAAATTTTAAATAAAAAATCGGCACGGATTGTTGCCTTAGATAGATTACGAAGATTCTTTTCTAAAAATTTGAAGTCTGTAGGTTGAAATTTGTAAGAGAAATCGTGAATTTTCGTGAAAGGTAAAAAATACATGGGAGATATAGGAAGACTGTAGTGCCATCTATCGGCAAAACTTGTCCCTTTAAACCAACCTTGATTGATTGCAGAAAATAGCTTGTCGCTATATTTTACCGTTTTTACTCCATAACGATGAACATTAAATCGAAAACTGGTTGATGTCTGCCGCTTCCGGTTTTAGTAAAGTGATTAGAGTGGACATGGAATTTATTCCTGAGACGTTTATTGATTACTGAAAACTGCTTGTTGATATCTATTACGATGTTTAGTTTACGGTAATCAACGATAAATCCGAAAGTGGTTGATTTTTGCCACTTCTTGTTTGAATGAAAGTTAAGAAAGAAGATGGTACCTATACCTAGAACACAAAATCGATTCAAAAAATACGTTTTTCGCTATCATCGTATTGTTTTGGCTCAATGTAGATCAATATTGCAACTGAAAGTTGTAGTGGGTTCAACCACTTCCTGTTTTAGTAGAGAGTTAAGAACGGAAATAAAACGTGTTGTTGGAGTGTTTAATCGATTGCAGAAAACTACTACAGTACTGTTTAAAGTACTGTTTAGTCGATGTGCTACATCTTTATTAGGGGTACTAGATGATAGACTTAAAGAAAGATTTCATATAAAGATTTATATTGTGTGCAAATTTCTTATCGGTTTCATGTCGGCAGGCTATACAAGAACGCGTTCCAGAGCAAGAAGGTAATCCGCAAATGAATGAAGACGAAGAAAGTAGAGGAAACACTCACGATGGCAGATAACATTTCCGTGCATAGAAGATCTGCAGGAAATGCCTCTGAGAAGTCACAACCGCCGTATATAGCCATCAAATAACAGCAAGCTCCAGGATCTGCACTACGAGTACCGTGCACTAAAAGACACCATACAGTGCTGGGAAAGGTGTACAAACACTGGAATACTCAGAGACGTTGTTTAAACTGTCCGCCATTGACTTCAATGCAAAGCTGACATCGGCGAAGTACAGATTGTCTGGTAGGCGCAAATTCATGTGGCATGTCACTAATACTCCCAGCTGCGGCAGTGACATAAACAACGAGATCCTCAGCACTTTCCACAGGCTTGTCATACACGAGCAGTTTTATTTCTCCCCACAAAAAGAAATTCACATGTGTGAGCTCTAGGGAGCGAGGAGGCCACGGATGAGGTCCACCCCTGCCATTATGAAACTCATTTTCAAATTTACGACGTTGACGCGGCACTGTTTTCTGGAGGTACCATTTATGTTTTGATGGCGTTATAGTTCTGGAAAACAATTTTATTCAGTTGAATTAAAATTCTGTAGAACTATCTTATTCAGTTGAACTGAAATTATGTAAAACTAATTTATTCAGTAATTTCATTTGATTTTTTTAGTGTTAATTTTTTTATAGGACAATACAAGTAGTCTATTTCCTATTAAATATATACATCATAACTAGCCATGCAAAATCCAGGACTCCTCAGATACGGAAGTTGCAGGAGTTTTGCTAACTTGTATCTCCGTATTTGTGCGTCCCACAGTGGAGCCAAAGCACTGAATTCTTGGCAAAAAGTAGGAATACGCAATATGAAGCACAAAATTGTAAGAAAATCAATTAGTTCGGTGTGTGCAGTGGCTACAATAATGTATTCAATATGTAGAAGAAAGATTTGGACATACATTAACAAGCAAACAAAAAAAAAAATACAGTTTTTAGGTGGCACGCACCACGATGCACTATATGAACATGTCTTTGAAAGTGTAAAATAAGATCCGTGGATTGAAATGTTGGTGTTACTTCGACATTATCAAAAATACAGAGTTACATCACAAAAGGAAATATTCCTTATATTCGCACTAAATTATATAACAGATTATACGATTGGCATAAACACACGCGTGAGCAATATGCTTTAATTTGGCAATTTACTATTTGATCACATTCTGCGTGTGAAAGGAAAAGGTGTAATTATACAATCCACAACTGAAGAATAATAAAATTAAAGAAAATTTCTTGCTTCTTAAAATTATTTCAAAGTTGTGGAGGATTCGTTATGACAATGATGAAGCAAGGACGCTTCAATGTATAAAAATTATCTCATTATAAGTCCTTGATAAGAATATATTATCAGATATATTAAACATACGTATAATATTATGATTTACACGCATCGGTAACCTGTTCAGGTTGTTTCATATACATTGTGCAATACGTGGGCTCATTTCAGGGCTTTGATTGGAACACTCTGAGCTGGAGCGAGTGGAGCACATTACAGTTGATTCCAATGTCACTTCTATGCACGCATCGTAAAAACAAAACACCGAATTCACCAAAACCATTTTTAATATGGTGCATCTATGGTACGTAGATCCTTTAGGAAACATTGGCGTTTCAAAATGTCACCACCATTAATAAAATATGATTGATTAGAGTTTAGTTCTGTTGATGAATGCCAGAGAAGTATGACTAGATGTTGGGAACAAGATGGGGCCTGGGGGCGAAGCCCCCAACGAGGTCTGGGGTCAAAATTGCCAGAATCGACTTATATTCAATTTTGTCAGTGCGTGCATGGAGATCACACGTCTAATAACCTAACATTTGCTCTCACATTCACCCCAGCTCAATTCAAAAGCAGCACTGCATCCAGAATGCGTTTTTCCTAAAACATTTTCATGTGTTATATTTCCTAAAAGTGCAAATATGTGCAGATTTTCTCTTTGCATACAGTAAGAACAATGTTTCCGCTATGACATATTTAAAAAAAAAATCACAGACACGTTATGCCATATTTTCTACTACAATGCCATTCTATCATTTGACCATAGTTTATGTGCTTTCAGTATCACAGCATTTTCCAAAAATGATATTAAATAGTAGTACTACTAAACATCACATCAACATTCTAAATATACAAAACGATACATACATGTAGGTCGTGTCACCACGTTTACCAGCCACTGAATATCTATACGCAATGTAGGGACAGTCACATTCAAAGTCAACTTCTTATCTTCTGTCACTAAGCAGCGCCTCTCCGGCTTCGGCGGATAACCAAGTTTACACGTGCCATGCGTTCATTGTAAGCTGCTATTACTTCTTTTCCTGCACACTATCTTATGTGTACACTATTAAGGTTTTATTATAACAAATTATATCGAGTCAATCTTTTGCTTCATTTTTCAAGTTTTTGCTAAGAATTGCCTGGTTTGGCCCCACTGTGCGTCTCCCAATTAAGTGTAAAGACATTTCCGTTCTTATTAACACTGAAAATTTTGTATTACACCTTGTTCAAAACTTCACTGAATCGTGCATAATTTGGATGAGGGAATGGTGAGTTATTGGCAAAGATCTCACCTCTAGTGCGACAGGTCTATGATTCGATCCCATGTCATTTGAGTTTATGGTGGACAATATTCTGTATCTGGGTTTTCTCAAGGACATCCCTTTTCCTACTCTATCCTTTTTCTCATTCCACCAATTATTTCATATTCATTCACTTTCCGTCATTAACCATCCATCTGTTTCACCTTTTAGGATATAAACGTTGGATGTTAAGTTAAAGATTTATTTATTTATTTATTTATTTTTGGATAATTTGAGAAAAAAACTATTGTAAAATTTGTTATATGTTTATTGTAAGACTTTTCCTTTTCCCACAGTTTCTAGTTATCAATACAAAAAACACCAAATATCGTTGTATAAATGGTCGAACTCCTTTCTCTTTTCTTTAGGTAAACGTGCGGAGGAGGTAGGAAGGGTAACCTCCATTAAAGTTAACCTCCATTTGAAGTGGGGACCCACTTCAAAGACAAATTTTCTTACTCCATATGATATAATATGTACATGAATGTGTAGATTAAGCATCGAACAGTTCAGTGCTCTACCCCGTACAAAAAAAGAGAAAACTCTTAAATGAAGGGTATAATGTCTCCTGCTAGGGTCCATTTATATTCTTTATGTTATTTAGGCTTTTAAGTTCTGTCAATAGTTTGTGAAGCATGGAATGAGTCCACCACTTCCAGAAGAAGTTAAAATAATTTAAGATGGTTCTGTTGCCCTGTTATCTCAACGAAACATATTTTCCTAAGATGATGCATAAATAGTTGCACTATTTCAATGAAGTGCTAACTGGGATCCTTAATGGATAAAGTAATAAACTGGGATAAAGTAATAACATGTATATTAAGGTTTATAATTCTAGGGCTTCCAAACTTCATAATATTCTAGGGGGCTGAACTTCATATTTTTCTAGAGATGCCCAATCATTAATGCTTGCCCGTCCAGTAAAAGTTTTAAGTTGTGGCATTGTTCGGTGCCTACACATTCTTTTGATTTGAGACACGATCATAAGTAAAATAAAATATGGAATGTTTATAGTCATTTGGCCCAACGTAAGTTGATTTTAATAGTAGGAAAAGAAAAAAAAATGATCATATCGGTTTAGAAACAGATATTTCCTCACATAGATACGTGTACATTTCCAAATAGTTTATTCCTTTTGCTCGTTTTGACACAATCTTTGTGACGACTTTATTCACATTACTACATAGGAGCAGTCTTCCGCAAATTGGCACTGAACAGAGTTTTCAAAGCGAACATACTTGAACAGTTGCATGGTTAGGGCGCAGTTTACTCCTCTGTTCTCCTTCTCTCTGGCTACGTTGTCTTCTGTATGTGTGTGTATGTGTGTGTGATAGAGCGAGGGGTCACTGAATGCCCGTTTTCCAGCTCTGTGACCTTTTTACCAGATCAATAACTGCCGGAACCTATGCCACCTGCCACATCTCGTCCTTCAAGACCCTTCCCCACCTACCTTAGTACAACCCTCTCTCTACTTGCTTCTCCAAAAATAGAGATCTGTAGCTCTCTCTCGGTGCTCCTCAATCTCTCCCCAATAGGCGGCCAGAAAATCCACAGGGAAACTAGGCAAGAAAAGGGGGAAAAAGACTTTCCTACGTTTCTTCTTTCGGGGAGGAAACGATGTGAAAGCAGAAACTCCTCGATCCCTCAGCCCACTAACTGTGTCCCTTGATGAAGATGGCCTGCACCTGTTTCTGTCCTTGATATAGCGTCTACGAAAATCCTCCTAGTGAAAATTTCCTATAGCTACATTTATTTTCCTCTCCCCCTTAAAACCAAGCAAGCCTAAAGAGAAACCCACTTCAATTTCCCTCAACGGTTTTCCCTCAACTCCTTTTTTTCTTAAAACTCCATATCTGTAAGTTGCCCCACTATACCATATCTATTATAAGTTTCCCATCTCACTCTGTATTGCTCCCCCACAGTTTCGCGTCTACCATGATCACGCCATTTCATTCTATCCATGACACAAGTTCACCACCAGCTAATATTTTTCTCCTTCAGATATTCTCGCGGATTTTTTGCCAGCTACAGCGAAATAAGAAAGAAAAAATAAAGAGGAAATTTTCTAAAAAAAAAAAAAAAAATACACAAAAACATACAGCAAAACGAGAAAGTTATTTTTACGGTAGAAAAAGGTCTCTCTGAGCGGGTGGCACTGGCGTGTGAAATCCCAGTGTTATGTTTGGGTATATATGTGAGAGGGGAGTTTTTCTTATTTTCACATTTTCTCTACACAGAAACTATACCGGTGCTTTTATCTTTTCGACCATATTGCTACTCAAACGTTCTGTAAAAATAGCTTTCTTGTGTGCTTGTGAAAGCATTTCAGCATTTCTTTTCGGCCACACACACACACACACACACACACACTCATACATACAAACACACATGTGTATATGTACATACATAGTTATATATGATTGGATAATAACGTTCTTTTCTCTAATCTTATACTTCTTGGCAAGTTAAAAGTCCAAGTCCAGGTCCAACACTACCTTCGGCTAAAAATTGCTCTTGGCGGTACAGTAAATTGTGATACAACGAAAAATCAAAATTTTGCCTAACTGAAATCAGACATAGTTGAAATTCAAAATTTTTAAACGTCGACCTACGATCGACTTCGGTTACGACTGTCAAGTACTTATGCCTGTTCATAATATATATAAAGTTCATACTCATTGCCTATGTGTGTGTTTACGTATCCGTATTAATTCAAACATATGTACAGATACGATTGGTAATAGTCAAATTTTTCACTCTATTTTCAAGCAACTTTTTTTTTTTAATTTACAATATTCTTAAATAACTTTTACTTATCGTTTACCACTTACAGAAAATGTAATGAACAGTCAAACTCCACATTTCCTCATGAAACACAAACAACTAATTATAACTAATATGTTATCTATTTTCTAGTTCTGACGTGTTTGTATAACACTCTATAATTCAAACAGTGTCCCATACAGAGGTTTACACTGTTTGAATGTTAATAACAGAGAAGTATTTGATCAAATTAGTATTTCGCAATCTCATGATTAGTGTGTGTAACCATTCATTTGTGTTTGTTTTCTTTTCCATCCATTTTTTTCTTTTATTTTCAATTCAGTTACGAGTAGCGAAAGTTATTGGCAAGATGGCTGGAAACCTTTCCTTTGAGCAACGAAAGTGGATTTTAAAGTCTTTCTAAAAGTGTGAGAACATGAAAGAAAAGCAGAGACGAATGGCCGATAAAATTTGGTTCTGCGCCACCGTCACGTGTAACAATTAGGAAATTACGCTACAAGTTTGAGAGGGAAGAAGCTGTGTGTGACCGAAGAAAGAACGGTGTGGCAAGATGAAATCAGTACCGAAGAAAGAGGTTCGTAGGTTTTGTTAAGAAAATTTCCCTCGACTGACAAACAATTTCCCTTTTCTTATCAAATTTTCCCTAGATTGTTGAGTGTCCAATTCCTTGACAGAAGTTATGTGATAAGATTAATTTAGTTATTTATTATAGGAAAGTGCTAAGCACATTTTTTATTAATTTGCTTTTTGCTTCCACTTTTCACCTTTTCCTTCACTTTTTTTTAACAAAAAAGACACAAATACACGCAGCCAGCAATTGGTGCAAATTATGTTACTTTGGAAACACACACAACATACTGCTATTGTATTGGTTTATTTCTGAAGAACAAAGAAGAATTTATTCATTTATATTGGTCAATTAGTCAGCCCAAGAATTTCCCTTGATTTTCACGTTTTATCAGAAAAAATCCCTTTTCCCTTTTTGATAAATTTACCTATGAAATTTCCCTAGATTAGGGAAATTTCCCTCAAACTAGAACACTAGGTGGCAGCAGTGTTACAAACTTTCACAAGATCTCAGAAGTCCATACGGCAAGCTTTATGTGAATCATCAGTGTTCACCCGCATTTTAAAGCAAGCAAAGTGGAAAACCTACATTCCCAGGTTGCTTCATGAAATCAATGAGGACAATCAGAAGAGACGTATTCAGTTTTGTGAATGGATATATGATAATGAACAGTTGACTAGTTTGTTCTGATGAGGCAACTTTTAAATTAAATGGAATCAGCAATCGTCACAACTGTGTGAACTAGGCAAGAGATAATCCCCATATTATGGAAGAACGAGCTGTTAATTTTCTTGTGTTATCAGTGTGTGTCTCTCAGATGACTTGTCGGGACATTATTTTTTAAACAACGTAGAGTATCTTAACATGTTGCAGGAAAAAATTATGCGAGCTGTTCAACAACTCTACCAACATCTGTATTGTTTTCTTCAACAAGACGGTGCACTGCCACATCACCATCGAGACGTGTGCCAATTATTGGATAAAACATTTGTTTAGAAGTGGATAGGAAATTTCGAGTATCCACTGAGATCTCCAGATCTAATACCGTTAGATTTTTTCTGTGGGAAACTCTGAAGAGCACTGTATACTCAACAAAACCACGTACGTTGGATGCCATGAGAGGGGCGATTGAGACTTCTTGTGAATCTATTCCAATAGAAACCATACCACGTGTTTGTCGGTCTGTTCAACAGTGTTGCCGATAATATATTGCTGTTAATGGAGAATATTTTGAACATATTCCACATTAGAACATCATCAGTAATGCTTTGAACATTTGTGTGACTTAAAAAATCATATTTTGTTTATTTTGGTTCGAGTTATTAAAGTTCAACCAGTCTGAACCACTTTGTGGGACACCCATTCAGTGTAGGAAATTACTAATAACGGAAGTAACATATACTATGCTTCTTTTTCTGATATTCAAATTGGCGTCGCAGTTCCTCTTGTACAACGATCTAGATTATAATTCAAATTGGTCCACAGACAGTCGCCATCTAGAACAATAATCTAGAAAAGTTTCGAGGAGATAAAGGTCCGCGAAAGGAAAGTGAGGATCTCTCCAATGACAACTCAAAGAATTTAACAGTTAATTATTTGTATCTAAGATATGGAAAAATTATATCATGAACAATCTATTTAAACTTTACATCTATGTTTACAGGGGTAAAAGTGAGTATGAAAAGGTAGGGGGACGGTAGGTAGCGGTATGACGTCACCCCATTCTCCCTGCCTATCTTTGCCCATTGTAATTTTTTAGGAACTGGGGGACGCCGTACATATTTTTTCGAGGTGGGGGACGGCGTTCCCCGCATTCCCCTTCATTTTTACCCCTGTGTAAACATAAATAAAACATCAAAATAAATTAGCAGGAAAAGAAATACAGCTTAATAAATATATTGTTTCACAATCAACATCTAAATTATAAATAAATAACATTGTAAGGGAAGTAAATATGATTTGATCATTAGCTTTTATTAATGTTTTATTTTCTTTCAGGGTCCTCGGAATCTTCGGCGTCGACATTGAATTCATCTCCAGAAAAGATAAGTATCTCTTTACTATTTTATTTCGTTTGGAAATGTAGGAAATTTAATGTAGTGGTATATCCAAATGTTGTATGTAACCTTTAGTATAGATATAGAGCTTCTAGAGAATAAGGAAAGTATGATGTTCCTTGTAAAACTATCACTAGCAGTGACTAGTGGTGATAGTGGTAGTATAATGTAGTGTAAGTAGTAGTAGTATTTATAGTGTATATAGTTTGTTGTACTATTTGCATGTTTATATTTAGATAGGTTGGATTTCCGTTTACCCCATTTGATATCTACAATTTGATATCCACAATATTAGCTGCATAGATTTAGTAATAGACAATATTCTATGTTTAGTTTTCAAACAAGCCTTTTTAACTTCATTTAAATTAAACAGCGTAACTTTTCCTCATTATCTTTATACTAAATATTGTCATTACTGTTATTGTTATAGTCCAGACAAAATTATCTCCTTCCTAGGTGATTGTTAATCATTTACTTGGATCGATCGACTTGATGAAGCTATTGTTTGGATTTTCGCGGACGACATGAGGTACAGTTTCTTAGGATTGTAACATCTTCTAAAATTCACTATACAGGGTTTGTCCGGGAAGTAATAGGACTGATTTTATTCCGCCATGACTGTACTTCGCAGCGTGCGCGCACCAACCGGATCTGGTAGAGGGCGTTCCAGCTAACGAACGAGCGGCTGGTCAGTTGTCTCCGAGCACACGGAGAGTCAGGACAGGCTTTTTCGCGCGACGTGTTTCTGTGAGTGGTGCAAGCCGAAAATGCAGCGTTCGTTAGAGCAGAGGTACGCGATTAAATTCTGTGTTAAACTTGGTAAATCTGCGACAGAGACATTTGATATGATCAAGCAGGCTTACCTAGATGATGCTTTAGCAAGAAGTGGTGTGTTTCGGTGGCAAAAGGCCTTTTCGGAGGACCGGGAAGAGGTCGCCGATGTAGACCGAGCTAGAAGACCTTCGACTTCGAAAAACACCGACAATGTGACTCGTGTGCGCGAAGTTTTGAACTCAGACCGTCGACTAAGTATTCCTTTAATTGCCCAGATGTTAAATTTACCAAAAACTGTGGTTCATGAAATTGTGACGGAGCATTTGAACATGCGCAAGGTGTGCGCGAAGATTGTCCCGAAAGTGCTCACTGACGACCAGAAATTGCGGCGAGTGGAAATGTGCCAAGAAAATTTGAACATGTGAAAGTTACCCCCAATTTTTGAATAACGTAATCACAGCTGACGAATCATGGATCTTTGAGTATGATCCCGAGACAAAGAGGCAATCTTCCGAGTGGCACACGCCGGCGTCTCCTCGCCCAAAAAAGGGAAGAATGAGCAAATCCAAAGTGAAAACGATGCTCATTGTCTTCTTTGACATCAAAGGCATCGTCCACCATGAATTTGTTCCTCCTGGACAAACCGTCAACGCCAAGTTTTACGTGGAAGTGCTCAAGAGATTCAAACGAAGGGTCAATCGGGTCCGACCAGACATCGGAGCCGACTGGAAGCTGCACCACGACAACGCCCCGGCTCACACCGCCTTTCTTGCGAACAGCTACCTGACCAAGGCCGGCATTCCAACGCTTCCGCAGCCGCTCTACAGCCCAGATCTGCCCCCCGGACTTCTTTTTGTTTCCTCGCCTGAAACGTCCGATGAAAGGCAAGCATTTTCAGACGACAGAGGGGATCCAAGCAACTTGCACCGCGGCTCTCAACGCTATTCCGGAGAATGACTTCCGTGACGCCTTCAATGCTTGGAAATTGCGCTGGCACCGCTGCATCGACGCAGAAGGAGCCTATTTTGAAAGTTTTTAAAGAATTGTAACGATTGGCTCAATCATTTTTTTTAATCGACTCAGTCCTATTACTTTCCGGACAAACCCTGTATATATTATACCATATAGGCCATATATTAGAAACGGCACTAAATTTTAAAGGCTAGCTTTCTGACGATTTTGTGTTTACTAGATTTTCAAGGGGCTTGAGTTTTATTTTAAAACGTTAAATCTATGATGGAAACAGAGGGTGTAACCTAAGAAAGGAAGCAAGGGCGCCGATTTCTCTGTAAATTTGGGGGGGGATTCAGATGCAGAAGGTATATATATATATGAGGATTTTAAGACAAATTGCATTCAAATTATGCCAAATATTCTTATTGTATATTCATAAATACAATATGGGGCCAACATGAACTTTGGGGAGGGGAGCGGTCCCCCAGGATCGGCGCCCTTGGAATTAAGGTTCCTTTATAGATCTCTGAACTACTTAGAATTGCATTATGTTTATATTCATCTTAAGTTTCAAAATAAACCCCTAAAAATAGCAGATTATTAAAATAAGGAATATATCTCGTTGAGACTTATAACAAATGTTTTCTGCTTTCTCTTCCACTACATTCAAGTCTTAATCCTGATAGCTGTAGTTTACTACATTTAATTTTACTTAGAATGGCTTAACTTATTTTAGGTAAATATTTATATTCTTGTTTCAAATTTCAATGTTTGCTATACTTGAACAATAAAATAATATATAGAATCAACTTTAATATTTTTTTCTTTTTGTTTCAGGTGTGGCCTGTGTCCTGAATTTTAAACATTTTCCACCCGATTCCAGTGTGGTTATAAACTTTCACTTTTAAACTTGAACAAACTTAACAAGCAATGAACGCAAATAGATGTTTTGTCAGTCCAGTCTGAATTTTATTTATTACATCCCAATTACTTCGTTGTATATAAGTTTGTTAAAAATTCTTGTTTACTCAAAACCTGTAGGCTAGTCCCGAGTGCGTGGTGGTGCACTACACATGTTCCTACACGCATAAAATGAGCCAGTAAAGCTGAATTACCAAGAGAAGAAACATGGCTAGAGATGCTATCCAACAGGAAGGCTCGAGGAGCCTAATAGAAACAAGAATAGAGAAAGTATTTAAGATGACAAAAGGGAACATACCAATAAATCCTACTACATAAATGACCTATCCAGATTTAGAGGAGTGCCCGAGTCTAACAATGGAACTTATAACGATACGCAGATTATTAAATGACACAAGTTTGTTATGCATTGACATACTGCCTATTTGGATAATTACACGTTATTTGTAACCCCAAATAATACATTTGTTTCCTAACTTCAGGGGACTTAATTGGGATAAATTTTACAAACGTTCTCATGGAACAGGCAGTTTAAGCAGCTGCCTAAAGCGGAAGACTTTTCGAACTTTTAACCTAGTACATTTCATTGTATCATCATTGTATTTATCTATGTAGGGATTTAAAAGTGAAAGAATGGGACACTGATCTTGCAAGGTATTTATCATATAATCAGAGTCAGTGTAATACAGCAGTTTCTTTGTAGCCGTTGCAATTCTCAATAAAAATAATTACACATGCACGGGTGTTGGATTAAATCAATTTTACATAACAAAAGAAACATGAAACTTTCCTTCACGGCTAATAATAATGAGGAATTGATATCATTAAAATGTGTAAACGTCAATCAACAATACAATATTTCTTATCCAGGAAATGGTGAATCAATTTAATTTATAATGTTAAACAACGTATGTATGTAGTGGTTTCTGAAATCTATAACAGAATGTGTCATTCGGGACAATCTAAATGGATCTCAATATTGGAGATAGTGAGAAATAGTGTAATAATTTAAATGTTTGAAAAAGAACATAGTTTCTTCTGGTTCGAATGTATATAATACTAAAGCAGCGTTTCTCAGGCTTTTCCTTTGGAGCACACCAAAGTACATTTCAAATTTTCGCAACACTCCTACATGTGACGTTTTTCCTAGATGCAAAAAAGCAAACATAAAAATACATGCAATACTTTTAATATACTTTTAATATTTAATATACATACAATACTATTAATATATATATAACGTCTATGAGATACACATCTCACAAGCAAATTACGTAAGACTCTTGAATAGAAACATATTAACATAAAAAAAACTTATGACTCTTAAGCAGGAATATGATAAAGAAATATTACCATTAGAAATATCCGAAGTCATCAAACTTAAAACTGGTGAGATATTTGTCCCTGGCGATTTTTGCAAAACATACCTATGCATGGACGAACTCATGACGGACAGAGTCTCATCTAGACGTCCACACCAAGGAGGCGAGCTCTGTAGTTACATTTTATGTTCTTCAATTTGTATTTTCTTCTAATGAAAATCTCACAACACACCTGACATGTATTCGCGACACGTCACTTGAGAAACGCTGTACTAAAGAATTATTTCTAATGAGGAATAAAATGTACTTATTGAGCTTTACAGAAAAAAGTGGATATTATTATTGAAATTAAATAAAACCTTCCAGTTTTATGCCTCATAATTATGCCGTGATAATGAGAGTAAATGCAATTATGGAATCAAAAAAGTGGAAGGTAACTGGAAAACGTAGACAAATTCCGTGTACACAATATTTGTCTACAACAAAGCTCACTTGGCACTAGCTGTGATCGAGCCAGGAACCCCCCACCCCAAGAGGTGAACCCTTACCATTGACTACAGCGGTCTCTGCTATTATTAATGGTGTACAGTAATTCTATAATCTAAATCAGTATATGGTACATTTTATTACTTGATATTTCGTTGGTTATTTTATGAAACCTAAAGTTAGAAACTCTGTTTATACGTGTAGCAGTTTTAATGTATTTCTGAAAATCGGCAACTGTGAGATGGACGTGAAAGTACGATCAATCAAATCCCGGAGTTTCAGAGTGTCGTTCAAATCTGCTTGCCGCTAATGACTTTGGTAATTTAAAGTACGTTTCGAGCTTTCACCCTCAGCTTTCCGTATTTCCCCTCTCTCCTTCCCTAACTTTCCTGTGATGTCTGTTAATACGAGTACTAATCATCGCCTACTACAAAATGAAACTTGAAACATCAAACTAGTATAGAAAGTTGATATTCTTCGGAACATTTACGTGCTAATTTTGCCTCAGTTGCTTGCAAGAAAAAAAAAGTTACTAGAAAGCATTATCAAACCATTTTACTCTGTGTTCTAGATGTTAATAAACACCACAAGACAAAAGGAAACAAAAGAAAAGAAATAAATAAAAGCTTCTAGTATATTATGTAACACAAACATTATAGACTTCTCCAAAGAGCAATGATAATTGAAATAAACTTCGATAGAAACTAAATTTCATTTGCAACCCTCTCCATTAAAATTTACAATTGTAACCTTCAAAACTGAATTAATGTTTTAAACACGCTTGAAACATAGTTGCTATACAAGATTAATAACTGCAATAAAATGTAAGAGAGTTATAACATTATTTCGTAAAAGCCTTCTCCATTGGTCTAATGGACAATGCGTCTGCTATTGGTGCACGTAATTCCGGCTTTAAATCTCGACGGGAGACCATTAAAATTTTAATCATTAATGTCGTTCGGTTTACACCTTAAACTGTAGGTCGATGTCTCATTTCCGTCAGTGCTGAAACGTTATGCTAAACTTAAATATTATTTCGTAAAATTCTTTCTATTTCATAAGTAAATTTTATGCCTGTTTCTGGAATACATTTAATATATGTATTTGATATGCAAGACAGATAAAACCATTGCACGAAATTGATAGCTACTTAGTGCGATAAATGTTGAAACCGGAAATCTTTAATTTAAATCATTTCTGGATTCAATACAGGGTTAAGGGACAAGATTGAACCTACTTTTGGGAAGGTGAATTGATTGAAAAAAAAATAAATAAATTAAAAACTACATCTCGATATCTCTTGCCGTTTTGCTTCATGGAAATCAGTACTGAAACCAGACGTACTAGTAAATTTCTACCATTTTCGGTTTTGGTAGAATGTTGCGGATTCGGATGGTATTTTTTGGCACTGGGAAAACAGTTTGTCGCTATTTATTACGATTTTTGTTATATGTCGATAAGAATTGCAAACGGAAATGGCTAATTTTAACCACTTCCGGTTTGAATAGAGGGTTTAGTGAAGATGATGGAACTTATTCTTGTGACAATGAATTGATTGCAGAAAACCACATCTCTATGTTTCTTACTGTTTTACTCTTACTGTTTTACAAACTCGCTCTATAAGACTTCCGACTCTTATGCATAGCATAGTTTGGAAGTCTAAAACTAATTTTTGTCTCTACAAGCTTCATACATCTTCAGAAATCTGTGTGCAAGAATTAGTACATAAGATGAGCTTTTTTCACTTAGCTTGTAGTGGTAGAATTTAAATTTTTACCAATGTGATTTTCCTTAAGAGCCACCACTGTTCCCATATTTTATTTGTTAAAGAAGTGGTGTAGCGACCGTGATATTCATTGGGTGTAAAAGTTTGAAAAATAAATGAAATAAAATCATTGAGTTTTACGTCCCACGCTTATGCCGGTTAGGCTAAAGGAGACGGTGATGATGAGAAATGAATGAAATGGTGGAATGAAGAAAGTAGGAGGAAACGGAAGAACCCCGAGGAAACCCACGCACACGGTGTTTGTCCACCACAAAGTTCACTTGGTGAGGGCTGGGATCGAATCCGGGACCCCAAGCACTACCACTGAGCCACCGCGGCCCCTAGTGCAAAAATTTAAGTTCTGTTTCAGTTGAATATAATAGGTTTTATCTCATAAAGTCCCAATCAGTTAAGGTTTGGCCTAGACTTAAGCTGGAATCCAGGCGGCATGTATCCTAAAGTCAATATATTTGACTGCCTCTGTCTTGTTTTAGATATTACAAAATCAATTTTGTACAAAATCAATCAATGAGTCAAAATCAATTCAATCAGTCCTAGAAATTTCCCATTTGAGATCTTCTTCTTTTAAAAATATATGTTTTTCCCATTTCGAGATCAAAATATATCTCGATCAAATAGTTGGTTCAAATATAAAAGTTTCTTCGTGTATTAATTCAGAATGAACCACAGCAACAAAGTATTTAAGTTATATTTTTAAATTACATCACATTACTTTAAAGAAGAGCCATTACGTGGTTCTAAAGGATAACATAGAGCTCTATAGATATATCACATTCACTAGACACCTAGTCTTCCTCTGGTGCTTGGGGTCCCGGGTTCGATCCCAGCCCCCGCCAAGTGAACTTTGTGGTGGACAAACATCGTGTGCGTGGGTTTTCTCGGGGTTCTCCCGTTTCCTCCCACATTCTTCATTCCACCATTTCATTCATTACTCATCATCACCGTCTCCTTTAGCCTAACCGGCATAACCGTGGGACGTAAAACTCAAAGGTTTACCTAGTCTTCCGTTCCAAGCGCTGCTATCGGCTGAAGGAATTCTACTCTCTTTCGCTAAGGCTCTCTCGCTTAGCAACACCTGAACTCTTATTGGCTCAATGCGTGGGTGTGTCGAGAGTGTGAGCTTTAGTTCGCATTTTTGCACGGCTCAAAACATTTTGGCAGCACTATAGAGTGGATTAATCCGGCCCTGGTTCCAATGCTGAAAAGGGTTGTTTAATTCAATCAACCCATGGCTTTATAAGACTGGTATAATCAAACAAAATTACTACATAAATTGATTTGTGAAAGATCAACTTGCTTGCCGGAGATGTTTGATATATTTTATATGCTGTATGGTGAAACATTGAAATGGAGGTCCGATAACTTCATATTAAAATACTTTTCTCTGTGTGCATTCAAATTCTAGTCAAATTTGTTATACAAAACTAGATACTCTACTCATGTTACTTCATTCTTCGTTCTTTCAGATGATTTGTTCGTTTCGTGTAGTGTATATAATATTACACTTTAAATGTTAATTATAACATTATCTATCATAGAGTCTATTAGTCCTCTACATCACATAGAGTCTATTTTCATCAATCACTGTACAATAGTTATTTAAGCTAAGTCAAAATTCAGAGTACAAAATAAAAAGGAACAAGGTGTTGATTTTGAGAATAACAAGATAAAACACAATACTTTATTTTTGTAACTAATTTCTGTTCATTTATTTTCACATAATATTATGGTAATTAATTCTTGTATTGGTTGTTCATATCACCATAGTAAAACTTATTTTACATATTTATCATGGTGGGCCTTCTTAATTTACTTTCATTATTTTCAGTTAATTTCATATTATAATCAAACTAATATTTATGGCAATACAATTGTTTTTTGAATTAGTTCACCTAAGCAGAGAGAAAAAGGAAAAAGCCTTTGAAAAAAGAATGGGATAATTTATAGCTCTGAGACAGCAAAACATGTTTCAAAAGGAACTTAAAAGCGTGTTAAAAGAGGAAACATTAAATTATAATAAATATTATGAAGTTGCATCCGATATGATTTAGGAATTATTATTTAATCCATTCCTAATTCTTGTATTTCGATGGAATATGGATATAGCACATCTACAGTACAGTATATAAATAAAAGTGAAAGCAATCTTGTTTGTGATTGCATCAAGAATCGTTTGAATGAAATTTGGAACATGATATCTATCTCTAACTATTTTTTTTTTTTTATCATGTCACATGTATGCTAAGGTTCAAAGTAGAGACAAAGTGGGTTCAAAATGCATGCTAAAAAAAGTATCTTACGAGATCCACAAGTTAGGAAGGTTAGCTCGTTCATTCGCACTTGACGCCATATGTTGTCATTCATGCCTATTGATGTTTGCCATTGACGCCATTTGACGTCAAGAGATAGTTCTCATTGTAGACATTCTCTGTAAAGTGGTATGCAGGTATAGAGCTTTTATACTCTGGTGGCACACAGTGTTGGCCTAGTCATTTTCTGTAGTGTGCTTGCTTTCTGCTAGATGTAGCTAGTTTGTTACCAAAGGCTAAATGTTGCAAAAGTGTAGGTGGCACATTGGGAAATGAAATGAAATTTTTGAGTTTTATGTCCCACGGTTATGCCGGTTAGGCTAAAGGAGACGGTGATAATGAGTAATGAATAAAATGGTGGAATGAAGAAAGTGGGAGGAAACGGGAGATCCCCGAGAAAACCCACGCACACGGTGTTTGTCCACCACAAAGTTCACTTGGCGGGAGCAGGGTTTGAACCCGAGACCCCTAGCACCAGAGGTGAACGCTCTACCACTGAGCCACCGCGGCCCCCGTGGCACATTGGGTTGGGTTACTGAAATCAAGGTGGCAGCGAAAGAGTTAAACTCAGTATATAAACTTCTCATTATAAGCAAGCGGGAGCACGTTTTAGGTTTTACGAAGGTTTAGCTTAAGAAGGAAAAGGGGCAACTTCTTTAATTTCTTCAACACATTGAAATCGGAAACGTCTATTGTTTTTCATCGCATCATTGGGAAAGGGATGAAATGTTTTAATGAATTTTGGAACATTAGTACTTCTATCAAACTGGGTTTGCTTCACGTTACTTTGATTAAAGAAGATTGATTCAAAATTTGTCAAAAATACAGTATATCACGAACTTGTCAAGTTACAGAGATGAAACTCGGTACATAGACTCATTAAAGCGAGTTGAAACGTGTTCCAGCCTTTACGAAAATTCCTCTTTTAAAGACGGTAATTTCTATAATATTTTAATTTCATACTTTGTAGTCATAGAAGAGCAGAATTCACTTAACTATCAAACTGTTTACAATGAATTGTTGAACATAGGTAACTTTTGATTGACCTAGATTTTTATCATACACATATCACTAGTGCTGTCACGCTGTTTGTGAAGGAGGTACGATTATGAGAGTTACATTCCCACATAGAACCATTCATGAGGAGTCAGAAACTCAAACTCAATCACCTTTGACTTCTAACAGTATTCGTGTCAGCCAAAACATCTTGATTTAACAAGGGTTGCATACCTTCCAGGCGTGTCCGACTTTGGTTTTCCTGATTTTACACCAAGTTGCACCGCAAGTATCAAACCATGGTACAAATATATTATAGGTAGGTTGGTGCTGCTTCTATGATGAAAAATAGAAGGTGATCACTCAAACACAAGTAAAAATATTTGAATTTGAATATTTTCGATGCGCTTTTCGCTAGAAATTTGAAGGGCGAAAGACATTTATTTATTTTATTTTATTTTATTTTTTTTTTGTTTTGTTTTGTTTTGTTTTCGGCAAGGTCCTTCAAGCAAAGTATGTTGATATTTTATTTCACCCTCATAACTTAAGTTGTTTTCGTGATAAGAACACTTTTTTATTTTCGAATTTTCAACAATAACTTAGAAATTCGAAGGAATTTGAAGTTGATTTTCTTTCCAAAGTTATCTTTGGATATGAGGTATCTTTGGTATAAATATCACAGCAATCTGTGTAAGGGCACTTTTCACACTATATCCTTTGAAATTTAAGCAATGCATTTCAGTGTTCGATATGGAACAACAAATCATTTAGACTTAATTGTTTTGCCTGGAAACCTATATGTAACAACAATTGGTATTTGATCCGTAGCAGATTGCTGGCAAATAGGATTCGATAGACCTTTTTCACTACTTCTACGGAAGTACAATTAATACGATGGTTTAATTTAACATATTTATTCTGTTTCTTTTTCATCATTATCTATATATTGCATCTTGATTAGGAAAGAGATCAGGAGGTAGGTATGAAGAATATTCTGAAAGTGATAAGTGGATAATAGGGTGCATATCTTGCTTCTCGACAACATTGCCAATTTTTCTCTTTACGACTCTGGTTGATTTTTCCCAGTTGCTTTACACATTAAGATTTATACACTGAGTGCTCACTGAATTGCGACCACCTACCTACTATTTCGTTGGTTTACCTTTTGCTCAGAGGACTGCCTGGACACGGCATGGCATTTATTCTAGTAGTTGCTGATATGTTTCCACGGGAATCTGACACCATTTATTCCTGATGGTATTCCACAATGAGCTAACAGATGTCGGTGCAAAAGTCATGATGCGAACTCGTTTCACAACATCCCATAAATTTTTTATAGGATTAAAATCCGGTGAGTTAGAGTGCCAATTCATATGCTGCAGCTCCGTGGAATATTCTTTAAGCCAAACAACTAGAATCCTGGCTTGGTAGCACCGTGCATTGTCGTCCTGGAAAATGCCGTCTTCGTGTGGGTAGAGGTGTTGTTGCATTGTAGGGTGTACGCTATCCTGTAACACCTGCTGGTATACAATGGGTGTCTAGCTGTAGTCCATACACACCATCGGTTCCAGATCATACCAACAGTAGCATCCCCAAAACCATACAGCTGCCCCACCTACATGTACGATACGCACCATACACGAGGGGTCCATAGCTAGGTGCTGTTGGCGCCACACACACACACACCCGTCCAAGAGGAGTACCACAAACCGTGATTCATCGGACCATGACATCCTCTTCCAATCATCCACAGTTCGATTAGCGTGTTCCTGTGTCCCAGCGCGATGAAACCGGCGATTACGAGTCGTAAGGAGTGGGTGACAAGTGGGCGGTCTACTGTAGAAATTCATATAGTTGCCATGTAGTTGCGGCATATAGTGTACACCACATAGTAGCTTGGGATATGGATGTTGTGAATCCACCATTGTATTGGTCACGAAATTCCCGAACACTGATGATTTGTCTGGCTGTCACGAGCTGTTTGATGTAATGCTTACCTCATATTTTGAACTTCCCTACACCCCTGCAGTTCCGTCTCATGGAGTCCATTACCCCATTTTCTTCCAACTCCTTGTAGACCTTCACTACACAGGAAGGTCTCGGCGCATCTGACAAGTATCGCTGTCTCGGGTATTAACGCACCTATTGCACGGGTACCCAGAATCATATCCTATTGGATCCTGCCCACCTCCGATAAGTGTGCTGTTTGCGAACATGTAGCCATGTGTTCATTCTCAGAAATACTACCAGTGAGGGTATCATGTAATCAGCTCGACTGCTGGCCACACTTTCTTGTGTGGAGGGGTGGTCACAATTCAGTGAGCATTCAATCTCTCTCTCTCTCTCTCTCTCTCTCTCTCTCTCTCTCTATATATATATATATATATATATATATATATATATATATATATATATATATATATATATATATATATGTGTGTGTGTGTGTGTGTGAGTGTGTGTGTTTCTACTTCTATTGAATTGAAATGGAACAATAGTTTAATAATGCCCTTTTCCTTCTCAGGACTGCACTTTCTTTACCAGGAAAGAAATTTTAAGGTGCGTATAGTAAATGAATCAAAACGATATGTCATGTTTTAATTTTAAAATATTTTTTTGAATAATTGAGCAATTTATGGAACTATATGACTGTATTTCTTCGATTATTATTTACAGGTACGAGTGATACTTGTGTGAAGTTAATTAAAGCAAACATAATGGATGTGTATTTTATTTAGTTTAATTCACATTAAAATATAGATATGACTTTATGTATAATTATTATTTCAATGAAAACATACAGTGAGGAAGATCTATGTGTATACATAGCTGTTAAATATCGTTATGTTTACAGACACACTAACAGTAACTTCACTTTGTATATAACAGGGAAGGTCATGTCGTATAGGCTTTCAATCATGGTGAACTCCAGAAAACCAATTAGGGATAATTAGAACCTATAAATCATATTCTACAACTTGACCTCAGTTCATATATATAATTATAATCACACGTATTTCTTGTAGACATACAACAACGTTATTTCGTCACAGAAACCAATAAGTACATTGTATATTCATAGTATCGATATAATTAAAGTTTTCACATATTCTATACGTCTCAGCTCATTCAATTGCGTTTAATTAAAATAAGTAATTACTCGTGTATGTATCACTTTCTATTTTCCAATATATTGACGTTAAAGACTGTATTCTTTTGACTAAACACTGTAAGTATTGAATATAAATCATTCTTTGAAGTTTAAATAAATCTTTTCAAAGTTAATAAGAATGGTAAAGAAAAGTACTCGCAAAAATTCCTATGAATGCATATTACCTTCTAATGTATGAAGATATTTGAACGATATTATTATCTAATTTTTGAGAATAATTCATAATGTAATACTTGTTATTTATTAAAAGTTTTAATAAAGAGTACGGGATTCTAGTTTCATCAATTCAATATATTTTCTCTTAACAAGATAGTTAGTTGTAAATTATCATAACTAGAACTGTTACCAGCACAACATAAACTTTACAATTTAGTTACACCTCGTGAATAGAATTATTTTTCAATTAGCAATTAATCTAGCAATAACTTAAATAAATACTAAGCAAAAATCCTAGATTTCCTTCAAATAACGTATGGAATACTTGAACAAACCTTGATTGCTAGGTTCCAATATAAAGAACATTAATACATACTGTATGTTTAGAGTAGGACGCTAAAACAATGTCAAGGGATTTATGTGTTTAGTTTGTTTCGATGGTATTACTGTGTTTTATATGATCTAATAAAGAATGAATTAAAAGAAATTAATCCTCATCACTGTTTTCGTCCACTACTCGAACAATTTTGGTTTTCGTGAACAGAACTGTTGGCTGCTATTCTCAGATTGCTGCTATTGTGTATTATTTATCATATGCGAGATACTTATCGAAAATCATTCGACCAGCTGAAATGCTCAGTAAAATGTTCACAGTGAACGAAAACAGGGCTTAATTTCTTTTAATTCATTCTATATTTGATCATATTAAACACACATATACAGTAATACCATCGAAACAAACTAAATACGTAAGTACCTATTAACAACAGGCATATTATTAACCAACTGTTACAAAACAAGAACAATTACTAAACAAAGATCTATATATATCACAGAACATTGATTATATGCAAAATTAACACAAAATGCTGAAATATGTAATTTCAGTTGATGTACAGCAATGGCGTAGCCAAGGGAGGTGCGAACAGGGTCGAGAACCCCCTTCATCCTCAGAGACCAATTACCATTAAAACAAAAAATACTTGATATTATAAGATTCCAATGTTATAACAACTTCATCCCCCCATTCAAAGGTATTGGTAATCCTAGTGGTGTACAGTTTAAATCATATGTATACCACATAGATTCTGACCTATGTGTATTTGCCTTTTTCACTATGAGGTACACTTGCAAACAAAATGAAAAAATATATGTTGTTAGGGACCCTCTCAAGACAAAACTGGCAAAAAATTGTGGGTGTCCCAGTTAGTCTTCCACTATTTTTTTTTTCAAAATTTCCTCATAGCACCCCTCCAAAAGCACTTGGGGGGCTGAAACTTTTGGAGACTGAGTTTCTCATAAATGTTAATTGACACTGTAAATTTGGTGCAGATATGGTTTGGGGCAGTTTTCACATGCTTATTCCGCTAGGCCCTTTAGTCGTGTTTATATATAAAAAAGGAATACATCTACATAGTTCATTCCCTGCTTCTGTAAAATCGGCAGTTGTGGAACATTTCATCACAAGTTGATAAACACTTAAAGGTCGTCTTCTCAGGAAAAGAAAAGAAAAAATACTACAGATTAAATTGTTTCTTTTTGAAAATAAGCTCCTCAAATATAGTTTGTGCCTTTTAGGATTCTCTATGTTAAAATAGCTAAGAAGAAGAGTTTGTATTGTATTTCTTATCGAGCAAAAAATCAGTTCTAGATCAACGAAGGGAACATTATTTTCAAAATAGTGATATCTGTCTTGCTGTCACAATGAAATATTCTTGTTTAAAAAGAAAAAAACTAAAAATTCAAAGAGGATAACATTTTAAAAAAAATATTCTTATGCAAAAAATTGAAAAGAAAGAAAAATTGACTTGGCGAATTGAGCCACTAAACTTCTTTGAGTTTCAAAAAGGCCGTATAATAGTTGTCTGGTTAATTAACAAAAGGGGTTTAGTTTACCTGAATGGGAGACATGTTATCATACATTTCAATCTTCAACAAGAGAGCAAAAAGTCTTCCCTGTGCTCATCCAACCGAGAAATGTCTTTGGAAGAAATCAGATAAGGAATTTTGCAGGTGTCCACTCAGCCGTGGACCCAACACCTCTCGTTATCTTTCGATCAGAGTTTTCCTAAGTGATTCCTTGTCACGCATTAAAAATAACAGGAAATCACTAACTAGTTCGTTTTTAAAATACTGGTTCCATCTCGCAGGTAATGAGGTATATAAAGGCACAATTATACGTGTTATATTCCTTCTTTAATTTTCTTAATACTGACCATTGGGAATAGTTTATACAAGTATACAAATGTATTACCGTTCAAGTTAGACTTTTATGTTCTGTTTCTTAGTCCGATTGAAAGTTTAACTTCTGTTTTCAGCACTGACGATATATATATATATCCAAACTATACTATGCACAAATATCAAAAATCGTATAAAAAGGTTATGTCCGTCCGTCTGTCCTTTCAACGTTGATCAGCATTGGAACAAAAACGATAATATATAGCAGTGATCGAAACGATAATACGTATTTATTAGTAGCTCCCGGGGACATTTTCAGTAGATCGCGTTAACGCTCTGGTTGCTATCTTGATTTTATTTATTTATTTATTTTTCCTGTTTTGACTTGCAGTATGGAGAGTATCTCCTATAAGTTCTACAGTTGTCATATGTATATAAATGCAAATTGTAATTACAACTTATTACACCATTTAAAGTACTAAATTATAAGAAACATCGCATGTTAAATTTGTTACATCATTACATCATATTCATACATCGTTATCATTTGCAAATTCCTGAACTGAATAATATTCTTCCTTCACTGAGCTGACGCAACAAAGGTAAGAGGCTTTTTTTTTTTGTTCAAAAGAAAAGTCGGTAGTTCTTTTGGTTATAGCTCACAGTAGGATTTAAAAACGGTAGGTCAGAAGCTTCATATCCTTGGCGACCACTGATATAGAGTGACAAGCTTTTTTTTTATTTAAAGAATTGATTTAGGTTTTCAAGAAAATATGTCATTTTCGCTTTCAACATTCCACTAAAACCAAAAATGGTTGAAGTTTACTAGTACTTCTGGTTTCAATATTGATTTTCATAGAGCAACGACGGTAAGAGATATCGAGAATCGTTTTCCTGTAATCGATTAAGCATACCAGAAATATGTTCCGTCTACTCCGTTAACTCTATTCAAATCTGAAGTGGTTAAAATCAACAATTTCTGATTTCGACGTTGATAGCCATAGAATAAAAACCGTAATAAATAGGACGTGCGTTTTCGGAAATCGATTCAGTGTTTCAAGGAATCGTACGATTTGCGTTTGTAGCAATCTTAAAAACCGGAAGAAGCTTCTGACCTACCGTTTTTAAATCCTACTGTGAGCTATAACCAAAAGAACTACCGACTTTTCTTTTGAACAAAAAAAAAAGCCTCTTACCTTTGTTGCGTCAGCTCAGTGAAGGAAGAATATTATTCAGTTCAGGGATTTGCAAATGATAACGATGTATGAATATGATGTAATAATGTAACAAATTTAACATGCGATGTTTCTTATAATTTAGTACTTCAAATGGTGTAATAAGTTGTAATTACAATTTGCATTTATATACATAAGACAACTGTAGAACTTATAGGAGATACTCTCCATATTGCAAGTCAAAACAGGAAAAATAAATAAATAAATAAAATCAAGATTAGCAACCAGAGCGTTAACGCGATCTACTGAAAATGTCCCCGGGAGCTACTAATAAATACGTATTATCGTTTCGATCACTGCTATATATTATCGTTTTTGTTCCAATGCCGATCAACGTTGAAAGGACAGACGGACGGACATAACCTTTTTATACGCCTTTTGATATTTGTGCATAGTATAGTTTGGATATATATATATATCGTCAGTGCTGAAAACAGAAGTTAAACTTTCAATCGGACTAAGAAACAGAACATAAAAGTCTAACTTGAACGGTAATACATTTGTATACTTGTATAAACTATTCCCAATGGTCAGTATTAAGAAAATTAAAGAAGGAATATAACACGTATAATTGTGCCTTTATATACCTCATTACCTGCAAGATGGAACCAGTATTTTAAAAACGAACTAGTTAGTGATTTCCTGTTATTTTTAATGCGTGACAAGGAATCACTTAGGAAAACTCTGATCGAAAGATAACGAGAGGTGTTGGGTCCACGGCTGAGTGGACACCTGCAAAATTCCTTATCTGATTTCTTCCAAAGACATTTCTCGGTTGGATGAGCACAGGGAAGACTTATTGCTCTCTTGTTGAAGATTGAAATGTATGATAACATGTCTCCCATTCAGGTAAACTAAACCCAACAAAAGTGTATCTAAGGTTGCCAGTGTGTTAAGTGTGTCACGAGGAACAATATTCAATATAGTGACAATTTACATAACTCACAGCAAAGCAACGTTAGCGATGAGTAATAGCAGACGTATGAGAAGCCTCAAATGATACATTTTTGATTTGATTGATTTGAGTTTAGCGTCCTTTTCAACACCGAACCTATATGAGACGTGAACTTATAGTTTAAGACACCGCATTAGCACCCGCCAAGAATCAAACTCAGATCTCTCACACCGAAGCCACGTGCACTAACCGATTAGCCACGCGGGAGCTTCCCTCAATGATAGAGATTTCCGAGGATTGAACAGAATTGTCAGCATAGTTCGAATGCAGCAAAAGTGACTATAAAACTCAATCAGTAATTGGAACACTCTGTGGTGACATCCACAGTCCGACATGAGTCATATATTTGTTATTCTCATATATTTATTAGCCCCTATTTTATCTCTTCTTTGAGATTTTTATTTCTATTTTGCAGCAATATTTTTGTTATATTTTGACACGCTTATTTCTTAAATTGTATTTAAGACATTCATGCTGATCGTGACGGGAACAAAAATTTCGTTGCTGATCCCAATTAAATCTTAACCAATCACTTAATCCCTACGGTAAGAACGGACATTTCAGTTAGTAAATTATAAACATTAATTTAAGTTTTCTATGAATACATGGATTTATTAGAAGAAGTTTGTGTTTTATATTACTGTTAAGCGTTTTAAACGAAAGTTACTGAAGTTATCGTTATGAATTCAGCGTTAATTTTATACTTCACCGTTACATTATTACTTTTTAATTCATTTTTGTAGTCTTTCTTTCAATATTTCAATAAATTTTCCATCGTTTTATTTTCCTTTCTCTTCTCATCATGTCAAAATTCATTTCTGCACTTTTCACGAAGTTGAAACGTGAGAGCTGATCGAGAGAAGAAATAAGTGTGGTGGTGGTGGGTTTGAAAGCGTAGTAAGGTCCAAAATTAATATTGATTAAGGGATTTCATTAAGGTTCCGCGTATGTTTGCATAGTTGGAGACTCTCTCAGGATAACTATCAGAGTTGACAACTCTTTATACTGCGAAGTTACTAAATTGGTTTTTAAAAAAAGTAAGTCCAGAAAAGTGAAATTTTAAAGAAAGAAAGAAAAAAAACAAGTCTTGCTGCAAATTGTGTATCTTAATATTTATCACTATATTAGGTTTCTCACCACATTTTGAATTTCAATGAATGACACACAGACAATTTAAAATAACGAATATTTGGTAAAAAGCCTGTCTAAGATTTATAAAATGCTATTTAAAATAAGTAAATATAATAGAAGTTACTCTATCGCGGAAAATATATTTCTTTATTGATTTTTAAAGCAAATTTTTATAACCAGCACAGTCTCTATTTAGAACAGAGCTAACCTACTGCCTTATCATTTACTTTGTTACACCTCAAATTAAAATTTAATAATGGGTTTAATCCATGTATATCTCTTCTTAGCAGCTCCGTCGTGGCTAACGGGCTAATGTACGCGCCTTTGGCATGGAAGACCTGGGTTTGTTTCCTGGGTGGAGCTCATTTGGTTCGGATCTTACGTTAAGCTGTAGGACCACGTCTCAAATCCAAATGAAAAAGTAATCTTTCAGGAAAATTTTATTGTTAGATTTCACGTCTCGTCTCAAAAACGAGACAAGAAGTGCATTTTTAAATTCGAGTCGAGACGAGAAGTAGCATAAAAAATCTCATGTAGTCTTGAGTCTCGTATGTTCATTTTTTTAAATCAAAGATTGCTCTTTACATTAGATATAACACGGAAATGCTACATTATATTTCGCAGGTCATCGAATATCGAAAAAGAAATGTATAATTGCTTTGCTTGTTGTGCACGGACAGTGAGTTTCTTTCTCCTTCCTAGTGTAATCATATATGCTACTTAATCTCAGATTTACTGCCTGATATAAATAGTCGTTTCTTTAGTTCTGCAATACTACTGTAGTCGTTACATGTGCTATATTAATCTGTTCCATGAGGATACTATGTGGGGTTTTAGTAGGAGTATAATGACATTTTGTCCCCTGTGTTGAAATATTAAGGTAATAACTAGGGCTCGAAAATTCCCGGGTGTCAGGTAATCGTGACGATTGCGTGTTGTATGCCACGGTGTCGTTTGCCACGATTCGATTTTGGTGTTGTTTGCTACTGTATTTATCTTATATCATAATCCTGAAGATTTAAACAAAATCGACTCATAAGCTAAGGGTTGCCAGATGACTTTACTTGGGATTGTTTGTATAACAATGAAATCTATTATATTCATAAACAGAATACACACAATACAAACAGCCCCAAGCACGTAATTGTGTTACTGCGCGATCGGCTGTTAACACCACAGTTGAGCTCAAGTACACGAGATAATCATTTCTAAACTCCCCAAATGTATTTTCAAAATTGATACGCCGTACAATTTGCGTGAGTTCGAATATGTAGTTAACATTGAATCTAGGCATATCATCAGGACCAATCATAAGGGGGTGGGAAGGTGTAGCAATCCCAACAAATGGGGATCTGGACCTTCGGAAAGGAGCGTGATATTTTTTTCTTTCTTTTAATATTTCATAACTTTCCTAAGATTAAACTAAATTTCATTGAAATTAAAGTGTTTTTCAGATGTAAAGCATCACGGGCAGTAGCCAATGCTGTGCGATATTTCGCGCGGTGTTGCCGGATTTCGGACTCCCCTTTCCCTTCTCGCTCTTCCTCTAGTTGAGATTATTACACATACATTGGCAACATTATTCACAATGTAAATATACTATTCCAGCAAACTCAAAGATTTTGGCTGTGTATCCTAGAAGTATATATAGCAACTGAATAACCTACCTATTAACTTATTCCAGTGGAACTGCTAAACGTTCGTCTTCAACACTACTTTCACTATCGTCTATGTCAATTAATATTTCGCCATTGTCTGAATCTGACTCTTGTAAATTTTTTATTATGAGTTCCAAAAATTGTAAACACAAAAAATAATTCTTCGAGCTTCACTTCGTAGCACTTTTTTTTTTTTTTTAAGAAAATTCCGCACTTGTACTCGGTTTCCTTAAAGACATTGTCAACTATAATTTTGGAGAACAAATGAACTACCACGAAAGAAAGCAACCTAGACACTGATGAATTCTGTTTATGCTAGAAGAAGAGAAGTTGCGTTCCTACACACACAATCAGCTCCTTTGCTTCCATGTAATAACATACTCTTATACTTGATGTAGGTCTCACAACAACAATCCATCTGATTCGTAAGCAACACGATATGGTCGAGTTTGTTTTGGGTTACAATAATTTATGACACCACTCAGACGCCTGGTGCTTTTGCGTCCCTGCTAGAGGAGTAGAGAAGGAGTACGTAATTGGCCACACATACGTAAGGTATTGAAACGAAGAAAAAAAATTCATACTGCGTTTCTTCTGTCGAATAAGGAAGAATCTTGCATGAAGGCAATTTCAAAACAATATTACGAATGTCCCATACCTTCTGTTCTTCCACATGAGCTCCCGCCGGGAATCGAATATATATATATATATATATATATATATATATATATATATATATATATATATATATATATATATATATGAATCAAATTGCAGAGGCTTGTTATTTAATTCGATCGCTTACTATTCTCAAGGGTGTAGAAACGGGGGAAAAGCGGGCCTTGACTTTCCAAACTATTTCCAGCCCCGAAATGAGGTTCATCTAGTATATGTTTAGTAAACTTATTTAATAATTAATGCAAATTAGGAACGTTTATAATAAAATAAGATTTTTAAAAAAAGAAAAAAGAAAAAAGAAAACATCATCAATACAGTTTCTGTACCTAATTACAAGGACGCTGATTTCTCTGTAAATTGGGGGGGGGGGTGCATTCAGATGCAGAAAGCATATATGATGATTTTAAGACAAATTGCATTCAAATTATGCCTAATATTGCACATTTACAAATAAAATGAGGGGCCCTGGCTCCCTCAGTCCCCCCAGGATATCTCACTACTATATTATTGCATAATAATATCTGAGTTGATATTTTTTCGAGTTTTTTCCTTTTAGTATTTTAACCTACATAAACACAAAGTCGGATAAACAGACTGCTAGAAACAGCATTTGTTTTCTTATGAATAGCTTATTGATTTATCTCTTACAATCCGGTTTTCAACTTCAGTACTGTTAAGATCCGTCTTTTGTTAAGGTAGCATCGAGGAAACATAATATGTGTATAGTATACATGGTGAGTTAAAATGCTTTCATATTCTGGAAGAGGTCATTTGTTCTGTTTTTAATGTGTGAAAAGCTTTCCTCCCCCTGAAAGTAATGTTCCCCTAGAACAACCTGTTGGTTACACCCCTGATTATCCTTTAATAAAAGTTGAGTTCCATTTCCAAATCGAAGAAAAATCCACTGGAAATTAGACGGGACTCAACGCTCGTTTTACTAATTGTTTTATATGGAAACCTTTCAAAGCGTATATCATGACAACCAGTTATCATAAAAAGATGTAGTTTTCACGTATGTGTTCGTAATTCTTTTCTCTACTTCGTAAAGTGAGCAGTTAATGTGCTAATACAATATTTCTAATAAGCGCCTCTGCTATTGTCAAGATTCGCAGTAGCGCGAGAAGTCAGCGTGCAGAACTGCTTGTCGCGAATTGTCAACACCGCTCAAAGCCAATTGGACGCCGCGTAAAGCCAACTCAAGGCCATGCCGCTTCTCATCTGAAATCTGTTGTAGCAATTTAGCAATGTTTTAAACAACTTTGGTGAGAGGAAAAAATTTAGTCTATTAGTAAAACAAAAATTTAGTATCTTTTGTCACTTGGCTATTTTCAAGCTCATATAGATTATTACAAATGTTATCAAAAGACACGGGTGGGCAATCCCTTCATAACTTTTCTGAAACAAGACGGAGTGTGAACAAATTAGAGTGGATTTGAATTAAGTGCCCGTTTCAGCAAGATAGTATATGAGGACTGAGCCTACAGCTTAACATGGAATCCGAACCACATGAGTTTCAGCGATAATCAAACCCGGGTCTTCCACACCAAAGGCACCTGCGCTATCCACATAGCCACAAAAGAGTTCTGTGTACGAAATGACGTAATGAAACCTATAGGATAAGTAAACAGGCAAATTATATTTTTCTTAAGTTTGAACCATTAATTCTGTCAGTTGTTCGAAAGGAAAATTTAGACCATATAAAAGTAAGAAGTTGAATCCTGCAATCGAAAGATAACATATTTGGTACTGAAACATTCCCAGAAGAAACCGAGAAAGAACAGTTTAAAATATTGGTTTTTTGAAGTAATCGTACACAAGATTGTATCTCAGGCGGATTCTCGTTGTGCAAAAATGAAAAATATTTGCACAACTTTTAAAGCAATTCTGAGTTAACACTTTGATGACAGTGACGCAATCAAGAAATTGATTACAATCTATTCTAATGACCTGATTTATAATTTTGTCAAAAATAAATAAATGTATAGGTCAATATATATATATATATATATATATATATATATATATATATATATATATATATATATATATATATATATATATATATATATGTGTGTGTGTGTGTGTGTGTGTGTGTGTGTGTGTGTGCTGCTACCTTCTCGGATCTTCTCAATGAAATTTATAAATTGAAGTTACTTTATTTGTGTTTCCCGAACTTTGCAAGGCACTCAGAATTTTCCTTACCCTGCTAGGGGCTGTTATTTCAATAAAGAGTAAATTATCGTTAAATCACAAATCATTTGAGATTAAAGAGGTTAATTTTAAGGACCATATATATATATAACATGCTATCGTTCTTATATAGGCGCAAAAGTGGTTCAGTGGTAAAGCAATCTATTTTGGTCCTAGATGTTTCTGGTTAGATTCCAGCTTGCGCGAAGTGGGCTTTGTTGGGAACAAACACCGTGTGCATGAGTGTTCTCGGGATTCTTTTGTTTCTTCCCACTTTATTCATTACACTATTTTTCATTCATTCTCATTATCATCGTAGCTTGTAGCTTCCACGGCATAACAGTGGGATGTAAAACTGAAATATTTCATTTCATATTCCTTAAGTAAATAAAACCCAATTCTTTGGTTGCGTAGTACACAAGAAAACAGAACATACTATATCAGGAAGCAATATTAAGAACTCAGCTAAAAGAGAAAATGCAATTATAAAGATAACCAAGAAAGTTCTGTCGCTTTTTCACCCACCACCTTCGAACATCGATATGCCACCAAAGAAGTACCTGGAAGATGAAAAGTACTCCCCATCAACATCGACGACCTTCTGCCAACGTTCTGAAAGGCTATGGATTCCATCTCGATAGAAGTTGGTAGGCCGTGAAGCGAAGGTATCAAGTGCATTTTGCAGCTTTACTAGGGAATTGAACTGGCGTCCTCTAAGGTGATTGCCCAAGGATTGGAACAGGTGATAATCGGACCGTCCAAGGTATGGGGATTCTGGCGGATGCAATAGTGTTTCCCATCTTAGGCGTAGAATCGTATCCCGGGTCATCTTAGCCACGTTGGGCTTAGCGTTTCCTGTAACATGACCCCTTTGCAATTTAGAAGTGCTAGCTCCAGAGATTTGTTTTCTTGAATACGGCTCAACTGCTGACAGTACACAGTTGCATTATTGTTTTGATCAGCAGGTAGCAGTTTCCGATGCACGATACCGCGAGCAGTCCGCCTAACACAGAGAAGGACCTTCTTCTGGTGCAGTGCTGGTTTCGGCTGTTTTGTAATCGCTTCATGGGATGCTAACCAATTGGGCTTCGTACAGGATCCACTGCTCATCACATATCAACACCCTATCCAGAAATGGCTTCTTCCTCAGACGAGACAGCAAAGAAACACAGGTGTTTCCTCGCGTTGCCTTTTGGCCCGGAGTAAAATCATGTGAGACCCATCGATTCAACTTTAGTGCTTCCCAAGTTGATGGAGATGCTGCCGAATGTTTTTTCCACTCACACTGAACTGTAGTTGCAGTTCCTCACAGGTCTGGCCACTGTTCACTCAATTGATGCCTGAAGATTTTCATTTTGTACATGTGTTGGTCTTCCGGTACGTGCTACGTCATCGAGTGTTTCGTCACCGTCTTTAAACTTGTTAAACCACCGCTGCACTGTCCGCGTGATCACAACACCCTCACCAAAGGCCTGGTATATCTTCTGCCCCGCTGCAGCGGCGTTTGACGCCAGTTTGAACTCGTACAGTATACACGCCCTTATGATGCTCTGTGGAGGTCCCATGCTCACTCTGTCCTTAGGCAACTTCACGGTGTAACTGAACTGCCACAACCAGGCAGTATGTTAAGTACACCCACACCAACAACTGACCTTCGCATTATTTCCATTCGCATTCAACTCAAGGTGCAAGGGCCAATTAAACACAGACCTGCACAAAAAGCAACAAAACTTTTTTGGTTACTTTTATATATCAATTTACTAAGTTATCGATATATTAAGGGTTTTCTATTTATTTGTTTGGAGATTAATGTTCTCTTTCACTAGGGAGTCTAAAGAGACCAAAGTGAGAACACTTACCACTTGTTCCAGGGGATTAAAAATGGAATGTGTCTAGCAACCCTTCGTTTTATTCCAGGTGTCTGTGTGTGTGAATCTTCACGATAATGAGATCTGATAAAATAGGAATGCAAATACTGTGGCAAAAATTGTGGCATACTACACGAAAATCGAGTCATGGCAAACAACACGATACTGTGGCGATCGGAAATACAAGTCTACCAACTTGCTAATTTACGACCAATATATGTAGGCCAATGTACCAAATTACATTTGTGTTTATTGCTTGTTTTGCAGAACTGCTGCCTGGGTAGGTCAGAAGAAAAACTTTTCTTGAAACCTGAATTGTAAATGCATGTTCGAAAATACATATAGAATTGGATTAAATATTCAATAAACAGACGAGAGAAGTAACTTGAATAATAGCATTGTAAATATTTAAGTAGTTTGAAACACATAAAATACATAGATAACTATTGTAAAACAGAAAAGAAAGATTCCTGAAAATATGCCACAAAAATCATATGTTCAAAATTCACCCTTCTTGTATTTGAAAATATGGTAACTCTACATTAAGGTCGACTCTTCATGAATAATTTCATCCAAACATTGATAGAATAAGAATAGTACAAGATTTGGTTTTTCTTACATGTGTGAATATGTTCGAAAACTGTATCCCTTTTAGAAGCGCAGGTGTAGCAACAGTGTAGAGCATATTCAAATGGTCGATTCCTTTGGTGCTTGGCCAATTTGTCCGTCTTTTCACCTTTTCTAGTTTCTCCAAGTGCTATGCTACATTTGACTGATCAACGCTTACTTTCTCTTGTGTTGTTTCATGCAGATCAGCTTCGGGGATCAGCTTCAATTTCGTAGTCAACAACAACTGAATGACATTAGTGGTCGTTCTCATCCTCCAAGCGTAAATCACAACGACAGAATTTTCGGAACAAAATTTCCGTTATATATTCGCTCACATTGCCTTAATTTAACTGCTGATGGATCCAGAAGAGAATCCAAGTGGAAGCGAGGACGGTAAAAGATTCTCAGTTTTCTTTCTCAGTGGACTTTTGAAGTATTGCTGCTTGTGCCGCTTCTATCCTTTCCCCATTGGATTCGCCTATGAATTTAAAGTTTCAAATTGTTTGGGCTTTTCTGCGATGGAGTGTAAATAGTTACGAAAATCGTGTTTTGGCTTCTTATCCTCTAAGGCATGAAAATAGACGAATGCAGAGAAATGAACTCTAGTGGGTTGACATCACTGTTCAGGGGCGGACTGGCAGCCATAGGGCCCACCCTGCTAAACTGAAATGAGGGCCCACTGTATAAAAATGTAAAAACTGTACTTGGCATTCTTCATATGTATTACATATAAAAGTCCATCTTCGAATCCATAAATGGTATCCCATATATTTATACAAAAGCAAAACATTAATTACAAAAAATCTGGAGTAGGAACATTTTAATAGTAACTCATACAGTGTGTAATTGGCATTATCATTTTTTATTGTAAACACACACAATACCGGAATTGGTGCTTTCAGTTATTTATATAGTGCTATTGTTTATTTATGTAATGAATTTAAACCATTTATTTAAACAAATGAATGTCATGTGCAATAAGTAAAAACTAATCTCAAGTCAACTTTGAAACACTAAATAATTAAAGCACTGACAGAAATAATGTAAGTTTTTTTCCTCATAAATCAGTTCTAATATCAAATTGGTTGAAATTTTCTACTGAATTGCATACTGTAACCTAATGTAATATAATATTAATATGAATGCCAGAAATGTATCCTAATATTAATATCTTCATTATGCCCCAGTTACACTCACAATTTCAAATATCTACCTAATTCTTTGGAGCTAGATACAAGATCGTCAATCACTTTGTCGTAATCAAACGTATATGATCTTTCTATGTATAAAAGAATTAAGTCTTCCAACAAATCTTGTCCAAGCGATGAACGCAACCGATTTTTGATCACTTTCATAATCGAGAAAATTCTTTCACATGATACTTGGGTACACGATAGAGTTAGAACATACTTTTACGCTTTATACAACGATGGATATAATGGACCATAAAGATTTAATTCGTGAAGCAGGTGCAGTGCACAAACTAGACACACTTTACACTGTCTTGCAGGTTTGCATTTCCAATCATCTTCCTCCTCACTCTCAGTTTCATTATCTTCCTCTTCTTCATTTTCCTCTTTTTCACTACTATGAGCATATTGCTCGCTGCCATGCTAATTTTTTTTAAAATATCCTGCTTTTTACATATTGTTGGATTATAGTCCCTATAATGACGAGCAAATTGGAGCAGTTCCTCTTGAATTTGTTCTCTTTCCACTTTGCAATAATGTGGTAGAGTATTGAGAGCTGAATCAGGTAGTTCTTCTAGAGTACTTATCTCAGTCGAACCTCCTTGGTCACAGGTCGGGTCAGGGCTGCTCTAGCCATGGGTCGGCTCGGGTCAACTTTTTTATGCGTCGTTTCGGCTAAAACCTATTCGGGTCATGAGTCGGGTCGGGTCTACGTTCAACTCGGCCCGACCCGCTCGACCCGAGAAGGATTTAGCCGAAACGGCACATAAGAAAGTTGACCCGAGCCGACCCGTGGCTTGAGCAGCCCTGACCCTAGCGTAGGTGACCTGACCCGACCCGTGTCTCAAGCAGGCTTGACTCGACCTCTGACCCATGAAAGCCTGATCTGACCCGTTTGAAAGCACTACGCGGCAGCAAACAGTTCAGTTAATTTTGTGTTCGTCTGTTAAAGTTGTGTAATTTCAAGTAAAAATAGCCATAAAAGATAAGCTACAATTGACTGAAATCATCCAAAGACGTGGTGTATACATTAGAATTTATAAACACCTTAGACAGAAAAAAAAATACCTGGCAACCGTCCTGCATCAGTTCGATGTTGCATGGTCACTACATTGTCATCCATCTCCACTATTTCTGTTTTCTGTACCACAGTTCGATATATCTTAATTCAGGCTGCTCCACAATTGTCTCATGATTCTGAATCAACATCGGTGGCGAGGGACCATGTCCATCGAAGTTGTCGTGTTAATAATTCGGATAAGCAGAGTCTAGGTATTTTTTTTTAAATGAAAACTACCCCAAATTTCTACTTCCTTTTTAAATGCTTCCTATTCGCACCCGTACGTGGTGAATTTTGAAGCATATGCTAACCAGAAAGAGTTCAAGAGCAAGAATACGCTATGTAACTAATTTGCTGAAATCTTAAGAAGTTAAGAAATGTTAAATGTAGAGCTTCTAGAAGATAAGTTTCTTGAATGACTACTATACAATATTTTTATATAAATTATTTTTTTTAAAAAAAAGTTGTAACATACATATACACACATATATGTATATACAGACGTCACTGAACGTCGTGATTATAAGTGGAGCATGTTACATGTAAGCAGAATAATTTTCGGTACCACTGTACTTGTAGGGGCTGAGCCTGGCCAGCCCCCATGCCCCAAGCTATGCCATTGATAATTTTATGTGATCCGTTCAATTATACGTAACCGAATTATTGATACCTAGATGTAACCCTTTAAATTTAATGTAAAAGAATTGTTTATATTTCTATGGCATCCGTTGAATTATGTGTAACCGAATTGTTGATACCTTTATGTCATTTGTTAAGTTCTGTTATCGAATATTTGTTAAATTTCGTGTAACGAATAGTTTATGTTTATGTGATAGCATGTGTTTACTAGTGAGATAGAAATAGGGATGGCCAAAATTTTCCGGAATCCGGATTCCGGAAATTTTGTTTTCCGGAATCGGAAAATTTACTTTCCGGAATTCGGAAAAATTCCGGATTTCGGAAAAATTCCGGAATTCAGAAAAAATCCGGAATTCGGAAAAATTCCGGAATTCAGAAAAATTCCGGATTTCGGAAAAATTCCGGAATTCAGAAAAATTCCGGATTTCGGAAAAATTCCGGATTTCGGAAAAATTCCGGAATTCAGAAAAATTCCGGAATTCGGAAAAATTCCGGAATTCGGAAAAAATCCGGAATTCAGAAAAATTCCGGATTTCGGAAAAATTCCGGAATTCAGAAAAATTCCGGATTTCGGAAAAATTCCGGAATTCAGAAAAATTCCGGATTTCGGAAAAATTCCGGAATTCAGAAAAATTCCGGATTTCGGAAAAATTCCGGAATTCAGAAAAATTCCGGATTTCGGAAAAATTCCGGAATTCAGAAAAAATCCGGAATTCAGAAAAAATCCGGAATTCAGAAAAAATCCGGAATTCGGAAAAATTCCGGATTTCGGAAAAATTCCGACATTCGGAAAAAATCCGGAATTTAGAAAAAAAATCGGAATTTTTCCGAGATCCGGAATTTTTCCGATTTTACTTTCCGGATTCCGGAAAGTAAAAATTCTGGAATTGGCCATCCTTAGCTAGTAGCTGTTAAAAGAGAAACACAATAATGAATAGGCTATATATACTGTATTAATTTCTTGTAGTTGGATATGTCTTTATCATTTACGTAGACAATTGCTACTGCAGTTATTTACTACTTTATGAGAAAGGTCTTATTTTCACACACAAAAAAGTCGCCGGTATGTCTCAAACATTATCGCGTTCTCACCTGCAGCTGCTCCAAAGCACTGCAAACTACTTTTTAACCAGGCGAAAGGCAGTGAAGGAAAATAAATCTCAACAAATATTCTAATAACATTCGCTTATTGTCAACATACCTACAGTGAGCGCAGAAAGTGTTCGTACACCGTGCATACTTTATATTGAAAACAGCTAGCATGAGAATGGGAGGTGGAAAATATATATATAACCAGAATTAAGACTACACATTCATACATTTTATTTCTATATACAAGAGAAAGGGCAAACAAAGACAATCCCTGTTTTGTTCAGAAGAAAAGAGAGAATTCCTTTTTTGTAAACGCAAAAAGTCACCGTACACTTATGATTGAATTAATGCTTATAAAGTATATTACGTTATTTAATATTTTGTGGGATTACCCTGTGCGTTAATGATTGTCTGTAGTCTTCGTGGCATTGATTTCACCTGTAGTAGTTCGTAGTTCTGTAGCTTCGGGACTGATTATGTCCCATTCTTCTTGAATAGCTTTTCTTAGGCCTTCTTTAGTAGACAAGCTGTGCCTTCTGATTCTTGTCTCCAGAAGAGATCATAGATGTTCTATGGGGTTCATGTCTGGGGATTGGGGTGGTGTGCGAAGCTGTTTCAAGGTATTATAGAGTCAGGGGCGGATCCAGAGGGGGGCGATCGGGGCGATCGCCCCCCCACAAGAGGAAACTCTTATTTTATATATAAATAAACCCATCCATAACAAGTTTGGAGCTCTTAAAAGTAGCAGTATTACCGCCGACCGCCCCCCCCCCAGAAGTCCGTCCTGGATCCGCCCCTGGCAAACCTTGCAGACAGGCCTCGTTCAACAGTACAAACAATAATTGCGATGTATAATGTTTCTATCACTGTGCGAAACCATAATAATAATAATAATAATAATAATAATAATAATAATAATAATAATAATAATAATAATAATAAAAAGAACTGGAAGACCAAGAGTGTTGAGTGAACAAGTTAAACGTTACATTATTAGGGAAAGAAAAAAGGTTCCAAAAAGTAGTGCTGTGCAATTGGCAACGGATCTGGAAACACGCGGTGAAAGTATCAGCCAGTACAGTGCGGAATATTTGCAGGGTATCATGGTCGGATAGCCAGGAAAATGTTCTAGGTGAACAAGACAAATCGTATAAAGAGACTAAAGTTTGAAAAAGAGTATAAAGATAAGGGATCAGGCTTCTTTCTGGAATAGGGTCATATTTTCGGACGAAAGTAAATTTAATTTTATCGAGTCCAATGGGAGGCGTATGGTATGGCGCAAGGTGAATACAGAGATGAATCCTCAAAATCTCGTCCCTAAAGTAAGACACGGAGGAGGGTCCGTGCTCGTCTGGGGTTGTATGAGTGCCTCATGAGTGGGTCGTCTCCACCTTATCGATGGAGTGATGATCCACAAAGTGTATATTAACATATTAAAGGAATATCTCCATACTAGTGCGCAGAAGATGGTTCTTGAAAACAATTTATTGTTCAGCAAGACAACGACTCCAAACATACAGCGGAAAATACTCGATTGTGGCTACTCTATACAGGGGCGGATCCAGGACGGACTTCTGGGGAAGGGGCGGTCGGCAGTAATACTGCTACTTTTAAGAGCTCCAAACTTGTTATGGATGGGTTTATTTATATATAAAATAAGAAAGTTTCCTCTTGTGGGAGGGGACGATGGCCCCGATCGCCCCCCTCTGGATCTGCCCCTGAGGTTTGCTATCTTTCTCAAAGACTTACCCTTCTTATGCACTTTAATAATTACTTTTCTTGTCTCCTCATTTGTTTCTGTTCGGTTGCTTCCCATTTCGACAGCCCACCGTGCAGTTTTTTCACTCCTATTCACAACTAAACTCATTCTGTTACTCGTCATGCTATACAGAGGTGTATACTCAGGTGAATACTAGTGAACCCCAGTTGTGGTATCTTTGTTTCGTATTCGTACGTCAGGTGTACGATCACTTTTTGCGTCTACTCTATACATTTTCTACGGAATTTATTTACTTTCTGACCATTAAACTTGTCTTTGTGGTTCTTTATTGATATATTCATAAAGCTTAGTTTTCATTATTCATATTGTGTGTGTTATTACACTTCTTAAATTTTCTGTTTCTTTTTCGCAGGCAGTCTCGTTTCAATAGCATAGGTGTACCAGGGGCGGATCCAGGACGGACTTCTGGGGGGGGCGGTCGGCGGTAATACTGCTACTTTTAAGAGCTCCAAACTTGTTATGGATGGGTTTATTTATATATAAAATAAGAAAGTTTCCTCTTGTGGGGGGGGGACGATGGCCCCGATCGCCCCCCTCTGGATCTGCCCCTGAGGTTTGCTATCTTTCTCAAAGACTTACCCTTCTTATGCACTTTAATAATTACTTTTCTTGTCTCCTCATTTGTTTCTGTTCGGTTGCTTCCCATTTCGACAGCCCACCGTGCAGTTTTTTCACTCCTATTCACAACTAAACTCATTCTGTTACTCGTCATGCTATACAGAGGTGTATACTCAGGTGAATACTAGTGAACCCCAGTTGTGGTATCTTTGTTTCGTATTCGTACGTCAGGTGTACGATCACTTTTTGCGTCTACTCTATACATTTTCTACGGAATTTATTTACTTTCTGACCATTAAACTTGTCTTTGTGGTTCTTTATTGATATATTCATAAAGCTTAGTTTTCATTATTCATATTGTGTGTGTTATTACACTTCTTAAATTTTCTGTTTCTTTTTCGCAGGCAGTCTCGTTTCAATAGCATAGGTGTAGGTGTACGAACACTTTCTGCGCTCACTGTATGTACAGTAAATACAAATTTATAATTTTTGACTTTACGAAGTATACAATGTAATTGTTCAATAATTAACATAAGCAGGCATTCATTAATTTATATTAATACAATAATTAATAAAACTAATAAGCGGGTGATTGATGACTCAGTGGTAGAGTTTTCATCTATGGTATTCTAACCCAGGACATGTGGGTTTTCAATGGCTAATTTTGTGTTCGAAAATTTTCCCGGTGGAAGGCCTACCTTTCTTATATTTGTTCCATCATCACTCATTAACGAATTTAGTTTATCAAAACTCTATAGCCATATATTCATTCTGTCCGTCAGTGAAACAAACAGTCTCAAGAACTATCTGATGGATTACCAATCAATTTTGGCCATGATGTACAGAGTCAATAGTTAAGAATCGAGTTCCCTGATGAATGTAATATTCAAACCGGAAGCGGTACAAACCACCATTTCCGGTTTTAACGTTAATCATTATATAGTAAATATGGTAATAGATAGCGAGAAGCGGTTTCCAGTAATCGACATATATAACATTCATGTAGATAGAATGTTACCCAGTTTGTGCATCTGCTGAAAATAATGAGCTTAGGTATTTAGAGAGCATTTTCCGCTTTAGAAAATGTGTGCTTGGTAAAGAATGTAGAGAATTAGCTGAGCCAGGCACGTAGCTAGAATATGGTAATAGGAAGGAGGGGGGGGTCTGTCACGAAATACTGTGGTTATTTACCAGGGGCTCAATCATTCTAAACTATTTTATTGGCAACATATATTGGTTCGTTTAGCCAAGATTTCTAATGGGGGCATGATATGAAATACTGTGGTTACACACCAGAGGCTCGATCAATCTAAATCAGCCCTGCCCACGGCGAGCAGATAGTGGAAACTCTCCTCGTGAACGCTCACGAGCATTCTACGGGCAAATACCATTGTTCGTGCTTCGTGGATCTTCGGGTTTCGTCCTTAGAGGAGCGGAGGTGTTGTCAACCTTGGCGGTAATCACTAGCTTACCAAAAAAAAAGTATGTATGGTAACTGATTGCCATTTAGTGTAAAGTGTTTTTTTACAATGTGGTAACCGTTAACTATAGACAATACAAACTTGTAACAGCAATCAAATGATAAACTATGTACGTTCCTTTTCTTCTTTTTTCTTTCCTTTTGTTAAAGAAGGATGTGGTTTGTTATATCCGAGTGTGGGTTTGTTATATTATGTTGTTTCGCTTTTTAGGAAAAGAGATAATCTGTTGATACGAAAAAAAAACTGTAGCACTTGTTTGTAATTATCTAAGTATTATCTCCAGAAAATTAGCTTATGCATGTATGTGTGTACGAATAGGCTTAGCAAGGGGTTGGTTGTGGAGATTAGAAGCCACTATTACACTATCAATAGGAAGAATAGTATTTCTTACTCCACTTTTAAAGTTACTTTGATCGCAAAGAATCAAACAAAATATTAAGAGAGCCAAAGAGATTTTCCATTTTTAAGAGTGACCGTTAGTGACTGCAATTAGTTTTTTTTTTTTAAAAAAAAACAAGGAGTGTCTTTTTAATAAGGAAAAATGTATTGTCCCTGGCTGGTTGCTTGCCGGTGGCTTGTTAAAAGTGAAAAAGAATGTTAAATCATTTCAACGACTGAAGCTACACGCTTGTCTTTCTTCGATAGTTACTGACTGATTTTGAAAGTCACAATGTTGTAGGCCTACTGTAATAGCGTAGGTCTACTGTAATAGCGTAAATTCGGAAGGAAACGTTCCAACTGAATGATACGAACAATTATTCCCAATGTCTTGAACATGAAACGTGGGTTGCACGGATAACGCTTAAAGTAGACTGGACTGCACTGGAATTTCCTTCCGGCAAATTAGTGTTTGGTCGGAACTCAGTTCTTCTGTGTAATTGTCTCTTAACAACATTTGAACATTTCTTTTAGATAATAATAACTAACTAACTCTATGGCCTATGGAACCCGAAGGTTCAATGCCGCGTTTACAAAATATTTCCACTAACTTCTGTCCTTAGCCAACTGGATCCAGTTTCTACTCTGTACTCTTATTTCTGCAAGATCCATCTTAATATTGTCTTCCCATCTACGCCTAGGTCTTCCTAGTGGTCTTCTTCCAATTGGGTTTTCAGTTAAAATTATGAAAGCGTTTCTAATTTCTTCCATTCTGGCTACATGGCCTGCCCACTTGAGCCTTCTACACTTAATAACCCTAATAATGTTGGGTGAGCGGTATAAACTTGCAATTCCTAGTTATGAGTTTCCTCCAATCCCCATTTTCATCCCTCTTTGGTCCGAATAATAATAATAATAATAATAATAATAATAATAATAATAATAATAATAATAATAATAATAATAATAATAATAATAATAATAATACGCATTATTATTATTATTATTATTATTATTATTATTATTATTATTATTATTATTATTATTATTATTATTATTATTATTATTATTATTATTTTCAACCTCCCGTCGTTCTCCTATCAATCTAGCAACGAAAGGCGTTTACAACTTAGCAAACGTGAAGCGAGTGACAAGTTACAGACCGAGTGCTAATGTAATACAACGTCACGAATGTGTAAGCAAGCTAAAAAGGTCTGAAACAATTCGTTTCCGATTTTTGCAGTCGTTTTTACGTCTGTAAGATGACATTTTTAATATTAGTTTCTTTCTTTCTTTCTTTCTTGTTCATTTGTTAGTTACTTCAACGCTAACTGTAACCTCTATCATGCGTCTTCCTCGACCAAAAAACGTACCAATTTTATTTCCTGCAGTGTTTTCGCGTCACTGCTTTCGAAATGGGGAGGGGGAGAGCACACCTGCACATTTCACGCTTGCGTCTGCTCAATGCTTATCATCGTGCGAATTTCTGGCCAGGCTTGGCCATAGGTTTTTTGCCATCATGTGTGGTTGGCAACACTTATCGGATGCAGTGGAAGAAGCGAAGCTAGCAGCACCTGTGCTCACCTGTTCTTATCTTCGCTCGTGCTCGCTCACGCTTTGGCTCCGGGAGCCAATTCATGGACAGGCCTGATCTAAATATTTTACTGACAACATACCCATATTGATTGGTTAGGACAATAAAATGAGGATATATTAGTAAGTATTTTAATAAGAAGCTATGAAGAAATCTCGAGTAAAAGAATATTAAAAAAGTATTGAAAAAGATATCGTCTTCCGAGGTCATTCGAACTGTGTCGAGAATTTTGCGTCTGGGAAATTTGCGCCCTACCTCAAGAACAGGGAAAATTGCGTCTGCGATGTACCTCCACCGGGAAGTTTGAGCCCTGCGAAATAAAAGAACCTATTGGAGCTTACGCATTTCCTCGGAGGGGCTGACATTACAACATAAACAATCCTCCCCTCACAACCATGCCATTTGTGATTTATTTTCATTGTGGCTATATAAGGGGAGAATAAACTTCAATATAAGCCAAAAGAACACAACGGATCAACGCAATCACTGCTTCTTCCAGAGATGATTTTGGGGGAACACGGGCCTCCCCAGAGCTCTCAGAGTGCCCCCTCGGAGGAGACCAAAATAATACGTCTATAATATAATAATAAATAGAATAGTACCAGCAGTGACCCCCCTCCGGAATACTAAATGTGCCCCCCGGAACATTTTTCCTGAAAGAACGACTGAACGCAATTGTGTGTTTGAAGTGTAATTCCAGCAAGTAAACACACTGTAAATAGTTTTCTTGATAATATTACTGAACTGATTTTACATTCACTTTACATTTTCTTTTCTATATTTTGTGTTCTGAAAAGCCAAACAACTCGCAAGGATTGTGAACAGAGATATCTGGGTAGAGCCAAACAGCCTTTTGTAGATTAAATTATACTCTTTGATTATATTAATAAATAATTATATATCAGTCATTTATACGTTTATTGTAAATTTTGTAGTATAATGAAAAATTGTATTTGTATGGATTGCCCTTTAGTGAACTAAAATTGTATTTTTTTCATTTGTTCGGAATATTATAACGGATGGAGTAACTCACTGAGACGATGAGAGACAAGCCTAGTTCAAGTGCGAGTGGAAGTTACTTTACACAATACAATAATAAGTTGAATTGTAGGACGCTAACATCCCAGTGCAAATATATAGCCGGCGCATTTTCCCCTCTTTTTGGGGTAGGGCGCAAACATCCCAGTGCAAATATATTGCGAGCGCATTTTTTCCTATTTTTGTGGTAGGGCGAAAATTTCCCGGGCGCAAAATTCTCGCATTCAAGGAAAATATAATGTCCGTGAAGTTGACAAGTCACTTATGTCAGACTCCAATTTCGACTTTAAACGTCGCTAGTGCTACGTTAGTGTTCGATAGTGACGCAAATCGTTAGTACTCCAACTGCATGCCAACACGCCCACTTCTAAGAATCATCTCAAAAATGAGGTTAACCGTTAGAGCAAGTAAGTGCTCATTGGTGCCATTAACATTAACGTTAATGCCTCCATCGTACGGCCCTTTGAGTAATAATAACACCACGTTTTTTGCTAGTCTCAATGCGTCCCTATATTCTCGCGAACATTCTGACGTGCCCAAGTTAGTTACTTTTTTTTGGGACTATTGTTTATCTGTTATTGTTTATTGTTTATTGCTAATCTGCAGAGTAGTCCTTACATTAATATGCCATTGTCCTTGATAATCATTGCGTATTTACAAGCAATTTGTTATTACTGTTAGAAAATATCAAAAAACAACAGATAAAATCTACTACTTAAAGGTTCATATTTTTCTTTTACAGTACATAAACGATTAATAATAATAATAATAATAATAATAATAATAATAATAATAATAATAATAACAATAATAAGACTATTCCAGCATAAAAGTTATCAATTGCATCACACTGGCAACAAGCGACGCATATTTTAACTTCATAAAAAATCGTTTCTCACGATTTTCTGGAAAACTACGTATGATAACATCTTCATTATGTCAAGTTGTTTATCTCAGTGTGATATATGTCTTACCTCTGGACAATATTACAGTAAAACAAAAATTAAATATTAGGAGTACATCGTACTTTTGGACTACATCTCATTAACGATTGAGTAGTGTATACTTTAGGATGTAAGTTTCAGCTTAACTTGCATCATACATTCTTAGGATTACAAAAAGGAAATTTGTTCGTTTGCATTTGAACAAAATTCTTAGGATTACAAAAAGAAAAAATAATTTTTCCGAATTCCGGAATTTTTCCGAATTCCGGATTTTTTCCGAAATCCGGAATTTTTCCGAATTCCGGATTTTTTCTGAATTCCGGATTTTTTCCGAATTCCGGAATTTTTCCGAATTCCGGATTTTTTCTGAATTCCGGAATTTTTCCGAATTCCGGAATTTTTCTGAATTCCGGATTTTTTCCGAAATCCGGAATTTTTCCGAATTCCGGATTTTTTCTGAATTCCGGATTTTTTCCGAAATCCGGAATTTTTCCGAATTCCGGAATTTTTCCGAATTCCGGATTTTTTCTGAATTCCGGATTTTTTCCGAAATCCGGATTTTTTCCGAATTCCGGAATTTTTCCGAATTCCGGATTTTTTCTGAAATCCGGAATTTTTCCGAAATCCGGAATTTTTCCGAAATCCGGAATTTTTCCGAATTCCGGAATTTTCCGATTTTACTTTCCGGATTCCGGAAAGTAAAAATTCCGGAATTGGCCATCCCTAGATAGAAACAATTCTTCTTGTACTTTACCTCAATGTCTTGATTACTAGTGAATTTATCATCTTAAGAATTGACATATTTCAGCTTATGGCGCTACTGTGTCTACACATTCTTTTTTGTTTTTCCTCCAATACACCTCGTGAAAAACATTCCCAGCCACCTCCTACTCATAGAAATTCAAGTTTCAACTTGATTGCTGGTTGAACATAGTAAAGAGCTAGAGGTAAACCCCGTCTGTGGAAACAGTTTCCATGTGATAACAGACAAACGAGGAGAAGGGGAGAGGATCGCTCTGTAACGAAAAGATATGAGAGCGGAAAACAATGAAAAGCTATTGTTTTTCCATCAACCTACCGCAACGAAAACACACGACGGAGAGTTTTATTTTTCTTTCTGCTTTGCGTGTTACATAGGAATCTCAAATAATTTGCATTTGTCCGTCTCGCGTCTGAACATAGTATGATATTCAGTAGACACACATTCTTCATTCCTATCATTTTTACACACGGAATAACATTGAAACGTTACGATTCTATAAATACAAACTAAAAGTAATTTCCTCAATATAATTTTCATAATAATGATAAGAATTGAATTTTTATTCTCTAAGTTAAACAATCATCATGCACGTCAGTGCATGCCAGCCAAGTTCTGTAAGAAAATAGGCCTACGTCGTGGAAATAAAACTGACCTGTACTTGTGGCAGCATGTTATACAGGAACAAAAGTTTTGAGCAAAACCACCGATTTCGAGGCTCCGTAAAAGAAAAATCTATTAAAGGTTTAGAATTTAAGCGGATATTCAAGAGATAAGCTCATATACTAAATTTCACATTTCTAGCTTCAACCACATCTGAGCACTGGACCCCTAAAATATGCAATTTTCAGGCTCATTTATTCACTGACAATGCTCACATTGATTAGGTACTTCTCAATAAGATAGGGACGTGAAACTCTGCATAAAGGCATCTTATTATGATTTGAGTATGAAAAAAGTCCGGAATTTGAGGAATATGTTATGGGAATTTTTTTATGGGGAAAAACTGTCCTTAGCCAATCAAAAATCGGAAACAGATTCCTTCATTGCACACATCATACGCATAGTTGTGACGTTGTCAATCGACCGGATAGCCCTCCCCGCTGGTCTAGGGGTTAGCGCATGCGCTTTTGATGTACGTGATTCCGGGTTCGATTTCCGGTAGGAGTCTTTGGAATTTTAACTGTTCTGGATATATTTGTGTTCGTATTCCTCTCCACTTTGGTAAGAGTTTAAAAAAACCGTACGAGGAAAACTCGGGTGCTTAGAAAACTGAGGAGTGATCGGTTGATCTGTTTCTTGAAGAAAAAATAATGACCAAGTGGGCTGCCGGTGGATGGTCCAGCGATCTGAGGCATTAGGCTGAGGTGAAGCCCATTGGAGATTCGAGTCCCTCTGCAATAGCATGGGTGGAATTTTAACTGTAACTTTTTTTTTTGTTTGTGTCCCTGTCGAATCTAGTGGTCCTGAAAAGTGGTAGAAGTAGGAAATAAATCAGCAAACTATATATATTCGGTGAATATTTTTTCTTTATCGTATTCATTGGTATTAAATGGATACGGAAATTTAGCGTAATGGATAAGTAAAATTTAGAATTAATTAAGTTTTCCGAGAAAATGAGGAATTTAGGTGTTCGCGTTTTTGGTGGGAAATATAATTAAGTTCACAGGTTATTTGAAAAGTGTTTATCATTGGAAAGTAAATTCCAGGCAATATGAAACTACTAACATGAGCACCATATAATGAACTTCGGGATTTTGCAATGTGGAAGGATATAGCATAACTCAGTATGTTGAACAACCAGACATATCGAGTGATGTAGCAGAGATAATTAAGTATCAAGGGTTCTAGGGGCCTGTTGAAATTCTTTGTATATAGGTAATGATGAAAATCGGGCATTACGGTCGTGATTTAGTAGCTTGGGTAAATGAATTAGAATTTTGTTTGGACATAGCTCTCTGACATATATTTAATGGAAGAAGCCTTTCCCGCTGTTCTAGTGGCTAATACGTGCGCCTTCCCGATGGGAGAACCCTTGGGAAGTAATGTTGTATATTATGACTCCTTTTAAAATGTACAATTCTAAATTTCAGTCCAATCATATGTCACTTGAGAATCCCAATATACGATATTGATAAGGTGAACTACAAAAAAGCAGTGAAATCTGAACAAAAGCACCAGAGGTGGAAAACGTGCAGCCAAGTTCGTCAGCCTCAAAAGGTGTTGAGATGGAAAAGGATTAGCCAAGCTCCTTGGCCACTAACACCGCAACTCGGCACGGTTTGACACTAGAATCATTAGTCCATTTTTCAACTACGGTATGCTGAACGCCAACCAATTTCAGTAGCTGCAAAATGAAGTGATGCTGACGTCAGTTTTGTCAGAGGAAGACTCATACCCATTATCCTTCGAGCAGGGTGGTGGACACCCTTCTCATTGCAAACGCGATATGAGGACCTACCTGCATCAGCTATTTCCCATGTGTTGGATCGGCCGTCCGGCACCGGTGAACTGGTCACTATATTCTTTGAATCTCACGCAACTGGACTTTTACCTATAGAGCTACCTACCTTAAAGCCATGACGTGCACTGTCAAGATCCGGAATTTACAAAATTTGGTGCACTAATAGAAGGTACCTTTGCTGCCGTGAATCCAGATAGCTACCTTGCTGAGCGTCATACATGGGAATGGAAGAGACGGTGACATACACCATTGTTGCACACTAAGGTTATTTCAAATCTATATTATGTTTATTGGTTTATTTGTACCCTCAACAGAGTATAAAACTCCAGTTACAGAAGGTTAACATTTAGTGTTTATGTCCAATTAACCAGTAAGAATAATGGTGATAAATAAGTTTAAATAAATACATAATAACAGGACAAGACAAATAAAATACATTAAGTGTACAAATAAGCCAGGAATCATAGGACTTTCTAAACTTGGTTTCTGAAGTGTCGTTCTTTGTTACCAAATATATCCAAAAACACATTCTCTTTATTTATTGCATTGTAAGCAGCACTAATTCTTCAAGTAGGTGGCATATACAGTATATTTGTCCTTGTTTTCCGGCAAAAAATGAGTTATTATTTTTTGCACGTGTTTTGAGGGACGGGGCTTGAATAAATAGGTTTTGTAACAGCGCTAGTAACACTTCGTTAGTTATTTTATCTACATGTTGGTTGAATGTTAACCTATGATCAAATATTACTCCCAAATCTTTCACTAAGTTTGTTTTGTTTAAATTTGCCTCACCAATGGAATACAAATATTCGCTAGAAAACTCTTTCCTACTGAACGTCACAGACACACATTTATCTACATTCATATGAAGTTTGTTTACTTTGCACCCAATTCATTACATTATTTAGATCTTGTTGTAATAAATAACAGTCTTCTTGTGTTTTGATTTTTGCATATATTTTGAGATCGTCTGCAAACAATAGTTTTTCTGAATTTATAATACAACACGGAAGATCACTCATAAAAAGTAAAAAAAGAGAAGAGGCCCTTAAGTTTGATCCCTGCGGAACTCCTGAAATCATGTCGATTTCTTTAGAAAGAAATTCTTTATAGAGAACGGACTGTTTACGGTTATACAAATAAGAGGAAAAGAAATTGACCATAGCAGGACTAAAGTTAAATAAAGCTAATTTATGCAGTAAAACATCATGTTGTACAGTGTCAAAAGCCATAAGACAAAACAGTCATCAGCACTGTACTCCTGCGAAAATAATTTATATAAAACATGCAGCACATGCCAACCTTCGTTTTTTTTCTTTTTTTTTTAAATAGGGTATACAATTAGATTAAGATCGTGGGATCCAACATGGCAGTCGTAATGATGACTTGTGTTTCGAAGGTTGACAGGTCTCCCAAACATCAAACATGGCCAATGTGCACTCCGACTCAACAGCCTTTCCTGCATTATGGTTGTGATCTGACTTTTGGCACACATACTTTTTGTGTGGATGCTTGCAGGTAGTAAAGTTTGAAGGCGATTTTGTCAGAAGTGTTTCGCTGAATATTAACTCAACTTAGGTTGTTGATTACCCACTGATTGTTAATTTATATTTTATGTTCAAAAGAGTTCATTTTGACCTCATTTGTCAGAAAGTTAACGTCGATTTTCTCGATTTTTTTTATTTTTTTTATTTTTTTATTTTTTATTTTTTATTTTTTTATTTTTATTTTTTTTTAGTTTCGAGTTCAGCATTTTAGGTTTGATAGTTTGATTAGAGCTCATTCGTTCTTTGATATGTCATTTATCATGTCTTAAAGTTTCTGTGTTAGTATAAATGTCAAATATACAACGTAAAGTTTTGCTCATAGCAAAAATATTTTTTAACCCTTTCAGCCCTGATTTTTTATTTAATTTCCGATTTTATTTTTATTTTTTCTTATTATTCTTTTTGACTTAACTATTACGTGAATATAAACTAGATCAAAATTTTTTAGTGTTTTTACTAAACAATTTATTTTAAAAAGAGTCTTGAAAGTGTATTCACGGATACAAGGATACAAACCACTTTTAGAAACAAACATCTGAAGTGAAAGAGAAAACAGAAACTATTTGTGTAACAAAAGGGTACACCTTCATCAAAATATTTGTGACGATAGGAACAAGGAATTTCGTATGGACGTAACAGAAAACAACTTTTTGTTGTGGGAACCACTCCAGCCTACTCTGTCTCAGTAGTCCAGATGTTCAAATAAACTGATAGACTAGGAAGATTGTTATTATTGAACTACTTTAGTACTATCAAAATCCCCGATCTCTTTTACACACGTCATGAGGTAATTTACAGGCATAGGTTTAAGCTAATTAAATTTTAATCTGCGTGACAGGTAACAAGTACTACCATTTATTACATCATTATTATGTATGTTAACCGTACTGAGTAATTCTGAGTAATTCTTGATAACATGTTATAACAAATGAAATACAACCGTCAATTTGTTTGCGGATGTTATATTTAGAGAATTATGAATGAAACATTGGGCCTGCACTAAGGTTGAAATACGTATGTAAAATACAAAATGGCATTAATCCAAAAGATCATAGTGATCTATATAGTTCAGAAACTCAAAACACATCACTAAACCAGAAAGAGGATTTATTGAAAATAGTTTGTTTCGCCAAAACAAAAACAAAAGCAGCCCACGTGGCTGAGCTTCGTCCATCGTGATAGCCCCTGCAAATTACAATAAATGTGCGTAGCTTCCTGACAACAGATGAGAACTCCAGAGAAATAGTGGAAAGTGATTTAGACAAGTTCAAAGAATATCGACTTTCGGCACGTGGTGCGTCTTCGAGTATTTCGTCACTCTCTTTAAACTTGTTAAACCTCGGGTGCATTGTCCACGTAGTCACGACACCCTCACCAAAGACCTGGCATATCTTCCGCCCCTCTGCAGCGGCGTATGACAGGAGTTTGAACTCGTATAGCATACATGCCCTCATGACGGTCTGGGGAGTTCGCATGTTCGCTCTGTCCTTACGCAAGTTCACGGTGTAACTGAACTGCCACAAGCAGGTATTATGTTGGATATACCCATACCAACAACTGACTTTTGCCTTATCTCTATTCGCATTCATTTCACGGTGAGAGGGCTAATTGAACACAGTCCTCCACAAAAAGCGACAGAACTTTCTTGGTTATCTTTATATATTATTTAATCTAGTATATTTATGGTATAGTACAGTTCATTTATAATAATTTTAGAAATATTTGTATAATTTCCAGTCTTTAATCTACGTTGAGACTTAATATAGTATAATTTGTTCTATCTCTTCCGAATTCCAAACTTGTCTTCATCTTCTGAAGACATTTGCTTTCACCTACAAACAAAAATTTCTCAGTTTCACCTTTCTTATGACTACAGCCGTATGTTGCCGCCAATTCAGTGCCATGAATCTGACGTAAACTGACAATAGGGTTGATTTCAAGTTTTAAAACTTCCAAATTTGCTATTATTTTCAGTAAATGAATGTCTAATACATTGTTTCGAATGCATAAGAAAATGGGTTATGTGTGAGCATTACAGTCGTATTTGATAAACCAACTAGCAAACTGCCGAAGTTGTAGAAGTCAATATGAGTGAAGTTTTCTACACATCTGATTTATACAAGTCAAAATTGTTTAACTTTCTTAGAGTTTGATTATAATATAAAAATTATAGTATGTTGTTGTTAAGTGTGCTCTTTGATATCATAAGTAATTTTAATAAAATAATGTCCAAATATGAGCATACAGTGGGCAGCTGTATTATAGTATATTTTGTGAGAAGTTTAAATTAATAGAGACGTATTACTAAATAATTTTCTAAAGAATTATCGGCAAAAATCTATAAGGATATTAGAATAGCAGCTCCACTAACATCATGAGCTTCTTCTTCCATATGCGTTTAGTATGTGAGTTTAATATATGCGTTTTTAGCATGACAGACTCAGATTCGATTACCGGTGGGAGCTCCTGTGGTTCGGATCAAACGCTAAGCTGTAAGTTCCCGTCTCAAATAACTTCGCCGCTGAAAGGAACCCTGAACTCTGATAAACAACAAACAATAAAAACAATCCACTAAAATAATATATTTTATGATGAAATTAGAAATGTCACATTGACTTAAACAGTTCGTAATTGGAAAACATATCGAACGTTGTCTCCGTTTTCTATATTTTATTAAGTACTTACGGTGCGTTTATCTTCTGCTGAATCATAAGTTGTGGAGGGAGCACATGATAAATTGGACATATTGTATAACATTAAACAATATAATAGATCAGGTATCTCGTGCTTTCCCCATAGTAAGTGGGAATTGGGCTGTATGTAGTTCGTAATAAAAGTTAGAAAGCAGAACCGGGAAGCTCGTAAATTGTTCGAAGAACTTCTCTAATCCTGCAACGCACACATTATACGTATACCATACAACGAACAGATCGCAATAAAATTGAATTATCCCTTTTACGATGAAAATAACACAAAGGAAAAGAGAAAAGAAAACAGGTTATATTAACGAATTACGTCTTCTTAGGGAAATACACAAGAGAAAACCGAAAAAATGTTATTATTAACCTTATTAACTTGTGGAAGCGGAAGAAAGAGTCCTAATGAGTAATTAAATTAATTGATATTAAATGGTCATAGTTTATTATTGCTTTTAAATTTCTCTCAGCTCGTTTAGTGTTTTCAGGTCCAGAGATATGAATTATGGATTATTTAATTTTTTTTTTTCCACTTGTAAAGAAAATGTAAGGACAAGTATACTTTCTCAGAAGGATGAGCGGTCGTTTACACTTTGGATCACTTTGGAAGCTCAGAAGTAGAATACTAACTTCTAGTGCCTAAAAGAGTAGTTTCGATCCCAATCATGTTTTTATTCTGGATAACATAATCTCACATCATATTTGTCCTATTTACCCTTCATTAACGCCATCCCACTAAATTTGCTGCTACAATTTTCCAACTGCATCTTTAGCATAGAGGGCATAATATAAAGGCCCAAGATGGCTCACAAGCGATGTGGAAGTAAGATTCCTCATTCCCCTGCCTTAGCCACATATTAGAAGTAGAGTTGTCTGCACAACGCTCCAGAAGGTCACTTTTACCTCTCCAAATATCCTCAAGTACCTACAGGGTGGTCTGGAAGTGGGCGTACCTTTAATTCGTGTTTTCTGACGGTATTAGGTTGTACCCACATTTGTTTGGTAACATTGCTTGCCATTGTCTAGCAACATTGCTACCCATGTTCATTTGTTCTACCATAACTAGCACTATACTGTTGAAACTAAAGGGGGTACGCCCACTTCCGGACCACCTTATATTTTAAAGAAGCTAGGTAAACTCTGAATAGCTCTGGAACGAGAGTAAAGCATAGTATATAATAAGAAAGAGATAATACATATTTCATCTGCTTTTTAAATCTTATGCTCTACACATAGTCTTGATAAGAGCTTTGCTCCAGGCATTTGTTTTATTAATTTATCCAACTTTTGCAAAGCTATACGACTCCAGAAGCTCTGAAGAGCATTCCAAAGGCCTTCTGTGTTTGTTGGCATTTATTTACGAACTGTTTTATCAAGTTCATCTTACAAAAGCTCTATGGGTAACAAACACGGGGACTGTGGCGACTATTCCATTTCTTTGTGATGAAAGTGCCATTTTGACGTACGTGAACTTGACCCTCCTACCCCTCCTACTTAACACACTAACTATAAAATTAGTGTCAATCGTTAGTGCACCGTTAGTGCTTTTTTATACACCAATCCCTAACGTTAGTGCTTCATTAGTGTAGGAGCTACAATAAAAAACCTTTGGGGGCCAAGTTCACGCTAGCCCCCACTTCAAGTACTAACAAAATAATAGTGCCATTCGTTAGTGCATCGTTAGTGCACCAACTTCTAACGTTAGTGCTTCATTAGTATAGGCTCTAGTGCCAAAACTACGGGTGTCTCCGGCGGGGAGACAGGGAGAATGCGTCCCCCTCAAATATTTTGAATACGAGATAAATGGATCAATGTTGAAAGTATTAGATCTATGAAGAAGTAAAAACATAGACTACAAATTAAAGTTGTCGCTGTTTTTAAACATTAGATTAATGTGATTAGAATGTGCGCTTGAAGTGTGTCACTTTCAAGGAAGGATTTTTTAAAAGAAAGTTACGCTTCTTGGTTAGTCAAAGTAGTCTCGGCTGCAGGCACACAATTGTTTCATTACTTAACCAGCAACAATTGGTTTCCAGGACGAAGGAAGACTGGAAAAGGGACGGATGTATATAAAGTTTATCTGCGAATTAAGAAGGGAAATCTCCAAAGACAGAGAAATATACAATAGAAGCGAAGGTGACAAGAGGAACTTAAAAAGATAGAGTAAATTTCATGCGGATACTGTAGAAGGCCAGCAAGGGACAACTACTATGACAATATAGAAACTAAAGATAGAAATGAGTGTTTAGTGAGCGAATTGAGTTTGAGAAAAATGGAAAGAATACGTTGAGGAGCCGGATGACAGCAAGACTAAACTGTACATTTTAGACATTAAAACGGAAAATGAAGTAAACGAGGATGATTCATTGGACAAGTTCAAAAACATACTGCGAAATGAAGAACAAAAAGGTAGATAATATATCTTCTGAGTTTATTAAAAATACAGAAAAAATAAAAATCAAAACTTTGAAATTTGCAGACAAATCAAGTGTCATCATAAGACTTCTTTCAGAGAGTTAAGATTTTGTTAGCTAAAAAATCGAAATATATGAGGGCTATAAAAAATACACTGCTGCAAATGCGTCTAAGAACACTGAGTAGGAATTTACCGGTAGGACTGTCAAGGTGAAGAAATTACATAAGAATCATATTATATATAAACTTATTTTTTTCCGGCAAGTAGTTTACTAGTGATGGAAAAAAATTATGATGAATTGTGTGGCTAAAGATTAAAAAAGCGGATGCCATTAGTAAAGTAGATTCCAGTTCACTCATAATTTTGACCATAGGCGCCGACTTGAAAATATTAGGAGGGCTCAAACAATGAATAAATATATCATCATATTCAGCCGTTTTCTATCAACTGCTTGATGAAGGCCCCTCTATTCCCAGATCTCGATCTGCTGCATCCGCTCCGTTGCGAAATCTAAGTCAAATTGGCCTAAAGACATTAAAACAAATTCAAGTCCAAAATTTGGGAAATTCACTGCAAGTTTGCGCATCACATTGATCTTCACTTGTCACATCAGTGGTGCTAGAGTGTTGGTTGAAGCTTCAAGGCTCTATTAAACGCAGTTTTGAAAATGGCGTTTTCTATCGAATAAGAAAGCTTCTCCTAATATTGAATTAAAGGCACGACGAAGTTTACGACAGAAATTCTTGCTCCTTTTTGTTAATTTTCCCTCGACTGGATTATACTGGGGAGCCACGATCCCACCTTTAAATATTGGAGGGGGGGCAAGAGTGCCCTGTGCCCCAAAGTCGGCGCCTATGATTTTGACGTAACTTTAGTTGGAGTCTACTAGCATTCTAGTCGTCCTCGTCCCCCTCAATTTTAGCATGCCAGAGACGCCTATGGCCAAAACAATTGTACACGCTGGCCCCTCCACTTCAAGCAATAACGAAAAATCAGTGTAATTCGTTAGTGCATCGTTAGTGTTTCTAGAAAATACTAGTAGTTTCGTTAGTGTTTAACTATTAGACATAGCCAATTATAAGTCACGAAGGTCCCATAAGAAATGCATGGGGAATTTTTCATTGCCTCAAATTTCCGCGAAATTCGAAAACACTAATGATCTCTTCTAGTGCAATCGTTAGTTCATCCTTAGTGCTTCCTAGTGCACCAATCTCTAATGTTAATGCTTCATTAGTGTAGGTACTACAAGTAAAATACCTTTGGGACGCTAGCGTGAACTTGGCTCCCACTTTAATCACTAACAAAAAATTAGTTCCCTTCATTAGCGCCTTGTTAGTGCTTGTAGAAAACACGGGTAGTTTCGTTAGTGCTTCACTATTAGTGGAGTTTTGGCCAATTACATGTCACGAAAATCTCATAAGAAATACATGGGGAATTATTCATTGCGTCTAATTCCTGCCATCGAAAGCGCTAATGATCTCTTCTTATGCAATCGTTAGTGCATCATTAGTGCTCCTTAGTGCACCAATCCCTAACGTTAGTGCTTGATTAGTGTATGTACTACAAGTAAAAAAACTTTGGAGGCTAGCATGACTTAGGCCCCCGACTTGAAGCACTAACGATAAAATTAGTGTTATTCATTAGTGCATCCTCAGTGCGTCTAGAAAACACTGATAGTTCCGTTAGTGCCTTAATATTAGTGTAGATATAGCTAATTATGTGTCACGAAATTCCCATAAGAAATACATGGGGAATTTTTCATTGGGTGAAACTCCCACCAATTCAAAAGCAGAAATGATCTTTTCTAGTACAATCGTTAGCACTTCGTTATTGCTTGCTAGTGCATCAACTCCGCACATTAGTGCTTCTTGTCATGAACGTTTTTGTGGGGAGGGGCTAGCATGTAAGTAGCTTCCCCTATGTTTCATCTTCTAGCGTTTATATAATTGAAGCACTAATGTTGAGAGTTCGGCAATAAGATCCATTAACGTAATAGTAACCATTACACTAATATATTTTTATTAGTGTTTTTAAATTTGGCGGAAGAATTTTACAAAATGCAAAATGCCGCGTGTCTAAATTTAACCCCGCACGCATCTCAAATACTACAAAAACGTTTCACATGGTTAGTGTTTCGTTAGTGCCCATTAGTACACTAAACTCTAACGTTAGTGCTATGATAGTTTAGGAGTTTTTAGTGAATATCTTTTGTGGGACTAAATTGAAATTTTTCGAATTCTACAATTATTGTGTTACAAAGTTAAGATAGACGTCAAAAATTAGTGCATCGTTATTGCTTCCCGAAACACGAAGCATTAATGTTAGTACTGTTATAGTTAGGAGTTATAAATAAATAACTCACTCGGGGCTAAATTTAATTTTAGCAAGTCTTACAATAATTGTCTCACAAAGATGGAATAAACGTCAAAGATTAGAGCATAGTTAGTGCTCCGAAAGACACTAAGCATTAACGTTACTGCTATTGTAGTTTAGGAGTTAATAATGAAAACTCGGGCTAACTTTAGATCTTTAAATTCTTATACAATTTTACACTATTTGTCAGACAGAAATTAGACAAAACTAGCGATTACTGCTCCGCTAACTAAGCACTAACGTCAGTGTTATCATAATTTAAGTGTTATTAATAAATAACTCGCACGAGGCTAAAATTAGATTTATCGAATTTTACAATAATTGTCCATCAAAAAGTAAGATACTCTCTAAAGGTTCGTGCTTTGTTAGTGCTCCAAAAAATACTAAGCACTGACGATAGTGCTAACATAGTTTAGGAATTATTATTAAATAACTCGGACCGAACTCAATTAAAATTTATCGAATTTTACACTAATTGTGTAAAAGTTGAAAAGAAGTTAGACCCGCTCGAGTTACTTTTAATAACTCCTAAACTGTGATGGCACTGACGTTAAGTGATTAGTGTTTAATGGAGCACTAACAGTGCACTAGTCTTTCGTGATTATCCCACCTTTGTGGGACAATTAGTGTAAAATTCGACAAATTTAAATTCAGTCCTGTCCGAATTATTCATGAAAGCGCTAATGACAGTGCTTAGTGTTTTATAGAGCACTAGCATTGCAGTAAGCGCTTGTGTTTATCCTATTTTTGTGGGACAATTAGTGTAAAATTGTTTAAGTTGAAAAATCTAAAGTTAGACCGGCTTGAGTTATCCATTAATAACTCCTAAAATGTGATAGCACTAACGATAGTTTTGGTGCACTAATGTGCAATAACGAAGCACTAAGCACTTGAGAAGCGTGCATGGCTAATTATAAATACATAGCATTTTTCATTTTGTAAAATTCCCGCCAAACTTAAAAGCACTAATAAACACATATAGTGTAATGGTTATAGTATAGTGCAGTGTTAGTAAGTCTTATTGCAGAACTTCCAACATTAGTGCTTCATTAGTATGGACGCTAGAAAATAAAACTTAGGGGAAGCTAACTATACGCTAGCTGCTCCTCACAAAAGCATTCACGATGAGAAGCACTAATGTTCGATCTTGGTGTACTAGCAAGCAATAACGAAACGCTAACAATGGCACTAGAAACGATCATTACTGCTTTTGAATTTCTCGAGAATTTGACCCAATGAAAATTCCCCATGTTTTTCTTCTAAACTAATATTGAAGCACTCACGAAACTATTAGTGTTTTCTAGAGAAACAATCACGATCCACCATCGATTGCACTAGGTTTCATTGTTAGTGCTTTCTTGGGAGCCTAAGGATTCTTGCTTTTAACGTTCAACCTATATAAACACTAATGTTGGGAGTTGATGCTATAAGAAGCACTAATGATTGCACTAGAAGACATCATTAGTGTTTTTGAATTTGGCGGAAATCTGACGCAATGAAAAATTACCCATGTATTTCTTACAGGAGTTTCATGATATAATTTCACATAACCACACTAATAGTGAAGCACTAATGAAACTATTAGTGTTTTCTAGAAGCACTAACGAATGGCAGTAATTCTTTCGATACTGCTTAAAGAGGAGACCAGCGTGCATCATTGTTTTGGCTCTAGAGCATACACTAATGAAGCACTAACGTTAGGGGTTGGTGCACTAAGAATGACTAACAATGCACTAACGAATGACACTAGTTTTATCGTTAGTGCTTGAAGTGGGCGCAAGTTCATGCTGGCCCCCCAAGTTTTTTTACGTGTAATATCTACATCAATGATGCACTAACGATTGCACTAAAAGAGGTCATTAGTGCTTTTCAATTGTGCTGGAATTTAACGCAATGAATAATTCTCCATGTACTTCTTATGGAGTTTCGTAACATATGAGTGGCCAGAACCACACTAATAGTGAAGCACTAACGGAACTATCAGTGTTTTCTACAAGCACTAACCTTGCACTAACGAATGGCTCTATTTTTTTGTTAGTGCTTAAAGTGGGGCCAAATTCACGCTAGCCCCCAAAGGTTTTTTACTTGTAGTACCTACACTAGTTACGAACTAACATTAGGGGTTGGTGCACTAAGAAGCACTAATGGTTGCACTAGAAGAAATCATTACTGCTTTTGAATTTGGATGGAATTTAAGGCAATGAAGAATTCCCCATATACTGTATTTCTTATGGAATTTCGTGACATATAATTGGCCATAACCACACTAACAGTGAAATACTAACGAAACTATCCGTGCTTTCTAGAAACACTGACCTTGCACTAACGAATGACACTAATTTTTTGTTAGTGCTTAAAGTGGGGCCAAGTTCACGATAGCCCCAAAAGATTTTTTTACTTGTAGTACCTACACTAATGACGAATTAACGTTAGGGGTTGGTGCACTAAGAAGCACTAACGATTGCACTAGAAGAAATCATTAGTGCTTTTGAATTTGGAGAGAATTTAACGCAATGAGTAATTCCCCATGTATTTCTTATGTATTTTCGTGACATATAATTGGCCATAACCACACTAATAGTGAAGCACTAACGAAACTATCCGTGTTTTCTAGAAGCACTAACCTTGCACTAACAAATGGCACTATTTTTTTTAGTGCTTAAAGTGGGGTCAAGTTGATACTAGCCCCCAAATGTTTTTTACTCGTAGTACCTACACTAATGACGAACTAACTTTAGGAGTTGGCGCACTAAAAAGCACTAACGATTGCACTAGAAGAGATTATTTCTGCTTTTGAATTTGGTGGGAATTTAAGGCAATGAATAATTCCCCATGTATTTCTTATGAGAGTTTCGGGACATGTAATTGGCCTAACCACACTAATAGTGAAGCACTAACTATCCGTGTTTTCTAGAAGCACTAATGATGCACTAACGAATGGCACTAATTTTTCGTTAGTGCTTGAAGTGGGGGCAGCGTGAATTTGCCCCCTCAAGTGTTTTACTCGTAGCACCTATCCTAATGAAACACTAACGTTCGGGATTGATGCACTAAGAAGCACTAACGATGAACTAATGATTGCACTAGAATAGCTCATTAGTGTTTTTGAATTTGGCGGGATTTTGACTCATTGAAAAATTTCCCATGCATTTCTTTGGGATTTTCGTGACTTTAGGGATTGATTTTCTAGAAGCACTTACAATGCAGTAACGAATAGCACTAATTTTTTCGTTATTGCTTGAAGTGGGGGCAGCGTGTACCATTGTTTTGCCTCTAGAGCCTACAATAATGAAGCACTAACGTTAGGGGTTGGTGCACTAAGAAGCACTAACGATGCACTAATGATTGATTCTAATTTTATCGTTAGTGCGTCAAGTGGGGAGTCAAGCTCACGGACGTGCAATTTTTTATTACTAAATAGCTTGAAAGAAACTTTGGGATGGTTATCCTGTTGTAGTACAAAGTTACTACCTGAAATCAGTGTTTCTGATAGAATTCCATACCTGGCAAACGTTCTGAGCATGTTTTCGTCAATTATTCCATTATTTTCATTTAAATTATCAACTTAATAGTCTGTAAAGCATCACTAAACAGTGACGCCACCTTCTCACAAGCAACGTACAGAACAAGGCAGGATCAGATCTGACTCAAACTTCGCCCAGAGGACATATAATAGAAAAGAAGAAAAATGCCAAATTTTAGCTGCCCCCATCCAGAAGCACCGGAGATATGCTCCGCAACATAACACATCACGCGACAATATGATATAAGATAAACGTCGCATGATACCCATTTATGTCGAAAACGAAAAGGATGGGCAGCACCAAAATGAAATCAAGATATTTGATATGCTATAACACCGACTTGGCAGCCAACTTGAAAACCGCGATCTTGGATATAGCGTAAGGCAGCGTTTCCCAACCTTCTTCAACTTGCGACACACTATGGGTGTAACTTGAATTCTCGCGGCACACTCATAGATATTATTATTTGTAAATATATATAATACCGTGGTATTTTTTTCTGTGATTACTGATCTCCTCACAGAGTAGAAAGCTCAATCACTGGTTCTTCCCCGTGGTAAATCATTATGCTTATTTTTCATTCTAATTTAAAAATAGAAAACAATTGCAATAAAATATTGGACTCAGATTTTAAAACTGTTTTCTTTTTCGAAAACTGTATCCAACCTTTCACCAAGAAGAAAGATCACTAAATAACGAACGAAAAAACAAATCTCTTTTAGTTTTGAAACACAAATGTAGGTAATTTGTATGCATGTTTCCTTTGTCGAAAGGATTGAATGATATTTTAAAATTTCAAGTTATGAAATAGTCTGCAGCAATAAAGAAGCAATAATAGTCGTAACAATGATAACAAATATTTTTTTCAACATTAAAAATGTACAGGAAAGTAACATGGTATGAAACTTAGTTGTAGATTCATAGTAGAGGTTCATAGTAATGTGAAATACAAATATAAATTTTTCCTTTGTCTTGCAATTTGATTGCTATAGAATTAATAATTTGTTTATATTTCCTCGCGCCACACCAGCGGCCCATTCACGGCACACTAGTGTGCCGCAGCACACCGGTTGGGAAACGATGGGGTAAGGTATTGAAATTGAGAAGCGGGATGTGTGATATATCAATGTAAGGTAAAATGCTAAAGGAAAACCAATGATGTAACCGCGAAAATCATATGTGTAATGGTGTGGACGGGACGAAGTGTGGAAGATTCGGGCAAAATAAACGTGTATTCGAAGGACAGAATAAGGGCAAGACCCCCCCCCCCCACGACAATGATACGCGACAAGTAACTGCAACAGTATCTGTGCATAAAAGTGCATCCGCCTTGACAGATTATGCCTTTCGAGGATATTGGGATTCCATTCGGGACAGTGAAAACCACAGTTACAACCCGCGATAAGGAGCGCTCGTTTGGAGACAACATAAAGTACAAATTACTATCTCTTATGGAACAGTAATCCGGCAGCTCGCTCCAGTGTGTAGAAGATATTATCTTGGATTGGTGATCAAAAGCACGACTTACCTCGGATTGAAGCCCACTCCTAGACAACGTTTTGTACGTTTCTTGTTCAATTTTCTTGCTGTTTCGTGTAAACAAAGGACATTTCGGCCCGCATGTTTAAACAAAACACTATCTGAAGCAAAATGTGTACGAATGAGAAAGCCCAGCCATGCTCTAGCTTATATTTCTTTACGAATATTTATTTTTCTTTGCGCGTTTTGCTACACTGTTTCGCGACAGTCCCAAACAGTCACAATATCAGGGAAAGGCAGCATTATGCATTGACTCGATGAATTTCATGAGTTGTTGCAGTCTCCCACTAGAAGGCTAGTTTACTACAAAATGAAACGACTCGAATTGTGTCTACTGGTTTCACTTACATATATGGAACGAAGTGAACGTGACAGCAGGGGCCGGCCAGTGAGAAGTGATAGCGTGTTTGTGTCATACGCAAGCCAAAACGCGCAATATACCATGTAGTGAATGTGTCCGTAGTATCGTTCAGCTACAAACACCAATATAGAGCTGCAATGGCGAACTCTCTCAATTTGGTGTTACTGATGCAAAGTGTACTTCCAAAACAACTGTAAGTCCAATCGACAGAACCCGACAGTGGACGGACGACAAGCAACTGAACACATGCTGGAGATTTTGAACAACCACGATGTAACAAAAGTGAATGTGGATGAGACTCTCGAAACAAGAGACACAATTCGAGTCGTTTCATTTTGTAGTAAACTAGAATTCTAGTGGGAGACTGCAACAACTCATGGAATTCATCGAGTCAATGCAGAACGCTGCCTTTCCCTGATATTGTGACTGTTTGGGACTGTCGCGAAATAGTGTAGCAATCCGCACAAAGGAAAAGAAACATTCGTAAAGAAATGCAAGCTAGAACATGGCTGGGCTTTCTCATCCGTACACACTTTGCTTCAGATAGTGTTGTTTAAACAAACGTGGGCCGAAATGTCCATTGTTTACACGAAACAGCAAGAAACTTGAACAAAAAACATACAAAACGTTGTCCAGAAGTGGGCTTCAATCCCAGGTAGGTCGTCCTTTTGATCACCAATCCAAGATGATATTTTCTACACCCCGGAGCGAGCTGCCGAATTACTGTTCCATAAGAGATAATCCTTTGTAGTTTAGGCAGTCGCCAAACGAGCGCTCGTATCGCGGGTTGCAACTGAGGTTTCCACTGTTCCAAACCGAATTCCAGTATCCTCGAAAAGCATGATCTGTCAAGGCGGATGCACTTTCATGCACATACACTGTTGCAGTTACTTGTCGCGTACATTGTCGTGGGGTCTTGCCCTATTATTCTGTCCTTCGATAACACGTTTGTTTTGCCCGAGTCTTCCACACATCGTCCCGTCCACACCATTTTACATATGTTTTTTGCGGTTACATCATTGGTGTTCCTTTTGCATTTTACCTTACATTGATATATCACATATCCCGCTTCTCATTTCAATACCTTACGCTATATCCAAGATCGAGGTTTTCAAGATGGCTGCCAAGTTGGTGTTATAGCATATCAAATATCTTGATATCACTTTGGTGCTGCCCATCCCTTTCGTTTTCGACATAAATGGGTATCTTGCGACGTTTATCTTATATCATATTGCCGCGTGGTGGGTTATGTTGCGGAGCATATCTCCGGTGTTTCTGGATGGGGACAGCTAAAATTCGGCATTTTTTCTTCTTTTCTATTATATGTCCTCTTGGCGAAGTTTGAGTCGGATCTGATGCTGCCTTGTTCTGTACGTTGCGAGTGCTTTGCTGTAGGTATTACAGGTCGAAATGAAAGTGCTGTTCGGGACGAAGACATACAAACTTCTAGTATTGGAAGGTGAAAAGTTCAATTTACATTCATGGATCCAGAGTGCCATTTTCTATTACTCATCGTTCCACTCTTTATTTTATTTTATTTTTTTGGTCCAGGAGTATCTTTTTGTAATGTTTCCTGCTTGAAGAAATTGTTTCTTTACCGCAATCCTATCCCTAAGACCATAGATCTGAAGGCGCTGAGCCACCGTTCTATTTGATATCGATTGGAAATGTCTCTTTCATAGTTTTATTGGTTCTTCCGGAGCAGTTAACTCCATTTGCTTGTTTTCCTTATGAATTTGTCCTTAAGAGTTGTCTTTGGACCATCAGTGCGTTTCTGTGTAATGTTTTCGTCACTTTGTGATTATTTTTCAAGAGTCCGACGCACTGCTCCGCCCGATAACTGAGCGATTTTTCGAAGAGAACGACAGTTCCCTCTCAAAATTACTACCTGAACACGTGTATTGACTCTTAGTTAATAATTTCTCTTCCGCATTTTATAATATTTGCATGTTTTTCACACTATTCAACTGGTTCAAGTGAATGAAAACAGTAAGATCGCATGTCACAGCTTTGCATCTATTTTTTTCATATTACGACACGATTGAATAGCACATACAGCACTATTCGTTAAAGTAAAGAGACTACTACTGACAAGGGGTCATACACACACGGCTAGATGTCGTAAAAACGATGCATCATCAAACAAAGCGTGATGTTAGCTATCTGTTTATTTCCAAGCAGCTTACTTCAATAAATTTGTCTCAATGTCAACGAGACCATGAATTTTCGTATCCTTATACGAATGGCGTTGTTTATTTTCAAAAAGGAATCCAATAAAGATTGTTTCGTATATACACGGTGGCTTTAATTCGGAAAATTTTTAAAGATATTAATAGTGTTCTCAGACTTTTGACAATGACTGTAAGGCAATCAACGTTGAAACCGGAAGTAGTTGGTTTCTATCAATTCCACTTTGAACAGAAGATTAAGGGAGGAGTTGCTTCCTACTTTTGGACACAGAGTACTCACTAAAAATTGCCTCTTACTATCTCTGATCGTTTTTTTTGTTTGATATCTGCCAACGAACAGACTGGCGGACGTGGCCATTCTATAAGATTTCCATTTTTATGCACAGGCTAGTCTGGAAGTGTAATAATTCGTTACACCTATTAACATAATACTTATTACAGAAATGTTCATACACACATTTGTTTATTCTTGCATTAAAGATTTAGTATATCCTATGGGTATATGCTGAATTTCATCTCCAATTTCACTGTCTTTTTACCCTATACTTAAAAAAATACTTTATCTCCTTTCTTCTCTTTGCGAATTGAATTTTTGAAAAACACTCAAATACGTGATACGCTGAATTTAACATCTCCCATTACAGCGACTTCAATTTGATCAGTTTTTCACCCCATCCTTTGCAAATCTAATTTGCCGCCCTTTCCCTCTTCGAGGTGAATTTCAAGAAACTCTCTAGGACGCTTTATTTATTTTTTAACGAGGATGCCCTCTCCCTCTGTTTTCAATCTAGTTAAAAGTGTCACTATATATGTTTCATTTCTATGTATATTTTCTTCTTGAAGCCTTAGACGTCACGCCAAGTTCTTTCAGCACAGAAATAGTGTTATGCAATTCAGTTTTACAAAGTTTAGGACAAGACAGCAAGTTTTTGTCTTCTAAACTCTCTTCTCTCTCTCTCTCTCAAAAAAAAAAAAAAACGAAAATAGTGTTATCACTTCCTGTGAAATTCAGATCAACATCCTATAAACTTGAGAACACGCAAACATCAGTAGCTACTATCTTTTATTGACTTTGCAGTCAATTTGTTGGGAAATGTTAGCGGAAGGAAAAAGAGCTTTGTGAGTTTACGAAATTGATGCCAAGATTCGAAACACGGTAAGAAACAATACTACTAAACGACTATTTCGTGCATGAGATGTACGACTAGGAAAATAGTACAGATCATGAATTGTAAATTGTAACCAAGGACTCAATTATCTAAAGTATTATTATTATTATTATTATTATTATTATTATTATTATTATTATTATTATTATTATTATTATTGAAATGATAATAAAGATTTTTTCAAATACAGAAAATACACATAGTAGCTGCGGAAAATAATAAAAACTCTCCTATTAGGTTGGAGCGAATAAAATGTCTGTTCCAATAGTCATTTTCAGGGGTCAACCAAATGAAAACTACAATAATCTCAGTCTATAACAATACATTTTGCTAACAATCTGATTCCGTGGCGAAAGATGTCTGGAGTCTGTTATGCGAAGAAGTTCTAAACGGCACATTGCACCTACCGATCAAGGAAGGTCTCATTCCCTTCAGAAAGAAATGATTGGGAAGCCGCAAGAGGTGGTAGTCAGTGAGAGAGATATACGAAAACACATTGGGCGCGGAAAGTTTTCGTACTGCAACTCATGGAAAGTCTTAACCGTTCTTTGGGCGATATGCGGTTGAGCAGTGTCATTTATAAAGATAATCAAGAAAGTTCTGTCGCTTTTTCAGCCACCACCTTCGAACATCGATATGTCACCTAAGACGTACTCGTACCTGGAAGATCAAAATAGTCCCCATCAGCATTGACGACTTTCTGCCAACGTTCTGGAAGCCCTTGGATTCCATCGCGGTAGAACATGGTGGGCCGTGAAGCGAAGAAGTTATCAAGTGCAGTTTGCACCTCTATTAGTGATTTGATCTGGCGTCCTCTAAGGTGATTGTTCAAGGAATGGAACAGGTGATAATCGGATGGTGAAGTGTCCGGGATCTATGATGGATGCAATAGTGTCTCCCATTCAATGCGTATAATGGTGTCCCAGGCCATCTTAGCCACGTGGGGCTTACCGTTGTCCTGTAAGAAAAGGACCCCTTTGCGATTCAGAAATGCTGGCTCCAGAGATTTGAGGTTTTCTTGGACACAGATCAACTGCTGACAGTACACAGTTACATTGATGCTCTGAGCAGCTGGTGGCAGTTCCCGATGTACGATACAGCGAGCAGCCCATCAAACACCCAAGAGGACCTTCTTCTGGCGCAGTGCTAGTTTGGCCTGTTTTGGAACCGGTAAAGGACTCACTTCTCATCACATGTCACAATCCTGTCCATAAATGGCCCCTTCCTCAGACGAGACAGCAAAGAAACACAGGTGTCTGCTCGCTTCCCTTCTGGCACGGAGTCAAATAATGTGGTACCCACGACCCAACTTTTAGTGGTTTCCAAGTTGATGGAGGTACTACCAAATAGTTTCTTCACTTACACTGAATTGTAGTCCCAGTTTCTCACATGTCTGGCTAGTGTTCTCCTCAATTCCTGCCCGAATATCTTCATTTTGTACATGTGTTGATCTTCCGGCTCGTGATGCGTCTTCGAGTGTTTAGTCTCCGTCTTTAAACTTGTTAAGCCACCGCTGCACTGTTCGCATAGTCACGACACCCTCACCCTCAAAGGACTGATACATCTTCCACCCCCTGCAGCGGCGTTTGACCCCAGTTTGAACTCGTACGGCATACAGACCTTTATGACGCTCTTTGGAGGTCCTATGTTCAGTGTGTCCGTACGCAAGTTCATGGTGAAACTGAACTGCCACAACCAGATAGTATGTTGGATATACCCACATCAACAACTGACTTTCGTCTTTTGTACATTGCATTCAACTCACAGTGTGAGAGCCAATTCAAAACAGATCTTCACAAAATGCGACAGAACTTTCTTGGTTACTTTCATAACATGAGGACACATGTCTGTTGGCCATTGCTGGATTCTTACGCGTAAGTTTGGATGCCTTTCGTGGAGTTCAGCCCTGTGATATTCTGTATTGATGGTTTTACTTCAGCTGGAAAGTACATGACGTATCACTTCCATCATAGACCAAGATACCAGTAAAAACATTTTCTGTGGGTAGGAAAGTGACTTAGGAAACCTTCCTGGACGTTGATCACGATTCAACCATTGACCTGACCTTTTACAATTATAATGGAAAATCGACTTTTTATTTGAAGTAGTAATTCGATGCAGAAAAGTTTCTCGGTTATTCCTTACACTCAAAACTACACACTTCCAGATGGGTAATTCTTGTTGGGTAGTGTCAACTCAAGAAGCATCCATGAGCTCAACTCTTTTACCGTATATTCCTTGGAGTCACCGAATGAAAGTAGTATGGTGTATTCTTAACTTGTCTACAATAGGACAACACTTTTTCAACGATCTGCATACAGAGTGTTCCTGAGATCTCGTCCAAATATGATGTTGTTCCGTATCCTCGGAACCATTTTGTAATATTTTGTCGCCGGAAGGAATTTGACAATTCAACGCGAATGATATATTCATTCATCATTCATGGCCCAAAGGCACTACTCATGTTATTTATTTATTTATTTATTTATTTTGTTTCTTTTACAGTGTTTCTGTGTGAAATCGTTAACGAAATTGACTCGTAATTGCGTGTTCTCCATGGAGCACTTTCACACGTCCGTATTCAACAACGCATTCCTGACTATATGGATATCCCAGTCAGTGTTGCCAACAACCTTTGAAGAGAATAGGCTAGATGACTTTCAGAAATAAGTTTTTTTTACGAAAAAATGACTAGATTTTGAACTGCTATCCTAAAACCCATATTGTAGATTTTAAACCCCTTTTGTGTGTGTGTGTGTAGGATTATGAGTTATAGTAGAATTTGAAATGTTGAATTTTATTCGCATAAGACTAACAAGCAGCATACATGACTTAAAATTGCAATAAATTCTACCAACTCATCTGATTTTTGAAAGTCAACAGCCATATTATCAGTTGAATTGAAATAAATCATCATCGATGACGTCGCAACTAGCTGAGGTGCTAAAAACTGGATCCACCATCGTTGGATTGTGGAATGGTTGTGTAGTCTGCCATTGCCCAATTTCCAGTACTACTTATTTTGGCAGGTCATGGTTCTTACACCGCTTCTAATTTCTCCATACACTCACATGAATCGTCATGATTGCATTGAGTGTTTTCAAGCTAATTAGTTATCGTACTTGTTTCCTTTAATAAACTAAAACAATCTCTGTGGCTTAAAGAACCGAACAGTTACTAAATTTGTATTAGAAAACTTTTATTCTTGCAACGAATGAAAAAATTAACGAGTTGATTATGTTCCATGAGCATTGCCAGAACGAACTTAAAAAGAATGGAGATATGGAGCGGGAAGGATAACTGTAATTGTTCCTAGATGTAAATCTTTTAATCCGCACCTTCTTCTCTTTCTCGCAAAAATTAGTAAAAAATTAGAAATCATCTCTCTATGACTTACAGTTCTCGAGATATGGCTGCTTAAATATCTAGAAATTTGAACTTTTTTGGTCAATATCTGGGGAACAGTGGCCAGTTGGCCAGTAGACAGTTTCAGTAGTAGTAATCAGTGGTCACTGGTTACTATTTGGTATCAAAATGTTCACCATCCTCTTAGGTATTGATCAACACCAATGTGATCTCTGTGTGACTTACGGTTCCCGAGATTTGACTTCTTAAATCTCCCGAAATCGAAACTATCTTTTGGCCAATATCACGGGACCGGTAAGCCATAAAGAGATGATATTGGTGTTAATCAATCCCTAATAGAATGTTAAACATTTTCGTACCGATATTAATTGATGGCCACTATTTGGTACCAAAATATTTAACATCCTCTTAAATATTGATCAACATCAATATCATCTCTCTACAGCTTATGGTTCTCGAGCTATGACTCGCTAAATATCTAGAAATTGGTCATTTTGGCCAATATCACGGGAACGGCAAGTCGTAGAGAGTTGATATTGGTATTAATCAATACCTAAGAGGATGGTATTTTTTTGTACCGATATTACTTGGTGGGCACTGGCCAACTGGCCATTGGTCAAACCAGTGGCCAGGTGGACAGTGGCCACCGGTTACTATTTGGTACAAAAATATTTACCATCCTCTTAGATATTGATCAATAATAATATCCTCTCTCTACAACTTATAGTTCCCGAGCTATGACTCGTTAAATATCTAGAAATTAGCCATATTTGGCCAATATCACGGGAACGGTAAGTCATAGTGAGATTATATTGGTGTTAATCAATACATAAGAAATTGGTAAACATTTTGGCACCGACATTAATTGATGGCCACTGGCCAACTGACCATTGGCCAAACCAATGGACAGTTGGATAGTGACCACTGGTTACTTTTGATACCAAAATATTTACCATCCTCTTATGTATTGATCAATATCAATATCGTCTCTCTATAACTTATGGTTCCCGAGCTATGGCTCGTTAAATATCTAGAAATTGGCCATTTTTGTCCAATGTCACAGGAACGGTAAGTCATAGAGAGATGATATTGGTGTTAATCAATACCTAAGAGGATGGTAAACATTTTGGTACCGATATTAATTGGTGACCATTGGCCAACTGACCATTGGCCAGACCAGGTTCCAGTTGGACAGTGTCCACCGGTTACTATTTGGTACCAAAATATTTACCATCCTTTTAGATATTGATCAACACAAATACGATCTCTGTATGACTTACGGTTCCCGAAATATGGCTCCTTAAATCTCTGGAAATCAGCCATTTTTTGGCCAATATCTCGAAAACGGTAAGAAAGATGCGAAAATTTAATCACTTTCTGTGATAGTTTTTGACGCTCTATTGAATGCAGGGTTCAAAATTGAAAAAATCACAAATAACAGACTCACAGACATAGAGAATTCAGTAACGAACTTTTTAAGTTCGTTAATATAATTAAAAAGTACCAAAAGGGCAATTTCGGGAGCGACATTAAAATTCTTTCTGAGTCTATAAATATTAAGTATCTGTAAATCTGTGGGTGGAGAGAGAAGAAGAAACAATGGGTTATTGCGTAATGAAACACCCTCAGTCAAGAGAAATCAATTAATACAAGTATATATAATGACAAATAGGCTTATTTTTTAAAAAAAAAAAACAAAAAAAAAACATTTAGCCTTGATTTTCAAAGGAAATAGTAATTTTAGATTTAATTTATGGGCTAATAAAAAAGGCCAAAGTGGCAAAAGAGTTTCATAAAAGAAACTGTGTAATGTTGCTGAAGTGAATTTTTCAAACCAGACGCCAAAGAGGACATTTTATTTCACCAATCTAATATTTTGTCTCTTAGATTAAAAATCCCATAGAATTTTCGTAGTTAACATAATGGTTTAAAAGAGAATGCTCTTCATCGCATTATCTTACATGCTTCACTGCATTTAGTTCTGGTTTAAAAGTACCAAAGCTACTCCCTAGCTTAGTTGTCATATATTGTTGACTTGTATATTTTGTCTACTTTGAATTCCTGTGTTCGTTTCATTCAAATCAATTTCCAGCAATTATAATCATTATCGTCGCTATAAGTCTTTTCACCTCAGAATCTAAAATGTTCCCTGCTCTATTAAGCTAAGTATTTCATATTGATGTAGGATTATTTATTCTTTTTTTCATATTGTTCATCAATAATTAACATTCTCCTCTTTTGGAGTTTATTTGTATACTTCTGGTTACAAAACGTGGATTACTGAAATGGGCCTACGACCCATTTTTGTTTTATTTACCTTCTGTGTGCTGTTTTGTTTATGTTATGTAGTGAACCTGTTCGATGCTTCATTTATAAGAAAATTTTGTCTTAAAGTGCCCCCCTCCTCGAACGGCGGGGACCTTCCCTAGGGGAAGTTGCCCCTCCTGCTCCCCACAATTTACGGCCATGCCTGGAGCTTTATGGGAATTCTTACACTTTTTTTTAAAAACCCAAACTACATGGACATAGTGATCTTTGTACTGGTCTTAGGACCACACTTATAAAGACTTTGTGTTATGTTGTGCAGTATATAACAGGAATTTTATAATAAAAAGGAGAAAACCGAATCCTGTCTGCTAAATTGCTTAAGAAGATAATTTTACAATATGAAGGCTCCTTCAGGAATTGAATGGGAAGCACAACAGTTCTCCAATTCTAGGAGACGTCATGGTGCAAATTTTATGACATTAGTATCCGGGCCAAAGTAAGGAGTAGAGACTGGGATACTCATATACAGTATATACTGACGATTATGTTTTAGGTATTATTGTAACCCACACAAACTAGAAATTTTCAATTACCAAACAGATAACGTTAGATTCCGAATTCTAAATAAATATATAAAATAAAAAGATAAAAAGGAAAAAAAAATTATGGTTGTACTGAATTGTGGTGTTCACTAATAGAACAAAGACAAAATTAGATATTTCTTCAACGAAGAGAATTTTCTGATAGAGACACTGTAGGAACACTGATAGAGAAACACTACAGTATAGAGAAAAACTGTAGGAACATAGAATACGTCAGTGACTGAAATGTCTAACGAGGAAGGTCCATAAACCGTGAGAGTTGAATTTTGATGAAAATTTGTGACAATATTCAGTTCGAGTTGCTAAGTAACGTAGTAATAGTCACTCGATGCGCAAATGCTTCGTTGAGCTGCTACACCGACGCCATCTTGAAATCCTGTAGGCAATGTCCAAGAATACCCTTTTAGCACAAAAATGAAAAAGCTTTTGATATATCTGACTTCAGTATTGTAAACCAAGGTAAATCATCTATATGTGAGAGTACTTCCAGTGCATGACCGCCATCTTGAAAGGTGCCATATTGAATCGTCGTCAAATATGATAAATGGCAAGGGGGTCATGTGGGGTATCAAATAGCACTGGAATTTACTCCTGAATTCATTTCCGTAACCAAAGTTTAGACATCTGTTTTCACTTCAGAGTTAAGAGGTCCCTTACCCACAGGAACATATAAAAACTGTGCGAGTTAAACTTGTGTCATGAAACACGGTCGTGCGAGCACTTGCATGATTTTAACTAATGCAGTAGTTAGTGCAGTACAATAGCAACTATACCAATCAGATCTTGAGACTAGTAAGAGAAATCGTTAATTAAATTGAAATTTCTGTAGTGAAAAATGGAATATCAGCATGCTACAAGTTATACCTATTTCAAAGTGCGATGGAATAGACTGTTGGTCGATGAAACACATGCCTAATAGTACTGACAAGCAGATAATACAAAAGGGATTGTTTGGATATATATATTAGAAAAATTATATAAACTGGTACATATTAGTTGAAGGACCAAAATGGTTCGGATTCCACTATAATCAGTAGGTCCATGTCTCCTTTAGCGTAGCACGCGTGTGGGACGTTGAACTGTATCAAACCAAAAATCTCTTTTAGGCAATTTTACGTGGTCCATTATAGTGTGTTAAGTTTTATTCTCCAATCTAGAAACATTACGCAAAGACCATCATTGTTGCAGAATATTGCATTCCTTTCCAATACTCACATTTGACGACCTATAATTTACCGTGCATATTACGAAGTTAAAATACTTTAATGTATTTATTGACAATACAATCGATTTATTGCTGCCACATTGAACAATGAAGGAGATTTAAATTATCAGTTCACAGCCAATTCTTAGAAGATACACCTGGAAACTTAGAATTCACTTTTCTTTTGTCTGTTCTGCTATTAATGATAAGAGAATGCATGCACAACTGCTAAGAATATGTGGCAGTAAAGATTATTACAAAATTCAATTCCAAGTTGCAATCCATGAAACAAGCCTCTTTCTTGCCTTTTCCCTTCAATATTAAATAATTAAATATCTGCATTTTTCCACCTTTAACGATAAAACACTTGCGTATAATAAGGACAAGACTAGTTTTCATATCAAAACTGTAATAAATAACTGATTGTAGCAGGTGTTCACTTGTTCGGTGTACAAGTTATATGACAGAATTTTCATAAAGAAAATGCATTCTGTTGTGTATCATCAATTTTATGCGCCAGTCCTAAAAGACATGCTTGCATATGCATGGCAGAAATGTGGGTACGTAACAGGAGCAATAGTTGATTCATTTACAAATGTTCTGGAGACTAGTAGAAAATAGTGTATGTAGTCATGAAGATTGTGACGAAAGTGCATTTGTTAAGTGTTTGCACTGCTCCATGATGCGGTGTGCTAATCACTACGTTTTGGATCTCCATCATCACAATTGAAGAGCAAAAGGTTAGTAGGTTAATATTTGCTTATGTGCAATAGTTTATATTATTTTTCTAATATTTTTTCTATTAATTTTCTAATAACTTCAAGACAGATTCTTTAAAATCATATGTGCCGTTCCACCTAACTTATATTACAACATTTAAATGCTATGCACAATCGCAACACACACAGACTCATATATATAGCGATTTTGAAATAGGTGTAATTTGTTACAGTGCTACTATTCCATTTTTCACTACAGGCATTTCAATTTAATTAACGATATCTCTCACTAGTCTCAAGATCTGATTGATATAGTGGCTATTGTAGATCAAATAACTACTATTGCATTAGTTAAAATCATGCAAGTGTTTGCACGACCGCATTTCATATCACAAATTTTACTTGCTCAGTTTTTGTATGTTCCTGTGAGAGAGAGAGCTCTTAACTCTGAAGTGAAAACAGATGTCTAAACTTTGGTTACGGAAATGAATTCAGGAGTAAATTCCAGTGCTATTTGATACCCCACATGACCCCCTTGCCATTTATCATATTTGACGACGATTCAATATGGCGCCTTTCAAGATGGCGGTCATGCACTGGAAGTACTCTCACATATAGATGATTTACCTTGGTTTACAATACTGAAGTCAGATATATCAAAAGCTTTTTCATTTTTGTGCTAAAAGGGTATTCTTGGACATTGCCTACAGGATTTCAAGATGGCGTCGGTGTAGCAGCTCAATGAAGCATTTGCGCATCGAGTGACTATTACTACGTTACTTAGCAACTCGAACTGAATATTGTCACAAATTTTCATCAAAATTCAACTCTCACGGTTTATGGACCTTCCTCGTAAGTTCCAACTACGCCACCACATGTGAAGTACTAAGGCAACAGGATGCATATTGCTGTCATCAGGGAACTGTGATACACGTTTGTGAACAAATTTCCAACATTTTACGTATAATCCTGGTGAATGAGTCGCAGGGGACGAAGAAATGATTACTTTTCATGGCTGTTGTCCATTTAGTGAACATTACCACAAAACCCGGGAAATACAGGATTGAAGTAAATCTTTTCTGAGATTCGATCTCCAATTACTATTTTGCTCCTGAACCTTACACAGGCAAGATTGAAAATCAACAAAGATATTTCAATAGCAGACCCGAAATCGTAAAGAGATTGGTCAGAAATAGACAATTGTAGCAATCTGAAAAAAATGTCAACACGGATCGAGAATTCAAGACAATTCAGCTAGCAACTCAGCTGCTCAGCATATGAATTATAGTGGTGCATAGTGATAAAAGAGCTGTTCCATTACAGCTACGCTCTGCCTCGTTAAAAAAAAACTGTGTCAGGAACTACAGTTAAACCTGCCTTCAACGGACCCTCTATTAAACGGAAAACTGTCTTAAACGGAAATATTTCACGGCCCCATGAATTTTGGAGTAAAAAAACATGTCAAAGTTCCTTCATTAAGCGGAAACTGTGTTATGCGGACAACGGAAAGCAAAATAATCCTTTAGCGGAAAATTCGGAGTTCCGGAGTATAGCATTTAGAAAATTTTTGACATCCTATAAGAGGGCAAACATATACTTTACAATGTCTGCGATAAATTCTTCATTGTTTTCTTAAATCTTTCTGGACAGTGTTTTTCCCCAACCGTTATTCATATTCACCCCACACAATTTTCGGCTATTCCTACGGAGCATGTCAGATGTCAGTCTTCTTTGAAGGTGTACTTCTGTTCCGATTGTATAGAGACTGTCGACAGCCGACAAAAAACAAGGTTCTCAAAAAAAAAAGAAAAGGAATAGAGGCAACAAAGAGGAGTCATAATCTCTATCACGTGTCGTGAAGATAAGCAGTGAAGGATTCAGAGGACTTTCAGAATTCCAGAGAAAACATTTCTGTCCTGAAGTATACCGCGCTACGTTTTGAAAGAAATGCTTCATGGTCTGAAACAAAAATTCATGTGCAGAACATTTGAGAAAATTATGTCATTGTTTCTCATTTGCGTTTTCTGACATCCTCTCTCCCTTGCTCTCAGCAGCTATGGCTCTGAAATCTCATAACCAAAGAGAAACAAAAAATTCCTTCATCTACCAATACTCAGAAATGTACAGTAATTTCCAGTAATTTCTGTTTATTGTTGTCCTAAACCTTCTCCGTTTTACGCCTGGTGAATCATCTTGCAATGCAACTTTTACCAATACACCTCTAAACTTACATTTTTGCATTAGTTCGGTAGCAGACATCATGGTTTGTAAAACAAGGATTGTGTTTGATCTTAATACCAGGGTAAAAGTATTCATGCTAGTGAACGAGATATTTGAACGTAAAGCAAATCATGAAGATGTTCAATGTCGGTGAAACTCAGGTGTACGAGATTCTAAAGAAAAGAATGGAAATTTTGAACTGGTGAGAAAACTGCAGTAATGAAAAAATAGAGAGAACTTGCGGAAACTGAAAACCAAGACATTAATGAAACAGTGTGGGAGTTGTTTGTTAGTGTCAAACCGTAAAATTACCACATATCGGACTCTATTTTACAGGAATACGCTAAACGGTACCTGAAAAACTGGGTAAAACTGAATTCAAAGCATCCAATAGATGATTAGAAAGTTTCCGCAAAAGATATCAGATAGTTTTTTTTAACGAATTTTTTGATAAATCGTGTGATAGAAATAGTGAAACATTTGATGAATGGGTTGCTAAACTATCTTCCATAATCGAAAGACATGAAATTGAATTGATTTTTTTTCTCAGGATAGGTCTACCGCTATTAAGCGGAAACCTGACTTTAACGGAAATTTTTACGAGTCCCGCTCGATTCCGCTAAAGACAGGTTTCACTGTAGTTTTTTTTGCTTTTAGATTATTCTTGCCGTCGCGGAACCCGACGTTGGCAGTAGTTAGGGATGGTTACTTCTGGCGCATTTCCCCTTCCACCCCTTAACTGCCAAAAAATTATGAACCCACCACTAACCATTACACTTTAACACAGAAGGAACCAACTAATTATACAAAGTTATAGAGCGCAAAGTATTCCCATAACTACAATGTTAAAGTGAGATTGAATATGTTTTTATGACATTTAAAATCATAAAAACTTACATTTAAAAACTTACATCTAAATCTACAACTCTTCTAACTTATAATGACCCCATGGTAGGGTATTGACCCCATCCTTTAAAACACCTCTCTTATCATCCACACAACTTAAAGCTAACTTATTTACTTCTATACTGTACAAATCGTGCTTATAACTTCTAATCAAATTCATCTTCTTATAATATTCTTTTTGGTTGAACAAGCAGTCTTTATAATCGTTAAATGATAGTTCTTTACTTACAACATTTTTCTTAACTCCTTTTGCTTTCTTACAACATTTATCTTTTTCGAACCTGATTGAATACATTTTTGATCTTAAACCAACAAATTCTTCTATGATTGTTCCTTTAAGTTCATCTTTCATCTTACCAAGTATTTTCTTATTGACCTGTGGTATCTTATATCTGTTATCTTTAGAGTAATCACTCGTGTCGAAGTAATCAATATAATTTTTCATGTCCTCGTACACATCTTTTGTTTGGATATGGTATATATAACTATCGGTATCTGTATAACATACTTCTATTTTGTCTTGATACTTTGGTTTCATCACATTATAATGGAAATCGTACATTAAATATTTTGACAAATCTAGAATTGACATACCAACATAAATCGGTTTATTAAATTGCACTTTAATCTTGTTCATGTGAACTGCTACTAAATTTTCCGTAAAAACTGTAGTACTCTTATAATTTGGTTTTGCTACAAGCTTCTCGTATTTTTTCTTATCACTTACAAGTTTAATATTAACTCTCTTTCTAATATTCTCCATAGTCTTCCCAAATACTGAATTATTCATAAGCTTATAAAAGTCTTTTTCAAAATCATTTGTTGCTTTCGTTCTCATTTGTGTGTTTAAATCAATATATTTCTTTAACCAATCTGATTGTTTGAACTCTATTACTCGATGTATCTTGTTAAGTTTTAATCCAAGTGAAAGACATTGTTTTAGGTTTCGATAGTGAATTACATATTTTTCTTTATCATATAGGGTTGTTAATAGCTTTGATTGTTTTGAACCAGGCGGACATATATTTTGAGGAGCTAATGGGTAGTCTTTGTGATAGTCATGCAATTCTTTAGGATATTCAAAATCAACTTCTAATATGTAACCAGTATCAGAATCATCAGGTATATTTGTGAAATCTATTTCTTCAATCTCATCTTCACTTAACCATCTAAATCCCTTATACGGTAGATATTGACTCATTGCCCACCCATACAAGTTATTAGCATCTAGATACATTAAGTAAGAATCTTCTTTATTCTTATCATAATCTTCCATATACTTATTATTTGCTTTAACATATCTTTTTGAGCATTGACTAATCCCACCTCTTATACCTTTCTCTACCATTAATACCATATCATAATCCCACAACAATTCTAATTTTATATTTGTCATCTTTAACATTGCATCCCAAGCTAAACCTGGTGCTGTCATATACCAAGCTGGATCAAGATCATAAGCTTTAAGACATGTATCCCTAAAGTTCTCAAACACATCTGCTAACAATAATACATCTGTTTTCAAATATAAATCATGGTATTGTCCGAGATTCTTAATGTCAAATGTTTCCCATACTTTCTTTGCATGTTCATAATCTTCATCACTTATATGTGTGTTCATAAGCTTGGTGAAGAATGCTTCCTTTAACGGTAATTTTCTTTCTCTAAATCTATCCCAATTGTTAACATAATCATATGGGTAAACACCTTTTCTTATTACAAGCTGAAACTGTTCTTGATTAGGATAAAAGTGTTGAGTATGTATCATTTGCTCAGGTTTCAAGTTTGATGACAATTTGTCTAAACTAGAAGCCATAAATCTAAATGAATCTACAAATTTCAATTTAATAGCCCCAACCTTTTTACTGAATGATATGTATCTTTCTTCATTATTAGGTATTAGATCTATTTCTTCTTTATTACATCCAAGCTCTTTTATAAACAAGTGAGAGTCATATCCTGTCAAGTTATGTATGATCACTGGTACAAACTTTGGTACTTTGACTTTTAAATTGCAGTTATTACATAGAGGTGCTACAAATTTTCCTGTTATATGATCGTGGTGCTTAACTTTATAATTTTCTTTAGTATACTCCTGCTTACAGTAATAACAACATTTAGATTCATTGAACTCTTTTCTCTGACTTTTTGTTAATGGTAATTCGTTATTTTGTTTGTATATGTTCGATATGTGTTTGGCTTCTTTTGTTAACAACCTTATAAATTTAGTAGCAGCGTTCTTACCTCTATACAAAACAGGATTAGTTTTACTTCCATCGCTCTTTACTACATAATAACAAAATCCAGATGGCTTATGTTGTTGATATTTTTTCGTATATGGCTCGTTATCTGGATAACATTCTTCACAACCCATAACTTTATGTAACAAACATTCAAAATCAGCATAAATCACAAATGGCATTTTCATTCTGTATTGGTAGTTTTTAAATTCAACACATTTACCTTCTTCAGGCATTATTATTTTTACTGGTTCATTTAACGAACAATCTTGCTCATGTTTATTTAAAGCGTTTTGAGAGTAAAAGTATAACAAACATCTGTCACATAAATATTTTCGAGCTCCCTTTTTTGTTATTTGAGTACTAACTAATCTACTTAGGTCTTTAATCCAACAATAGTGTGTTTTAACTTGGTCTTCATTTTGTTCTTTTATATATAATAAATTGACATGATTTTCTTGCTTGTTTTGTGTGTGATGTAGTATATAGATTGAATAGTCTTTATCATATGCATAAACATTTATAAAAATACGAAGTAATTTTTCAGCTCTTGGGATATCACATAGTTTTACAGGAAAATGAATATTTTTTAATTTTTCTTCTAAGTATTTAACAGCTTGCTTGTACTTGGAAGGTCGTTGTGGATCTTTATTAACTGGGTATAGTGCAGAACAAATTGAATATAAGAAACATTTTTCATCTTCATTCTTTACATTAATTACTGCCTTTTTGTTTTGAATTTGTTTAGGTAATTCTATGTATGTTGATCCTCTATATGGTGTATATTTGACGATTGCTAGTTGTAAAAAGTTAATGTTTATAAGAGCCCAGCCAGAACCTCTAGCAGCTTGGAGCTCATCCATTCTTGTTCTTAATCTTTGTTTCATCTTAGTTATTTCTTCTTTTAAATTACTTGATCGATATATTTCTTGGTTTTCAGTGTTAAAATAGAAGTTTTGAGTTTCTTCATCTTTCTTATATGTACAATTTATATAAAGATTGGCTTTTAATGAACTATGTTTACTTAAGCTAATTTGTAATCTGTTTAATATAGCTTTAGATGTTGCAGTAATATATTGTTCAAGTGGATCTTGTGGTTTATAATCTGTTGTAAATCTTCATGTTTCTAATCTTGATTTTAATGCAATGTTCTGGCGTTTTACATCGATTGGTACTGATTCAACTTTGATTCTTAGTTCTTCAAATACTTCTTCTTTAAATGGGAATATATCTCTAATTTGTCTTCTGCTTTGTTCATCGTCATGTTGTTTAAGAAGGTCTATCAGTTCTGCTTTTCTTAATCGGGAATATCTTTTGATTCCCTTTTCTTTACATTGTCGCCTTAACTCTACTACAGTAAATCTATTATAATTACTCATCTTATTTAATATATAGAAAATCTTTATACTCTTCAATTTTTACCTACACCAAAATTTTTTACTTCATTTTCGTCCATTTTTTAACACATCGTTCAAACATCTGCATGTGCCTACATATGTTTAAACTGTGTTAGTCTAGAACTTTCATGGGAAGACCCATCAAAGTTACATATACACATATTAAAAATTAAATCATTTTTGTAAACTTACTCATCATCATCATCATCATCATAATCATCACTGCCATATTTATATTCATCATCACTACTCAAATCAGATGTTTTTTGCTGTGTTATTAATAATTCTTTTTCCTTTAACAGTATTTGCTTCTCTAGTAGTGCTGCTAAGAGTTTAAGATCATGATGAATTAGTTTAAGTCTATCATGTAATAAATCAAATTCTTTCTCCATATTTGTTATATAGAAAACCAACAAAAATGAAATAAACTTTAAAAATCTAAGAATAAAAACGAATATGACTAGTGCTAAGGAAATATTATCTTACAAGCCCATATTTGATTGTGTATGTAAATATTTAGATATTGGTGGTTATAATGATGAAGACAAAATAAACTTTAGCATCTCAATAGGTATGTTAGATCACTTGTTCAAGAAAGCCACTAAAGAAAAGAACTCATTTCTTATACAAAACATTCTCTATACAAACGTTATGAACTTGTCTGATGAGATATTAGATTCACTGACTGATGAACAATGGTTATCTATAGGTTATGATGATTATGAGGAGGAATATAACTATGATCACATTACAGAAGATTTCATACGCAAATATCAGGAGAAAGTTAACTTGAGTGAAATATGTTTATGGAAAAAGTTATCGGAAGAGTTTATAAGAGAATTAGCTGATAAAGTTGATTGGGAGATTATTTCAGGAAGCCAAGATTTATCAGAAGACTTTATAAGAGAATTTGCAGATAGAGTTGATTGGGGGGAAGTATCGTATAATCAAAACCTATCCGAAGAATTTATTAGTGAGTTTATAGATAAAGTTGATTTTGATGCTATATCTTATAGAAACAAACTCTCTGAAGCCTTTATACGAGAACATGCAGATAAAGTTTCTTGGGGACGCTTATCTGGAACTCAACAATTATCAGAAAACCTTATAAGAGATTACGCTGACAAAGTAGATTGGGAAATAATTTCATTGTTTCAAAATTTAACAGAAGGATTTATTGCAGAGTTCAAAGACAGAGTTCATTGGCATAACATTTCAATTTTTCAACACCTCTCTGTAGAGTTTATATATTTATTTAGACATTACGTAGATTGGAGAGTTATAATAAGAAAATACCGTAATAATCCTGATTTAGGTGGTATATTGAATTTAGCATTCGATGTTACAACAGATGGTTTGTTTAATGTTTAACTAATTACCTTTTATGACTATTATATCATAAAAGTCGTAACCTTAATTATTAGATATTAACCTTAATTATCTTTTATGATTATTATATCATAAAAGTTGTAACTTTAATTATTTAATATTAACCTTAATTATCAGATAATAACCTATCATATAAACAATCAATTTCTTTAATCAATTCTTCTTCTGATAGTGGCGTCCAAAACTCATTACACTTACCTTTACGAATATCTAGTTCTTGTTGCATTAGGTTGAATAGCTTAATACTGTTATGATCTCTAAACTTTTCATATATTATTACATGATTCGGATATTTTTCTTCTGCTTCATTAAGAGGTTTATATAGACTTCTCTTTTGACATCTGATAGCATAATAAGGGAAAGGATCATTAGGTTTGTTCTTCTTATATATGATAAGACAATTATCTTTTGAATTATCGTTTGTATATGGTGCTGCGATTGTTTTAAGATGATTTATTTCTTTTTCTTGTTTCTCATTGTTTATACGTAATTCATTCATTTGTTGTTCTATCTCTTGCACTCTTGCTTCTAGTTGCTCCTGTTCATCCTTGTATTGTTTAAAGTCTTTTGTGTAATAGTCGATAATGATTTGATTGCATTTAAGGTAAAACTCAGGAGAAACCCATCGAGATATATCCAAAATCAACTATTTACATACATATGTTCCTCTTATTTCGTTCCATGTTTCACCCTTACCTCCTGTTATTGTTTTGATAATTTCATCTCCTATTGTTATAGTAGATGAAATATACTCTATTAGCTCTTTTGATTCTTTATTCTTCAGCCAGTTGTCAAACCTCTTACCGCCCATAGCACACAACTTAGTAGCATTGAAATATCCTGTACTCTTATCTATAATCAACTTGAAATCACCAAAGATGCCATACCAATAGTTATCTTTGATCTGTTCATAGCAAATATCATTTAAACTAAGTGAACTGTCCATAGTACTCATATTTATTATATAGAAAATGTTAATTTTTAACTTCATTTTCGAAATCGTTACACCCTTACATAATCATCTAACCCAGAGAGTAACGGTTCGCTAACCTTTTATGGAATAATAACTATAAAAGACAAACATTTATATTTTACACTACAACATTACTCTTATCTATCCAGCTATTATGTGATTCATCAAACCCTAGCCATTTAACATATACTTTTTCACCTTTCCTTCTTAACACCTTTTCCACCAAGTATTCATCTTTATGTTTCGTCTTTAATAGTTCTGGTTCGTAAAATCTACCTTGCACATCCTCTTCTTCTAAATCTTTAATTCTATATGTAGGTGGATTAGATGGAATAACTTCACTAATAACAAATACTTCTGTTGACCAATTAGGTGTATATCCTTTCTCAAATAACTCTTTCGATTTACTTATACGAACATGATCACCTAATTTGTATTTAGGTTTAACACGCTTATATTCTTTTTTATACACTTTTTCCAATATTGTTCGCTCATTCTTCTTATTAACTTTTATAGGCTTTAAACCAATTGTTCTATGTACTCTATTATTATACTCACTAACCAATGTTGGTAATATCTCTATCCATTTATAATTTCCTTGTGTTGTGAACCTTTTCCACAAGTTTTGTTTAAGTGTTCTATTAAATCTCTCAACAACAGAAGCTTTCTTACCACTATAGGTTGAGTAATGATTAATCTTATTTTCCTCCATTAACTTCTTAAATTCTTTATTGTAAAACTCTTTACCTTGATCTGTTTGTAAGTTACTAGGTTTTCTCGTTTTTAATATGGATTCAAATGCTTCTGTAATATTATTACCACTTTTATCTTTAACAGGAACAGCAAACGCATATTTCGAGAACACATCTATAATCGTTAGCAGATACTTATAACCTTTATTTATTTTGGAAACACCTTTTAATACTCCACTATCCATTTCTACAAGATCAGCTTGCCAAAGATCATTGATACCTTTTATAACTACACTTAATCTGTCAAAGTTTTTTCTAGATGGTTTGTGAATTTCTTCTATAATGTCTTCTCTAACACCTTTACCTTCTTCTAGTCAATCGGGCTTTTTAACGAATTGAGTTTTAGTAACACCACATACAGAACCAATACCTTTCTTTAGATATCTTCCATTCTTTGTTTGTTCAATTCTAATGGTATCTTTCTCCGTATCTGTTAACTTCTTACACTTAACACAATACATCATTATTTATTGTATAGAATATCAACAAAAAAAATTTAAAATTTATCATTACCTAATACTATACTTTTAACATTATCATCATCATCACTTGATTCGTTTTCATCTTCTATTTCTACATACATAATAATCAATAATAACTTACCTTCTTTCAATTCAGAATCTTTAGATGGTCTAATTGTTAACTGATCATTTATATTAAAGTGTAATGGAAAACTTTCAACTAAAACGTCATTTAAAAATAAGTCTATAAGATGTTTATTAAAACTCGATTCTATATGCATTAACCTACCTCTATAAAGAAATTTGTAGGCAGCAGCTAAATTATGTACAAAAAAGACTGGTTTCTTAAGATCATCTTCTGCCAATCGACATGGAACTTCAACAATTTCTTTTCTTGTAAGTAAATTAAACTCTTTTTTCACTGATTCAAGCTGTTCTAATGTTACAACATGTTGTTTATCAATAGCATTAGATACATTACCAAAAATATCCATATTTATTATATAGCAAACGTCTTTAGGAAAGCTCTCTTTCTATGTACATCACAACAAACAATAATTGACCTTCTTCCATAGCCGAATTTTTAGTTGGTTTAATCGTTATTATATCATTCTTCTTAAAACCAAAAGGTATATTTTCAATCAAAGTATCACCTAAATATATGTCTAAAAAGTATTTATCCAAACTTAAGTCCATGTGCATTATTTTCCCATTATAGAGAAATTTGTAACCGTTAGAGAGATTAAATATTCTAAAGATTGGTTCCTTAACGTTTTTAGCTCTTAATCGATATAGTAGAGGTACAGTTTCTTTCTGCATAATCAATTTAGTAGTATCCATCCTAACCTTTTGAAGATCTTCTTTCTTTATGTATGTGTCTTGTAACGTTTCTAATGCATCTTCAAATCGTTTTCTATCGTTCTCTAATTGGGTTTCTATTGATCTAAGTTGGCTTACGCTAACAACATCATTTAAATTCTCCAACAATTTTAATTTTTCTTCACTGATATCAACATTATCTTTTCTATCTTTAACATTACCAAATATATCCATACTCATTTATTATACAGAAAATGTCCAACCTAATTTTTCAAAACATTTCTTTAACATCTCTATTTGTTTAGATGAATGTTTGAAATCAATATCAACATGAACATCGTGCTTTTTCAACACATAGTATAATACACATTTTAAGTTAATAAACAATACTCTTTTCGGATACTGTTCTTTAAAGGTTTTGTATAAGTTTTCGAAGTCGTTTATAAGTGTTTCTTCCATATGTTGTAAGTTTAATGGTTTTTGATCGGTAAGGTGATAGTGTATTAAATAAACATCATCATAATATTTTGTGTATTTGTTTTTCTTTAGTACTTCTAGAACATCTTTTGTTGATATTAAATGTTTTGATATATCTCTAAATTCATCATTTAACACCTTGAACACCTCTTCAGGAATAATTCTATACTGTAAAGCTTGTAAACGAGATAACTGTAACTTAAATCTTTTTATAGTATCATACCATGGTTTTCTTACGCAAGCAGCTCTCATTCCTTCACAAGTACTGTAAACAAAACCATTCGCTACAGAACAATAATCACAAATGTATGTACTCCTACCTTTTGTTAATGACTTACTACCACAATTACTGCATTTTAATGGTCTACAACTATAATTTGATAACATATCCTTTATGGTAATTATTGGATATAACTTTACCAACTCTTCTTCCGTATACAAAAATTTAGGTATTAACATTTTCCATAACTGAACAACTGTATATGCGTTGTTTTTATCTTTTAAGTCTATCTTACTAACATCCTGAAAATACCAATTAAAATTAAATCTAACTAGTGCATCTAGTTCATCCTCATTTTTCTCAAAATAATCTAAAAATCTATTGTGTATAGCTTCCATATTTATCTTAAAACAAAACTTTTATGAATATAAACCATAAAAGTACTTAAACTTAATAATATTTAATCATTTTTAATCATATACATAACATCACTAAAAGAATACCCTTGATTTAGAAGATTTAAAACCGTAACACAAAGATGACCACATATAACTGAACTAAAGTCTTGTATTCGTTCGTCATTGTAAAATAAGTTTTCGGTACCAAGATATTGTACTAGTTGTTTAGGAGGAACACCACCATAAGAATCGAACACGTACTTTATGTTGTTATCTTTCCAATAGCATATCCAATGAGTACCAATGTTTTCTGATTTATCAAAGTTAACTACACCACATTCATTTATATAGGGTTTTTGTGGAAGTTCATCACTCATAAATACACCTCTAAATTGTTTTATCTTTAATTCTTTAACCAACCTCTCTATATCGAAGTTGGTCAATGGTTTTAGTTTTTTGATTTCTTTGGTTTACCTGCTCCCTGCTTTTCTTCCATAGCCATATTGTGTCTTTTTTGTTCTTCAAGTTCTTGTTTATTCTTCTTAGCATCCAGTACAGTTTTAGTAATCGCTGCTGCAACACCTGCTAATGAGCCAACTGCTCCTAAAGCTGCTAAAATGGCTGGAATTGTAAAGATAAAACCACCCATATGCTCTTTCTTAATCTTTTTCATTTGTGCAGTAGTTAAAGTTAAATCCATTCCTCTACCTTCTTTAACTTTCTTGGCTTTATCGTTAAGTTGTTTCTTTGTTAATACATGATCAATATTTAAATCCTTTAGTTCGTTATAAGGAACACTAAACATACAACCTTTAATAGAACACATCTTCCTATTTATTTAAGAGAAAATCTTAGTTTGTAAAAATACAGTTGTTGTTGCTCCACCAAAATCAATTAAGGAATCATTCTCATCTGTTATCCTTATCTCAAAATTGTCAACCTTGTCTTTGGATATAGGGAAAAATAATGGATAAGTAGGCTCGTAAATAATACTATGTTTGAACTCAGCATCTGTTTTAAATGATGCTAAAATTCCTGTTTCTCTATGTGTATATTCTGTATCTTTAACAAACATACCATCTACTATATTACAGTGAACATTTATAGTATCAAACGGAAGAAACTTTGGCAACTTACTTCCAATATGTGTTTTATTCTTTTCTAAAACTTCAAAAACATTAAACCCGAGGACAGTACCTATACTCCCAATTGTAACATCATTACTATCAGTTTCTATTTTAACTCTATTTCTTAAATGATCTTCTGATAATGTTGTGTTGATGGATTGAGATCTTAAATATTCATTAAGTGATTTTAAATTATATTGCCCTTCTGGTATAAAAACTTGTCTATTACCATATGAGAAACTGTTTTTTTCTGTTGTTATGTTTGGAGTTAGATATGTACTGTAAAACCCAACTAGTCCTATACTTAAATAGTTGCTACTGTTGTCTAATTCATAATGGAGTTTCTTCTTTAAAACAGAAGAATCACTCGTTAACTTAAATACCTTAGCCATTTATTATATAATAAATGAATGAGTTTGATTTACCTAGAGATATTCCAAGAGAGAAAGTAATCAAGTTAATACAAGATGTTATTCAAAAGTTAGAATACAGTTTAAAGAAGAAAAAGAGAAAACTACGAATTGTTAAATGTGCATACTACACTTTGATTACGTTATCAGTTATACTTTCTGCAACAACTGGGTTTATTAATATTTTTATACCTGTAACAATTTACTCGATATTAACAACGTCTCTTGCAACTGGAAGTGCTATAATAACAGGTTTGTCTTCTAAGTTAAACATAAGCAAAAGAAAAGACGAATATAAAACCATTGTCACTTGTATTAACTCATTTAAAGAACAGTTAGAGATGATAATAACACTAAATGGTGAAATGGATAACGAATATATAAAAGATACGTTGCTTAAGATCAGAGAACAACTTAAAGATATAAGATCATAAAAGAGTCGATTTTCTCTATAATAAATGAGTAAGAAAACTATTAATTGGGATGTACAAGAGATGATAAAAGAAACAACAGTTAAGAAAAGAAATGGAGAGCTTATACCTGATGATGTTCGATGCCTTATCGTAGGTTCATCTGGGAGTGGTAAAAAGTTTTTGCTATTTAATTTTTTATTACAGCCAGGTTGGTTAAACAATAATTACTTCTACATATATTCTAAAAGCATGAATCAGCCAAAGTATGAGCAGTTAAAAGATCGATTTGAAAAAGCAGAACAAAAATTCAATAAACAAATAGCGACGTTCTTAAGCGGTAATGATTCTATTGTACCTATTGATGAATGTGAAAAATACTCTGTCGTTGTGTTTGATGATTACATTTTAGAGAATCAAGATACTGTTAGAAATTACTTTACAAGAGGTAGGCATAGACATTTAGACTGTTTATATCTTGCACAAACATATTCAAAAGTGCCTAAACAGCTTATAAGAGATAACGTTAACTTCCTATACATATTCAGACAAGATGATACTAATCTTAAACATGTGTATAATGAGTTTGTTGGAGGAGATATGTCTTATGATAAATTTAAAGAGATATGTTCAAAATGTTGGCAAGAAGATTATGGTTTTATAGTAATTGATATGACAAGGAAGGTAAACAATGGTAAGTATAGGAACAAGATAAAACACTTCTTAAACGTTTGATGTTTATTGACGTTTATTTATGTTCTTTGACGTTTATTAACGTTTGTTCGTTTTCTATATAATAAATGGATGAGAAAGATATTAATAAGAATATCAAGTTAAAGGAGTTCTTGATAAAGGGCTTCAAATCTTGGAAGAAAGAAAGAGCAGGTGTATATGATAAATTTAAAACACAAGAACAACCTGTAATTGATGCTATCCAAAATTTGGGAAGTGAGATCAAAGAAGTAGCAGAACAAAATAAAAATCTAATAACTGAACTTGTTCCAGTTGTACATAAGACGGCTTCAATAGATCCTAGTCTACTAGAAACACCTAAAAAGATAACTTATGATAGTTCTCCAAGTACTAGTGATACACCTATAACGGGAGAAATAAAACAAATGAGAAAACAAATTAAAGACAAAGTTGAAGGAGTAGAGCCTTTAACAACAGCACAATCATTTGGTAAGATTGCAACGAAATATTATAGTAAAAGAAATGATAGTGTATTTGGAATAAGAACTGTAGAAGAAGATGGAAAAATAATAAATAAGGTAGGAAATTCTGAAGTTAAAGTGAATGGCGATGATTTGATAATTAATGGTAAAACTTATAAAGGAACAGAAGGTCTATGGGAATTGTTAACGATGAATACTAATAAAACCATTGAAGATTATGATGATGATGATTTTGAACAGTACAAGGAAATAATAATAGAATCAGATGCTGCCTTCCAAAAATATAATCGAGATAAAAAAGTAGCATCTAATAGAGGTTCTAAGTACATTAATATTATCAAGCCTATTCGGGATAATTATATTAAACCATCTTTACCTACAACTCCTAAAAGGACTGGTGAAGGAATTAAACAATATACCGAGATACCTAAAGAATATGTATGGATGGATGACGTGAGAAAGTTAATTGATCGGTTAATAGTTATAGATGGAGAAGAAAAAGCTGGTAATAATAACTTTTATAATGAGAAAGTAGGTATAGTGAGTATGATTAATAATAAGCTTTCACAATTTATTCCTAATGATCCAAAAGGTATAGGTTATTTGATTAAGATCTTAAATACATTACCACCACGATTCTGGAATGATGAGAAGCTTGGAAAAGGATTAGTAAATGATTTGATTAATAAACTCCCATTTGAATTACATATTCCAGGTTTCAGATTTTGCGGGCCTGGGACTAAGCTTCAAGAAAGGTTAGAGAGAGGTGATGAAGGCATTAACCCATTAGATGAGGCTTGTAAAGAACACGATATATATTACAGAGATAATAAAGATACAGAGTCAAGACATATTGCAGATAAGGAACTAGAAAGTAAAGCATGGAAAAGAGCATTTAGTAGTGATGCGTCAATTGGTGAACGATTAGCTGCTTTTGGAGTTGGTACTGCTATGAATGCTAAGGTTAAGTTAGGATGGGGATTATAAGTTTTTAATTGTTATTATGTATGATTCTTTTATGGGTATATCCCATAAAAGCGTTATTTCAAGATTTTCTTTATAATAAATGGATAGTGTTGAGAGTTACGAGTTACAGAGCTTTAAAGCTAACACAAGAACATTTAATAATTTGAATGAAGCTAACAAAGATATTGAGTTTGATTTCGATGTGGGGGATGGCTTTATACATCCACACAAAGCAGATTGTCATATGACTTTTGAAGTTGTTGGTGCATCAGTCGGAGGAACATTTGGTGCAAATGATACTATAAAACTTGTAGATAACTTCTTACCATTCTTCTTTTCTCAAATTGAGGTTAGAAAGCATGGTGTTGTTATAGATAAGATTGAGCTACCAGGAATAACATCAACAGCTATCGGAACATTAAAGATTTCCAAACCAGAAGTTGAATATCTAAAACAAGCAGGATTTGAAACAGATGATAAACTTGGTCTACGAAAGGACTTTAGTGTTTTATATCCATTAAGATTAATTCCTGGCTTTTTAAGTGATTATAAAGAGGTTATGTGGAAAGGTGGATTGAGAATAACACTAACAAAAGCTAATAACAATAACGATGTCTTGTATAAATGGACTGGATCAGGAGCAGGTGCAGCAGCTCTTCATGATGGAAAAATAACAATAAAAAGTATGGAGATAAGAATTCCTATTGTTGAATACGAATCTAATTATGAAAACAAGTTAAAGTTGAATATTCTTAAAGAACCTAAAATCATGTTTTCATTCAATACTTATCAATGTGTTCAAAAGACTGTTGTAGGTTCTTTCTTGGAGTTTGATGTTACAACTCAATTTAATTCTAGACAATTTGATATGCCTGATTTCGTAGTTGTAATGTTCCAAACTGATAGAAGTGGCAAACAAACAGCAGATGCAAGTAAGTTTGATCATTGTAAGGTAAAGAATATCTATCTTAAGAATGGAAGGAATGAGGTATTTCCAAAAGAATCAAGAAACTTAGATATTGCTAACAAGGATTATTTTAAGATGTACGAAGATTATACTGCATTTAAGAGAATAACATGTGGCAATATCGAAATGTACTATGATCCTAAAGAGTTTATAGATAACAGACCAATGTATGTGATTAATTGTAGTAAGAAGAAGAATGTATCGGTAAATGAGAGAACAAACATAAAGATTGTAGTAGACTTTGCAGAAGCTGTGGCTGCTAATACTATATGTTATGCGATTTTAATTGGACAAAAGAACTTTACATATGATCCTAAGAATGAGAAAGTAGTAGAAGAGTTTTAGATAGTTAAATGTATGTTTTGTATTAAAGTTTTTCCATAAACAAAATTGATAAAAAAATGATTAAATATTTTTTGGTGAAGATAAAAATTGAAGAGTGGTCATTGATTTTCTATATAATAAATACGATGTCAAGTCATATTGAGCTTTTAAATAAACTTGGAAGTCTTGAACAAAAACAAGTTATTGGATTAAGAGAATTAGAATTAAATACAGAATATAAGATTGTGAAAATGGAAAAGATTAAAACTAAGTTTGGGAAGAGCATTTTAGTTGAGTGTGAGGAGTTTAAGTTCTTTCTTCCACCTAGATTTACAAAACACTTAACAGATAAAATGATTGATGAGATCGTTAAAGATGGAATAAAAATCAAATACACTGGTTTAAAAGATAATTATCCAACTGTTGAGTTCTGTATGTAAATGAGGATTGGTTTTAAGAATTTCTCATAAAACGAGCATTTTCCTTATAATAAATAAACTATGGCTAATTATTTGAATAAAAAATGATGTTAAAGCATTGAGATTCCTTCGCATAGATGAGTTAGAAAAAGGTAAAGCGTACGAGATAACATTATGGAAATTGATTCAAACACAGCGTTATGGTCAAAGAGTTTTAGTACATTTAGATGAGAAATATAAGACGTTATTACCACAAAGATATAATGATGAAACTGAGCAAGTATTGAAAGATTTGAAAAAGTATAAGCTGTTTGTTAAGTATGAAGGTTTGAAAGATTTAGATAATGGTTTTAAAATACATCAGTTTTACTTTAGAAATGAATCCAAAAAATAAAACTTGTAATTTTAAGTATGTTTTAAGTGTAAAGTGTTCATTATCAATATCGGAACTTGTAATTTTAAGTGTATAAGTTTTTTATAGTATCAGACTATAAAAAACTAAGACCTAGAACATAATGTCATTTGAATTTTAAAGATACATGTATAAATAAGAGATTTATTTGAGCTTTTTTAATTATATCCTTAGAGTTATGCAATTTATAAGATATTCAATAGATAGGCAATTTATTTCTCTATTGATTGACGTTTGAATTTGGAAAATCGGTTAATATTTGACGATGTTATAGCCAATTCAAATTTTCGGGAATTTTTTACGGGTTTATTTTTGAGTTTTCGGGAAAATGTTATTCTTTAAAAAAGTCTTACAATTTTATTGTAATTATGATAGTATTTTTTATTTTTTCGATTTGATGAAATTTTGTAGAGATATTGAAAAAGGGAAACATATCCTGTGGGTTATGCAACCATTTATGCAATTTAAAAAATTGTTCATGTTATTAGTATTCATTTGCCGTTTGAATTTTGAAAATCGGTTAATAAACAACGATGTTATAACGATCTGGAGATATTTTCCCTCATGAGCCGCCATTGAAGTCAGGGTTGGTTATCGTTTCTAAAAAATTATCATGTTTACCTTATTTAGTACTAGTTCATTCATAATAATTTCAGAGCTTAATTCGTAATTTTAACAATTCTGGAAAAACATGATAAAAAGAATTAGTTTCCAACCCTGTTTGTCACGTGAAGGTAAAAATCCTCACGTTACATTGTCACGTTATATAGCTACAATTTTCTCTCTTCACAATCGAAAAAGTTTTAAACTTCTTAGTTTTAGTTGTAACGTGACAGTTTTGGTGTTGTTATTACTACACTTCCATATACTGCTTGATTACTAAAAAGAAAGAAAAGAATAACTGCCTGAGGGAATGCAACTTGTGACTTAAAAAGAAACAAGTTCTCCTTTACATTGTTACTACAGCTATATTCATATGGAAGTCACGCTTCAAAAAAGAAAGAAGGAGAATGATCGTAAATCTCATGTACATATATGCTATTCCTTCTCCCAACTGAATATATGTATATGCGTGTGGTGAAAGTATATATATACGTAACAGCGAATCAACATAGTTAACTTTAAGTTCGTATTACTCAGCTATTAGTAGGCCGATTTCAATCAAACAAAAACTATTTTTTCAATCAAAGACAGCACTATAAGATATAAGTTTTAGATGTAAGTTTTTATGATTTTAAATGTCATAAAAGCATATTCAATCTCACTTTAACATTGTAGTTATGGGAATACTTTGCGCCGTGTAACTTTGTATAATTAGTTGGTTCCTTCTGTGTTAAAGTGTAATGGTTAGTGGTGGGTTCATAATTTTTTGGCAGTTAAGGGGTGGAAGGGGAAATGCGCCAGAAGTAACCATCCCTAACTACTGTTGGCCCATGGCTGTATTCGGAAACTTGTGGATATTGCAATATACAACTAGTACTAAGGTAGGTGTGCGCAATTACACCATGTTTGCAATTCTGCCAGGTACCTGCATTTCCGAACATGATGGCATAAGTCGGTAGGTGGGGCTAGTGTATAAGTAGGTAGCGCATGGTGAACGTGTTTTGTCCTATTTCAATGAGTAAGAGCTAAGCGTGAAAGACAGGCAATAAGTGTATATGATAGACATAGTGCTGTTATAAGAGCGAAAGCAAAGAAGTGTGGTTCACTATTCCAGAAGGAAGGTTCGAAGCTTCGTGCTAAGTATTGCATTGTGAAAACGAATGCTTTATGTCTACAATGATATGTGAAACGCTGTGTGTTGTACATTGGGAGTCATATTGTCACCTCATTTGAGTAGTCTTTGGAAATGCTTGCAATTTCGCTATGCAGAACAAAGGGTGGCGAAATTGTAACATATGCTAATGTGCATGACATAATGAATCAATGACAGTGATATCTCCTTTCCTTCGATTTAGTAGCAGATAATGGCAGACAGACGGAATAAAGGGAAGTGCTGCAAGTAGTCATCGATGGATTTAAAGAATGCTGTGATCAGCGTTACCCAGCATTAGCTATATGTCAACGCTGCAAGTGAACAATTCAACATACCACATCGAACATTAGTTCCCTATGTACAAGCATGAAAGACACAACATACGCTCCTTGGTAGAAAACCTGTGTTAAACGTAGCAGAGAAGAAGTCTTAGTCCAGAGGATTGTGCAGCTAGCGGACTTAGGATTTCCTCTCACACATCGACTGTTGAAAAAATGTGTCTACAAGTTTTGTACACAAAACAAAGTGCCACATCCTTTCCACAATATACATGGTGCAGCAAATCGAACATGACTTCATGGATATTTGTTACGGCATCCTGAAGTGGCGAAAAGAAAAGCTGAGTATTTTAATGAAGCCAAGGCCCAGACGTTAAATAGATATTTCCTAATGATTAGGTATTATGTTTATTATAATATTTGTGGGGTGAAAATATGTAATCCAGTATTTGTTTTGTCGAGCGGTTTGACTCATCACTTTTATTTACAGTAGGACTGGCAAAATTGTGGACCGGGTGTATGCAATTTCGCCAGTTGCATACTTTCCTTCCTTTGTATTTGGTAGTACCATACTATTAGCGAACGGATGTTATTTTTGTCCCATAGATAACTTAAGCCGTATACTATCCATATCCAGTACGGACGTACTCGCCATACCAATCAGGAATTTGCAACAATCGTTTAAATCTTAATGTGGCGAAATTGCGCACACCTACCTTATTATTTCATGAAACCAACGACCAATGGAAAAAAGGATCATGCAAAGAATAATTCAGTGAGAAAGTTTTATTTGAAACAACTTGCTCGAGATCTGTGTGATATAAATATACGAAGACGTTCCGCAAATTTTGCTGTTTTGCACAGGAAGTACACAATTGCGATGCAACTTGCTGGATATGAGTGCCATCAAGGTCAAGGTCAAAGAGACGTCCAAACAGCTGCGTAGTGGCACAAGAAATACAGTGGTCAACGTTCGATGGGCGATGTCATTTGTATTCTAGACGCGTAGAAAAAATTGCACGAAAATATGTACTGATTGCAACAAGTACATACAGTACGTCCTACACATATCAAGAAAAAAGAATAAGTGATAAAAAGAATATGCATGCAATGCAGCAATGAATAACTACAAGATATGCAACGGACAATAAAAAAAGAATGTGATTATGTTGTAAAATTTTCCAAAAATAATTTTTCCTTATTTTTGACTATTTTATAACGGTGTTTTATTTTTAGGGCTTCTTGTTCTTATAGAAAACGGATGTGTCGGCATTGCACGCTATTTGATGTCATCATACGTGCAGCCGTTGATTTTGAATTTCATTTTAAATGTTTGTAACGCTAGCAAGCATTCCGAATTTCGGACAAATTCTGGAGTTCCGGAACTTTTCCATAATCCGGAAGGTCAAATTTTCGATTCCGGAAAATTTGGGCCATCCGTACTCTTTAGGCATTAGAAAAGTGAATGATTATGCAATAATTGGCGGAACCAGAATGTGGGAAGAAACGGGGAAAACCATGGTCATAGTGCTGTTCACCACAAACTAGCTAGACCGGATATCGAACCAAGATCCTTCGCAGCAGAAGTGAGCATTCTCCCTGTCTCCCATGACCCACCGTGTTCCTCGCCCCCACCAGGTAATATGTAAGTGTGCTAAATATGGCTTCCATGTCAATGTTGTTTCAAGTTGGCTCATGTTGGTTTCGATCTTAGTCCTGAAAATATTTCGAATTCGTCAAATAGCATACACTGTAAACGAGAAAAACAGTGATTCGGAAAAGCCACCAACATGCTTCAGAAAGCCGACAAAATTAAATATTTATTAAACAGAAATAAAGAAACAACACAATTAAATCATTACAATTAAAAATATTTGCTTCAATTTATTTGACAAGAGAAGTTTTCCGACGGTATTATCCCTGTTGTTTGTTTTGTTTTTGTTGTACTCGGTATATTGAAAACTTCTACTACGACTTGGCCTTTTTCTAACCTTTGTTGGATGCAATCAACATGTTTTGACTTCTCTTTCACATGTATAAGTTTCTCATTAAGCACAACGACACTTCTACGTATGCATGTTCTCTTTCCCTATGATGTAGTTCTTGTTTTATGAACCACAGACTCTGTAGTCTGTGGGAATGTTTAATTACATTGTTTAAACAGCGCCTTTTGAATGTTCCTTCGTTGTACTTTTTGCTGCCTCGTTATTTGGTGGGCGTATTTAATACAGCCTAAGCAATGTAACTAAGTTGTTATTTTCTCCTTTCCTCCGTGCTTGTTTGACCTTCTTTTCTTGTTTTTTTTTAATCTATTTGTATAGCAGAAAAGGAGATCTGTTATAGTTTGTTTGGCGTAATGTTATACAGAGTGACCCAATAAAACCTCCAACATTTTTAAAGACTAAAAAAAAGCATTGCAGATGGAAACCTGTTCTTGATATTTTTCCTTTCATCATAACTTCAACCTAGTGTTGCCATCTGTTCTAATTTTGTCGGATCAGTCCCGTAAATCTATTGGGATTTTTAAATGCCCCGACTTTCATATTTATTGAAGTTGGTTATTATTATTATTATTATTATTATTATTATTATTATTATTATTATTATTATTATTATTATTATTATTATTATTATTATTACATAGTTTCCACATTATTATTAAGGCCCGGATTTGTATGTAAAATCATATTTTTTTTCAAAGACATACAACCCCAAAACAAAGATTATTATTTCAATTAAGAAACTGCAACTGCAAATTACAAATTTTATTTCACATAAAAATACATATTTTCTGAAAAAAGTTATGTAAATAAATATTTTGGACACGTTTGTAATAAATACATATTTTTAACGATTTTTCCGTTATTTTATTCCAAATTTCGCAACGAATTGTTCTTTCTTTCTCTCGAAAGAAATTAACATCGAGAGAAGAACAGGTTACATAAATCTATCCATCGTATCTATATGCAATTTCCCACCTGCAGAAACAGCGTCGTCATAAATCCTCAAGTGGACAAGTTAGTGTCAAATGGGAAACATTTTTCGTAAAATCGGCAACTAGAATTGAACTTTCCAAAGAAACAAATCCCGATCTTTCACTTTCTCCGGCGCGTGTAATCACGCGGTGGGGTACCGGGCTTAATGCAGGACTACATTATGCGGAGAATTTTGAAGCATTTGTATTTGCGGTAACTAAACTAAACCCAGACGATGCTTCACCCATTGAAACTGTTCAAAATTTAGTAAGTGACAGCAAGGGCGCCGATTTCTCTGTAAACTTAAGGGCGGCCCAATTCAGATGCAGAAGGTATATATATGAGGATTTTAAGACAAATTGCACTCAAATTATGCCAAATATTGTATATTCATAAATACACTAGGGGGACTCACATGAGCTTTGGGGGCTCCCGGGCCCCCCGCTCCCCCAGGATCGGCACCCTTGAGTGGCAGTGGCTTGAAATGTGACTTGGCTTTCATATCTGCCAATTTCTGTTTTTTGACTCATTTCATAAAGAAACTAGCAACTATGAGAGATTTATTGTGCACTTCGATTAAAGAAGTAGAGTGCGTTGAAAGATTGCTGATTGTTGTTTCTACTTCTAAAGCTGAAGTCATAAAAAAGAATTTAAAGATTTGTTTGAGAAAAACATTGGTTATAAAACCGTATGTAAAATATCTGAAGTATTGGAAGAACAAAACACAAGTGAAGTTGCTGGTGTGAAAACTCGTGATATGACTCGTTTCAAATGCGCCAGGTTAACATCGTGTGATGTAGAACGTTCCTTTTCTCAATATAAGGCATTATTCCGTGACAATAGCTATGGTTTTACGATAGACCATTTGAAAAAGACTTTAGTTATTCACTCCAATGCCCATGGAATTTCGATATCTGATGAATAGGAGCTATTGGTGAGTACCAGTATTTAATTTTTATGTTGGGCGCTTTCCCATACTTTTCCTTGTTATTTATGGTTAAATATTTTTTAATTTTTAGCATTTTTTTCATTTTTAGCACATAAAAAATAAATACTTTACAGTTTTTAGCACATAAAAATCCGGGCCCTAATCATTATACTGACCCTTCAAGATAAGAGAAAACTTCACAACAGTAGCAGACAGGTATCAATGTGCCTGCAACAGAAACTCACTTTGTAATTGGTGAAGATCGACTTCTGAAAGCAGAAACAAGTTACCAGAAATATACATTTTAAAGGAAGCAGCCCTCAACTGGAAATGACCACACTTAACACCACATTATTACTCGTCAGTATTCTCGTTACCCTATCTGGTTATGTATACAAGATGTCAATCCAATAATATTCTGGAACCAATGTAAATAATAACTGGATTCTCAGCATTTTAGTCATAATTTTTGGCTTACTTTCGTAATTTCTATCTTACCTGTGTACAATTTTTATTATTACAGGGTTCATAAGAAGCTGCATGAGTTACATTCAGATGTTGTACCAAAAATAATGACGGGAGATGAACCAATGTCTATTTCCATTCCAGTGGAAAAACTTGAAGAGCTACCGGAACTCAAGGTAAGTTCTACTGCTTTTCTGTTGTGTATTTCAATTAGACATACAGTCGACAAAAAATAAATAAATAAATAAATAAATAAAAATAAAAATAAAAATAAAAATAAAAAAAATAAAACCTGATATACGTACACTTATCAGTAATGTAAAATTCTCTTTAAATCTTTGGTTGACAGATCTCCAGAGCCAGGCCCGTATCCAGGGCGTCTAGGGGGGCCGGGCCCCCCTAAATTTTTGCTGGCCCCCTAAAAGTTTTACAGTAGGCTTGCAAAAGAACTATAATATGGTGATGAACTATCATATGGTTGGATCGGGCTCCCCTAACTTCAGCCCCCCCCCCTACATTTTTGGGCTGGCTACGAGCCTGTCCAGAGCCTTACATTGAAATACATTTTACTGGTATACAGGCCAGTGAACTTAATAAGAGTCCCGGTGTCTCAGTGAAACAGCGCTTGTTTTGGCGCATGCGGTCCCAGATTCCCGCCAAGTGTGCTATGTAGTGTATAAACATCGAGTGCGTGGGTTTTTTTGGGGTTCTCTTGTTTCCTCCCACTTTCTTCATTCTATCATTACCATTTATCTCATTATCAGCGTCTCCCATATACTCGGTTCATAATAGTGTGACGTTGTACTTAATGATTTGACAGAAATAGGAATGAAACTTGAAATTTGTTTCCATGGAATGAACTGAATAACGACTTCACAATATCCAACAATTATTGGTATCCTTCCAATCAGGTATTGATACTATACAGGCTGTCCGATAAGTCTCACACCATAGGAAAAATCCCAGTAGTTTCTCAGTGAATTCCACGTTAAGTTCCACACATGTTTGTAGTGAAAGGAATTTCCAAATTGTTGAGCATTCAGGAAAATACTTATTTATTACATTAATTGCAGTAGTAAAGATCACTTCACTATATCAAGGCCCTCTTCGGCCCTCTAAGTCATATGTCAACACCAATTCGCTTACATCATCCTCTTTTTAAAATTGCTAATAACGCCTTAGTAGACCTGCCAGCTCCTATTAACATCTCATATTGATGAAATTTCGGCTCTCTTCTCGGCTTATGCTTAATTATTCAAATTGCTACAGGTCTATTTCTAGCAATACATTGTCCATTATAATGTGGACCTTTGGATGGTATAAGTTCTTGATTCTTTTGAATTTGTCCATCAATAGTTCGAAATCAATCACAATGGTGTCGGTTACTGGTTGTCGTTCAGGATGGTGTTCACTGAATTAATTGGCGCATTTCGGTTTGAGTAACTTTCACGCCTACACATCAGTATTATTTCAACATTGTTGTTCTGTGGCATCATTCACTACAACAAAAGAACGAATCAAGTACATTTTTATAATGTTGCTTATGATGTGGAACTTTATACCGGTAAAAGAAGAAACGAAGTCTTGAGTGAGTGAGTGACTGATCAACACCCACGTCAAACCGCTTAACCTAGAAACTTGAAATTTGAACAGGACATTGGGTTTGTGAAACATGGTACAACTAAGGATATATTTTTTTAAATTTGTCTCAGAAGGGGGAAAGAGGGATGGCAATTATTATCTTAAAATGTCCATATCTCGAATCTCTGAAAGTTAGAGACATGAAATTTAGCATTTGGACTAGTCAAGGGGCCCATAGACGATCCACGGTTTGTGCAAACATCATGTTTGTGCAAACACTGTGTTTGCGCAAACCTTCGGCAATACACGGTTCAACTGTTTGCACAAACTTCAGTTCAATTTTGACTTTGATCGCGTAAACATGTCCACTGAAGCAGCTCGTTTAGCGATAGTAATTGCTTGTGCTTTGGAAGCGGAAATACCTGCGAAACCAAAACGGAAGAAGAGGGTGTGGATGAAAGAGTGGTTCAAGAAAGAGTCTAAGTTTAGTTATCAAAATTTACCTAGGTAATATCCGAACTTGAGATAAGTTCGACTGTGGACTATAAAAATTATTTACGAATGGATTCAACTACATGTGGTGAAATACTGGAAAATTGATTTTATTCCTCACTGACTCTCTATTCGCCTTCTAATCTATTTTCATTTTATCCACCAATTTCTCATATGCCGCATTATTCAGATTTCTGTTTTTATAATCTTCACTCTTTACCTTCCATAGTTCAGGTAAATTTCGATAAAGTTCAACAAATTCTTGATTCCTATTCATTGACGCCATCGCGCAAGAAATAAGTTTCTGTACACTAGGCCTCTTACTCGGAAATAAAGCTCGTGTTTGCACAAACATGCCCATACACGGTCCACGTGTTTGCGCAAACATCATGTTCGTGTAAACAATTTTTGAACGAGTTCGATATGGAAAAAGTTTGCACAAACGTTTGCGCAAACAGTTCATACAGCACCATATACGGTCAAACTGTTTGCACAAACAGCCTTGTTTGCACAAACCGTGGACCATGTATGGGCCCTACTAGACACGTGTTTCAGTGTTTATATATATATATATATATATATATATATATATATATATATATATATATATATATATATATATATTAACCTATAACATAAGAAAAGGGGGTGAAAAAGATGAGTACATTATAATAATTTTAACAAGATGCCCATATCTTGCATCTCATCTAATTAGATGAGTATTTTCCGATTTTTATAATTATTCATATTATAACATAAATATTTAGTTTTTTCCAGGTTAGTCAAAAAGTGCGTAGATGTTCCGTAAGGCTTAACATACCGCTTTCACAAGTTAAGAAAATAGCGATATATCGGAATCCTTTTGATATGTTTCTCCTCGGGGAAAAAATCACCATCAGCGATACTCTGTAATGGTTGCATCAACGTAAAGGAAAATTTGCGATAATTGGAATAGCAATTATAATGATGTGTTGGACTTTTTGCGTTGCGTTGCTGTACTTAGAAATGTACAAAGACTGGTATGGAATGGGGCTCCATATGATCTTCCAACAAAGCAATGTAGGATTCCTGATATTCGGCACTGTTGCATTTGAATCATTCTATTGAATAGCGCTGTATAACACGTTTTAAAATGTGTTGAGCTACCAGTGGAATCAAGCACTGTACGGAATATGTATGATATATACTGAAAGGTTCTATTCTCCATTCAACAAATGATGGCATAGTACGTTGGCAGACTGGTCTCTGAATGGAACAATGTTCTAATCTAGAAACATACTACACGTTTTATCCGTTTTTCTCGAATTCACTGAAATGTGCCATACAGCATTATTCGATGGTATGCTTAAATAATCAGCAGAACATAATATGTAGATACTGATTCGTCTCGAACTAGAACAATGTATTTCATGAAAGATTTCAGACGATTTTCGAAGTACGCGCAATTAATTTGAGAACATTTAGAAAATGTATGTAGAATAACTAAATATTAAACATGTATCCAGTTTTCAGTTGTCAGTTGTTATTGCATCTGTCCTGATAATAGCATGCCGGTAGAATTTCGAGGTTCCTTAAATGTCCATCTCCTTAGTCAATCTCCATTAAATTAATGTTGCCATTAAATAGTATTTCTGAGGTCCAGTAGCCATGATTATCTTTTTGTTATTAATAAAAGGTGGTTCATGGCTTATGGAAATCATTCAGTTTTTTCGTTTAGTGCAATCAGTTCCAACTGGGCAATCTATAACATAGAAGCACGCTTTTATAATCAGAGAAATGGCGCTGAGAAACTCGTTGGGCAATGGAGGACACGGAATGAGATGGAAGAATGAAATAAACATGTATAGTCATGGATGCCTTCGAAACTATTGGTTATGCTATCGATGTTTTTATTTACCTGCCACCACTGTCGTTTATCAACGTTAGGTTATCTGCCAGCTCCTTCTCTTTTCCGTGAGAATTACTGATAAGGGAAGAGAAACTATGACGTCATAGATTATTCAGTTGGGAAAAACTGATTTAGAGTTTCAGAATCATCTAAGGAACTAAAAATTGAGACTTTGAAGACTCTAGCTGGATATAGAGAATCTACTGAAGGTAATCCTGAAGGTAGGTGTTTAGAAACGGTAGAACTCTAGTCTGCAGCCATAAGTTTCACTTGCTAAACTTCATTACCGTTTAGAGCTGTTCTGTACAGTCGTTTCATTACTATGTGAGACATGGTCTTAAGTTTTACAAGAAGAGTTTTCATTTTATTTATTTAAACAGAGCCTCCAAGAATAATTTATTCTTGAATCATTAACAATCAATCACAATAATAACAACAGGGAAGAGAAGAAATCAATCACACCATATTTAAAGGCGCAAATTCTGCAGTTCACCACGTGAAACGGAGGACAATCCCTGGCAAAACTCAATTATAGCGATTGGCTAGTGAATTTCAATTTGGAAAACACCGAGCAACTAACTAAATGAACTAATTCTATGGCCTGCGGAACCCGAAGATTCAATGCTGCATTCACAAAAGTTCTCCATTGACTTCTGTCCTTCACCAACTTGATCCAGTTTCTATTTTCTACTCCTGTTTCTGCGAGATCCATCTTACTGTTGATGTCTCATTTGTGCCTAGGTCTTTCTAATGGTCTTTTTCCTTTTAGATTTCCAGTTAAAATTTTGAAAGTGTCTCTACTTTCTTTCATTCTGGCTATATGACCTGCGCACCTGAGCTTTCTAGACTTGGTGACCCTAACATTATCAGGTAAATGATACAAAATATGCATCTTCCTCTTATGAAACTTCTGCTAATGCTCATTCCCATTCTTTTGGATCCAAATATTTGCCTTAGGATTTTACTTTCAAACACTTTCAGTCTGTGTTCTTCCCTTAAATTACCAGGGTGGGGTGAAAAGTTCTCGGGCTGACCCAGAGATGGCACTCCAATCAGCAAAATTTTATTGTTCTTGCCTGGGGGCTCTTTTTAGTTGTTCTATAACAAGTGTCAACTTGTTCTCTCAAATAGTTTGTGGTCAGGCATTGTTGCAGTTAGACGTCTTGTGTGTTAGTTGTGAAAATGGATAAACTTGAATATCGTGCGGTAATCAAATTTTTCGTTTTGGATGGATTAACCCCTACGGAAATTCATCCGAAGTTGACAAAAGTTTACGGGGACTCTGCTCCATCCATGTCAACCGTTAAAAAGTGGCAGCTGCATTTAAACGTGATCGCACATCCCTCGAAGATGACCGAACTGAAGGAAGGTCGAAAACCGCAACCACACCGGAAACAATCGAAAAAGTGCATGATATCGTGTTGGACGACAGGTGAGTGAGATAGCTGAGAGTGTGGGGGTATTGGAGGAACGGGTGCGAAACATCTTGCACAAAGAACTAGGGATGCGAAAGCTCTGCGCAAGATGGGTGCTGCATTTGCTGACTACCGACCAAAAGCAAATGCGAAAACGATTTTCGCAACAATCTTTGGACCGATTCAAAAGGGATACGATCGATTTTGTGCCGCAGGTTCACCACTACACGCCAGAAATGAAACAGCAGTCCAAGAAGTGGGTGGAAGCCGCTGGTGCAGCACCGAAGAAAGCGAAGACGATCGTATCAGCCGGAAAGGTCATGGACAAGGGCCCCGATCCTGGGGAAGCGGGGCCCCAAAGCATATGTTGGCCCCTATTGTATTTATGAATATACAATATTTGGCATAATTTGAATGCAATATGTCTTAAAATCTTCATATATATACCTTCTGCATCTGAATCCCCCCCCCCCAAAATTTACAGAGAAATCGGCGCCCTTGGTCATGGCCAGTGTGTTTTGGGATGCGAAAGGGATCCTGTTAATTGATTACCTTGCAAAAGGGAGAACAATTACAGGCGAATATTACTCCAACCTTCTTGACCAACTGGATGCCAAAATTCGCAAGAAGAGGCCTAGCTTGAAGAAGAAGAAAATTATCTTTCACCACGACAACGCACTTGTGCACAAGGGTGCGTTGACGATGGGAAAACTGTGGGATTTAGGGTACGATTTGCTCGGCTATCCCCATATTCTCCTGATTTGGCACCAAGGACTTCTATCTGTTCACAAAGTTGAAGAAATTTCTTTCTGGGAAGGCTTCACATCCAATGAAGAATTTGAGAGGAGCGTGGATGACTATTTTCCCAACCTTCCAGACTCTCACTTCCGGGAAGAAATACTGATGTTGGAGAAACGTTGGACCAAATGTCTTGAAGTTAAGGGAGAGTATGTCGAAAAATTAAATCATTTTTGAACTGAAATTCGCAGTGTTTCATTGTCAGGCCGAGAACTTTTCACCCAGCCATCTATGTGACCATCTTTCTCAGCCGTACAGTACAACAGGCATAATTATCGTTTTGCATATTTTAAGCTTCGCATTCTTCCCAGGATTCGAGAAGACAAAATTGTACACGAATTTCCTGTTTTAGTCGACATTTAATTTCTTCATGCATATGATTTTAGTATAATATTGACCCAAGATATTTGAAAGCATGTTGAGACTGTTATTTGTTATTTTAACATATCCATTATTTGCAGTATTACAGTCACGGCGAACTTCCACGTATTTAGTTTTCTCTGTATTTACTTCTAATCCCAAGTTCCTGTATTTTTCTATTGTCCTCATATCATCCTATATCAGCTGTAAATTATCAGCATAAGCCATAACCTAGTGAGCACCATTCAGCTCTAGACCCTGGCTGGTAAATTTGATTTTCCTTATAGTGTATTTTAGAACAAAATTTAATAATATTGGAGACAATGCACCTCCTTGTTTCAGATCACGAGCGAAAGTTCATTGACAGGAATTTTTGTACAGGGAATTTACCTTGGGATTAATTTAAACTCATCTTAATTTATCTAACTAGCTTTTTTGGTAGTCAAAATTTGAAAAGAATAATATACAATGTTTCCCTCCTAATAGAGTCGTAGGCCTTTCTGAAATCAATAAATAAGCGATGTTAAGGAGTATTTCCGTTTCCTTTCGAGTATTTGACGAATGGTAAATATCTGATATATAACACTGTGTTACTGTGGTTTTCTTTTCTGGAAGTTATTCACTGATTGTAGCAGTATTTCGTGTCCTGATCTTAAAACCGTAAGTCGTTCATTTGTGTCAGCCTCCATTTTCCTAAAATTGGGGAAAATGGGAATTTTTAATAATAAATTTTCCGTTCTTGAGTTGGCAACACTTTCTGCTGTGTAATTGCAACACTGTGCAAAAGTCTTTATCAGTGGAATTGTGGTTCACTGTTTTGACTTCCATATTTGAGATTTTGCTGCAGGTGAAAGAACTGGGAGGTTATGGACTGCGTATACAGCTCTTATTGTTGACACCTTACTTGGACAAAGATAAAAATGTGTTGCTGGGCATCACTCTTCGACTTTTTCTTCTAAAAAGTACTTCTGTGAGTGTTGTGTACAGTGAGTCCGTCGTCTTTTAGACGTCTTTACGAGCTCTGTAATGTTTAATCTAGAATTTTAATCATATTATACATTAAAACTTTTATCGGCTATTTCTCAGAATTGGAGGCTGATACAAAAAGTCTAGTTACATCACTCTAGTCAACGTGAAATATTCTATAGGAATCAGTAATTGTTTTTCAGGAAAGATATAAAAGTTGAAAATTTATTGCACACTGTAATTAATCGATTTCATCTGAACCTCCACTGATAATCTCAAATAATTTAATCTTTTTATGGGATCAATCTTGCTAACAGTATGTTTAAGAGGATTTTATAGCGTCTGAACAAAAGAAAGATGTCACTATAGCTATTTCAATCAGTTTATCGCCTTTCTTGTGAATTGAGGAAATGATTGATTCTTTCCACTCTTGTGGCGATTACTCCTTGTTCCAGATGAGAAGAATGAGTTTATGCACCTCGTTCTACAGCTTTTTTCCTCCAGCTAAAATTAACTCACGAGGAAGGTCCATAAACCGTGAGAGTTGAATTTTTATGAAAATTTGTGACAAGATTCACTTGGAGTTACTAAGTAACGTAGTAACAGTCACTCCATGCGCAAATGCTTCGTTGAGCTGCTACACCGACGCCATCTTGAAATCCAGTAGGCAATGTCCAAGAATACCCTTTTGGCATAAAAATGAAAAAGCTTTTGATCGATATGACTTCAGTATTGTAAACCTAGGTAGAGCATCTATATGTGGGAGTACTTCCAGTGCATGGTTGCCATCTTGAAAGGCGCCATATTGAATCGCAGTCAAATATGATAAATAGCAAGAGGGTCATGTGTGGTGTCAAATAGCACTGGAATTTACTCCTGAATCCATTTCCGCGACCAAAGTTTACATATCCGTTTTCACTGCAGAGTTAAGAGGTCTCTTACCCACAGGAATATATAAAAAATGTGTGAGTTAGGCTTATGTTATGAAACACGTTCGAGCACTTGCAGGATTTTAAGTAATGCAGTGCAATAGCCACTAATCAATCAGATCTTGAGACTAGTAAGAGAAATCGTTAATTAAATTGAAATGTCTGTAGTGAAAAATGGAATAGCAGCATGCTACAAGTTATATCTATTTCAAAGTGCGATGGAATAAACTGCTGGTCGATGAAACACATGCCTAATAGTGCTGACGAGCAGAGAATACCAAAGGTATTGTTCGGATATATATTAGAAAATGATATAAACTGGTGCATATTATTTGAAAGACCAAAATGGTTCGGATTCCACTATAATCAATAGGTCCACGTCTCCTTTAGCGTAACAGGCATAAGTGTGGGACGTTGAACTGTATCAAGCCAAAAATCTATTTTAGGCAATTTTACGTGGTCCGTTATAGTGTGTTGAGTTTTCTTCTCCAATCTTGAAACCTTAGGCAAAGACCATCATTGTTGCAGAATATTGCGTTCTTTAACAATTCTCATACTTGACAACCTATAATTCACCGTGTATATTACGAAGTTAAAATACTTTAATGTATTTTTTGCCAGTTTGCCTAAATACAATCGATTTATTGCTGCCGCATTGAACAATGAAGTGGATTTAAATTATCAATTCACAGCCTATTCTTAGAAGAAGATACTCCCGGAAACTTAGAATTCACTTTTCTTGTGTCTGTTCTGTTCCGCTATTAGTGATAAGAGAATACATACACACCTGCTAAAAATAGATGGCAATAAATATTACAAGATTCAATACTAAGTTGCTATCCATAAAACAAGCCTCTTTCTTGCCTTTTCCTACAATATTAAATAATTAAATATCTGCATCTTTCCACCTTTAACGATAAAAACACTTGCTTATAATAAGGGCAAGACTAGTTTTCATATCAAAACTGTAATAAATAACTAATTGTAGCAGGTGTTCACTTGTTCGGTGTACAAGTTATATAGCAGAATGTTCATAAAGAAAATGCATTCTGTTGTGTATCGTCAATTTTGTGCGCCAGTCCTAAAGGAAATGCATGGCAGAAATGTGGGTACGTAACAGGAGCAATAGTTGATTCATTTACAAATGTTCTGGAGACTAGTAAAAAATAATGTCTGTGGTCATGAAGATTGTGACGAAAGTGAATTTGTTAAGTGTTTGCACTGTTCCATGATGCTGTGTGTTAATCACTTCGGTTTGGATCTCCATCATCACAACTGAAGAGCAAAAGGTTAGTAGGTTAATATTTGCTTATGTGCACCAGTTTATATTATTTTTCTAATAATTTTTCTATTATTTTTCTATTAATTTTCTAATAACTTCAAGACATATTCTTGTAAAGTCATATGTGCCGTTGCACTAACTTATATTACAACATTTAAATGCTATGCATAATCGCAACACACATACTCATATATAGGCACACACGCACATACGCACTTTGAAATAGGTATAATTTGTTACAGTGCTGCTATTCAATTTTTCACTAGAGACATTTCAATTTAATTAACAATTTCTCTTACTAGTCTCAAGATTTGATTGCTATAGTAGCTATTATACTGCATTAGTAAATATTCTTCAAGTGCTCGAACGTGTTTCATAACATATGCCTAACTCACACATTTTTATATATTCCTGTGGGTAAGAGACCTCTTAACTCTGAAGTGAAAACAGATATGTAAACTTTGGTCGCGGAAATGGATTCAGGAGTAAATTCCAGTGCTATTTGATACCCCATATGACCCTCTTGCTATTTATCATATTTGACTGCGATTCAATATGGCGCCTTTCAAGATGGCGATCATGCACTGGAAGTACTCCCACATATAGATGCTCTACCTAGGTTTACAATACTGAAGTCATATCGATCAAAAGCTTTTTCATTTTTGTGCCACAAGGGTATTCTTGGACATTGCCTACTGGCTTTCAAGATGGCGTCGGTGTAGCAGCTCAACGAAGCATTTGCGCATCGAGTGACTATTACTACATTACTTAGAAACTTGAACTGAATCTTGTCACAAATTTTCATCAAAATTCAACTCTCACGGTTTATGGACCTTCCTTGTCAGCTGGAATTTTGTCTACCCGGAGATTTGTGTTTACACTATTTAATTTTTTTTATAGCAATTTCTATTTCTGCTCGCTTAGGCTCTGAAATATATTGTTCTGTCGTATGCACTTCACTTTCTCCATGTACACTCATGTCCAAAATGATTGTCGCATATCTATAACTGTCTTCTTGTAAGAATATAATTTGATAATGATTTTGCAGGGTACTTTTAATACTGATACTATGTGTGTAATCGGGAAATGTATATTTGTGGTAAATTTCATAGGAAAAGAATTATAAATACGAAAATTAGAATGAGTAAAACAAAATGTTGTTAAATAGACAAGAAAATTTTATTTTCGTTTTATCGTTCTTATTTACTGCTCTTTTGACATGAAATTTTCCACATGCATGTCTTCGCCGATTATATACATACTAACTTTATAAGAAATAACAGGTGAATTCGTTATAAAATTATATTCCTACAACATATTTATAGACATGCGACAATAATTTTGGACATGAATGTACACTATTTTTTGATTGCATGTTAGGCAAACTATCAATGAACTCTTTCTATCTATTCAATATGTTATCTGTATCAGTAAAAATTGTTTCCTTGGCTTTATTTAATATAAAAGCCGTGGCTGATAGTGTTTCTCAAATCCGTTGATGCCCTTATACACGTCCCGAATATTTTTGTCTTTACTATTATCTTCAACTTCGTTTAGCTTTTAAAAAGTTGCGTTCGTCTCTTCCAGAAGTTTTAAAAGTTTCCCACCTGATGTCAACGAAATTTTGTATAGTTATATCATTTGGATTTTGTAGCCATCGCAGTTTTCCTGTTTTCCCTTCTCTGCTAGTTTAGTGCATTCCTGGTCGAACAATAGTTTGTTTGTATGTATTTCTGCACGCTCCAATTTTTCTTTTGCTAAAATTTTAGTGCTATTCCTAATTTCACTCAAGTATTTTCAACACTAATGCACTCCGAACCTTCTAAAACCGAGAATCTTTTCGACACTTCAATCTTGTATTCTCCTCTCACCTTCTTTAGATTAAACCTCTTCGTTTTCAGATGTTGAGCAATCTCTCTCTCTTATTATCGACGCTTCCAGGTAGTGATCAGTTTCACAGTCAGCTCCTCTGAATGATCGAACATCAATTATGCTAGACCCTCGTCTTGTATCTATTAAAACGTGACCAATTTGATTATTTTTTTCTTTCTTTTTTTTTCATTTGGTGAGATCCAAGTATATTTATGAATGTTGCGATGTGGGGATTTTGTACTCTTCACAATTAGGTTTTCAGGCGTTGCTAAGTTCACGAATCTATACCCGTTGTCGTTACTTTCCTTATGCAGACTTTCGTGTACATTTAGAACAGTAATATCGCACCATCGACACTGAAGAGTAAATGAAAGAAAGTCTATCATTAACTAATTCAACACTTTAATTCCGGATATTATTCGTTTGTGAACGAAAAATTCCGTTCTTAATTGGTGATTTTCATTTCCCTCCCCGTATAAAAACATAAAATTTCTGGTCTGCACCGCTCCCTTTCCTTCGCTTATAACTTCCTTCACTCTTACCATGTCCATTCTATATTTCTCCAACTCACTTGTTACGAATCTTAATGCACCTCCCCTATAAAGACTTCTTATATTCCATGTTCTAAATCTCATGTCCGTTTTGCGTTGCTGGGGCCGGGCCAAGTTATTAGTTCTGGTCCGAGGCTTCTGTGAATGTTTCTGAACGAGTGTCTTTTTTAAAAAAGGATGAGGTTGTTAACCTCACGCTAAACCCTCAAGCTGAAGGACCATCCCTTGTCTTCTGTCCGCGACTGCTTATTCAAAGTATTCGCAGCTAATTTCTATATCTAGAGGTCTTCTCTTTGATCCACAAACATAAGCTTATTCTGCAAAACAATACCATTTTCAATGTAAGTCCTCATAGGAAAGTTCAAGATATAGGGCCTATTAGGTTCCATTGAAATTTTAGAGGCTGTTCGAGCAAAGAAATGGCTGAATTAGTTACCAACTAAAATTGTGTATAAAAGTACACATATTACATAAAAATAGCACATTTTAATCAAGGCAGTTACCAGTAGGGCTGTTGGAAATCACCATTGTGACGTAAGTTTAAAACCAGATATTGTGTTTGTTTAAGGTCCCATTAGGGAGTTTAAGGGATCCGTCGTGGACCATGAGATTGATGGACGCAGGTGAGCACCCAGAAATTTTTGTTGGGAGGGCCCAAGCTTTGGAGGGGGGGAGTGTCCAATAATACAAACCACTACGTCTATATAGTATTGAACGGGCATTATTCTGCACCCGGAAAGACTATAAGTAATTGTAAAATACTTTCACTTATATTTTCAGGAAAGAATTATAGAACTAGATTGCTTTTATAAAACAAAGAGTACAAATGAAGTTTAAGATCAAATTTTCATGATACATCAATCATTTCCCTGTAAAAGAAAAAGTTTTATTACACTGAGAAAAAAAATGTATGTGGCGTACGCAAAAACATAAGTTACATGTGTAAATCCTGTAGTTTTTGGACTTAGCGTACAGCAGACGTATAACTGAAAAAGTATATTTTATAGTATTTTCCGTATAAATGTTCCGAATAAGCATACTTTCTATACGAACGAAAAAAAACTGTATATAGGCGGTCAGGATCCTACATATAGATGGACGTATGTAACATACGTATATGTGTGTAATATCCGGAAGACTGTTATGTGTCAGACATCCTGCAACGGCATGATATAACATCTAAGAGCAGTACATATGTAAGATATGGATCACATATGCTCCGTACTGATTTCTGTGGTAAACATAATAAGGATACCGTATATTTGTACAAAATACCGCTGTCCCGATAACGGACTTTTCTCAGTGTAAGGAAGTGTACAAATGTATGTTGGGTTAGGAAGTTTTGGGGCCTCTGAACCCGGTAAACCGTCCCACGTGGATTCGCCCCTGGTTGGACAACTCTAAACTCAAAATATACTTTTCAAATACGTATATGCATTAAAAAGATTTCAAAACGATGAATTCTTTACATTATGCACCCTCTATCATATTTTTATATGTATAAATAAAAAAATAGTAATAATAAAAACGCACCAGTGAAAGAAATATATCGTTTCTCCGCGTGAAAAGAGAAAGAGGGAAAGAGATAAGTTTACAGCCGTGAAATATAGTCACCAACTTTCCTCCCTCCACTTTCTATCATTCGTTGGAAACTCGAAAGAGAACAAAACTTGACAGAATTTTGACGTTCATGGACATGTTTCAGTTCCGCTTTTTGCTCGAAAATGAAACCAAAAGAAATATACTATATGAATCCGACCGAAAGAGAGAGAGAGAGAGGATACAAAAAATCTTCCCAAAAGTAGATAGATAGGAGAGAGAGTTAAAAAAAAAAAAAGAATAGAATATTTCTGATGGAAAACTTTTGAAGACATGATGAAAGAAGCCAATTGGAAGTAATATGAAAGGGAGAAAAGACAAGTGCGTCAGAAAATAAAAAATAAAATAAAAAAGACGGAAAGAATAGAATATCGTATGCCAGAGGGAACTGAGGAGATTTTTCGTTCTTGTGCGGAACAATGTTCATACATGAAAAAAGAAGAAAAAAAGGACAAAAGCTTTTTTTTTTTTTTAACACTTTCAACTACATATGGAATAGCAGCGCAAGCTTCCATATGATCTATCTTGGGTAACAACCATTACTGCTGTAGATTCATAGTATAGTTTTTAAAATTGTGTGTTTGTTTTCATTTTCGTGTTAACAAGCTACAGTATCCCAAATATAGAATTTTCGTTACGCAGCATCGTGAAACAGTTCGAGAAATACATGAATCGTAAACTAGGGAAGGATAAACAAAAGCTTTCAATTTATCGTTCAACAATTACGACCTTTGGGTTAAGTTAGATGGATGATTAAGGCAAGTGAATGATGCTTAGTGAAATAAGAATGTGAGAGAAAACGGGAGTAATCCGAGAAAACCCACAGAGATGATATTGTCTACTACAAAATTAACTTAGTCGGGAATCGAACCAGGGGCCTCACGCATCAGAAGTAAGCGCTCTACCACTAAGACATCGTGCCATCGAAAAGATAAATAGATTAATGGGAACGAATATGCGGATTCTCTACATCACAAGTTATCTACTCTTTTTCCAGCATAAGAAAAAAGTAGATGTAAACAAACCCACCTGACTAGGATTGGGTCGATGACCAGTGATTGGTTCTTGGTCTCAGTGCACTAGTATCCTACCGCAATATAATCCCTACTAAAATAACAATTTCAAATAAAGACATCTGAATTTATCCTGCATTTTGTGATAATAAACGCAATATATATATAATATTTAATAACGGATATAGCTCTATTTCAACCTCACCCGTACCTGGACATATAGTATTTACTGCGCATGCGTATGAGTTCGCGCGCCGACCCCGCTCATTTGAATTTGTAGAGTACAGCGTTTCATGGCGACGATGAGTGACAATAAACCATCTTCGTCTTGTGTTATAAAACACAAAAGAGGACAACCGCTTAAAAGTGCCGCGAATATAATCGTGTTAAATGTTTTTAACAACCTTTGTGAAAAATATGAAACTGCAGGAATTGACGATATTGTCAGATTCACAAGTGAGCTTACAGGTGTTTCTGCCTCAAGTGTTTACAGTGCGCGGAAAGAATATTCCACAACTGGAAGTGTTTCAACGCCTGGGAAAAAGAGAAAACGTGTGCGAAGTGTGTTGGACAAAACATGCGATGATTTTGTGAGGTCCGCAATTCGTCGTAAAGTACACGAATTTTTTTTAAAGAATGAAATCCCTAATCTCAGAAAGGTGTTACTTGCCATCAATAATGACCCTGATCTACCGAATATGAAAAAATCTTCATTGTACAATCTCTTACACGAAATTGGTTTCGAATTTGTGTCTCGGAAACGCAGTAGTGTAATTATAGACAGAGATGATATTATTTTGTGGCGTCGGGAGTATTTACGCAAGATAAAACAGTACAGAGAACAGGGACTGACAATTTATTATTTAGACGAGACGTGGGTTAACGAAGGGCATGTTACATCAAAAGTGTGGAGCGATACCACCGTCAAATCAAAGAGGCAAGCCTTCATGTCAGGATTGAGCACAGGACTTGAAAATCCAACGGGAAAAGGGAAGCGATTAATTATTTTACACATTGGAAGTGGTAGTGGTTTTGTTGAGGGCGGAGATCTCGTTTTTGAATCAAAAAAGTCTGGAGACTATCACGAGGAAATGACAGGTACTGTGTTTCGCGACTGGTTTGAAAACGTTCTTCCAAAATTACAATCGAATAGTGTTATAGTAATGGACAACGCTCCATATCATAGTGTTAAAATGGAACGCCTTCCAAATAAATCCTGGCGAAGAGACGATATTATAACTTGGCTTCGAAGTAAAAACATTACTTTCGAAGACGGACTTGTAAAGGCTGAGTTATTGGAGTTGGTTAAGTCTTGTAAAGATAGATTTGACAAGTATGTTATTGATGAGTTAGCTAAACAAGCGGGTCATACGGTACTAAGGCTACCTCCTTATCACTTTTACCTCAACCCTATCGAGTTGATATGGAGTCAAGTGAAAGGTTATGTGGCAAGAAACAACAAACCCAGACAGTACAAACTGTCCGACGTGCAAAGGCTTGTTTACGCGGCGTTCAAAGAAGTGACAGCTGAAAAGTGGCGGGAATGTGTGCGTCATGTCGAACACGAGGAACTGAAATTGTGGGAATTGGAAGGTGTGATGGACATCACAGTGGACAGATTAATAATCAACCCAGATGATGACACAGACATTTCTAGTGATGAATCCTCAGATTCAGATTTGCAAGGCGTGGAACCACTAGCTGACCACTAACGTAAGTAGTCCGATTTTTTTTTTTTTTTTAATTTCGATTCGTGAGACGGAATCCTTTTTCTTATTAACTGTGTTCTCTAGTTTCTAATTTTAAAATATTGTTTTTTTTTCTTTTTTACGGGGTTCATTGCATAAATGTATTAAATAGATCACAAGATCTCCTAACATAGCAATTCAGTGTCGAATTTCAATTACGCATTGGTCTATATTCGCTACAATAACAAAGAAGTTTGTCATTGTCTTCTACAAACTTATAACAAAAACAAAATGGTTTATTATCGCCTCCTGTGTATAGCCTTTGAATTTGATGTTTTGACTCTATCCCTTTTTATCGCTGCAAAGAGATTATGCTTTGCTTACGATATTAAAGAATGAAGTGTCCATGTTACGATGCCGTATGTATGTGTATTACGTGTGTTCTGAAAATAAACAAGCTCCCTGATTTCTTTGCCTGACAATTCCAGCGCCTTCATTGCCTGGTGGACGGTGACCTCATGGTGAACTATTGTTTTGTTCTGGTTGCGTTCTCATTTGATTCTTGTTTTTATTTCTTGTTTTTTTTTTTTTTTTTTTTTTTTTTTTCTCCGGCCTTCAATAACAAGGCATGCGTGTGGGTGTTGGATCTTTCTTTCTTAATGTAAAGAGCTATTAATAATTTTGGACTCAGAAATTCAAAAGCTTTGTATGTGAATATGCATACCAAGAATTCAGGAACAATCTCGTTTATATAATAATCAAGTTAAGAAAATACATATTTCCAACATAGCAATAGTCAGTGCGTTAATTATTTACCAACCAACCGTAGCCTTATACTTTGAAATTATGCGACGACAGTAAGCTAGCAGACGATCTTGCTGTTCACGTCTCTCGCTGCTGAAGCACGTGTAAGCCGCGCAGTAATACATTTCGCTTTGTTTACATCTACTTTTTTCTTATGCTGGAAATGGTATAGTCAGTATGGGCTTGCCTAAAGAGGAAGTTGCAGACTCCGGATCGAAACACGTTTAAGAACTACTGACAAGAACTTCAGAAAGTGAAAAAATTAGAGAAAAAATGAAATGAAATCATTGAATTTTACGTCCCACGATTATGCCAGTTAGGCTAAGGGAGACGGTAATGATAAGACATGAATGAAAGTGATGGAATGAAAAAAGTGGGAGGAAAGGGAGAACCCCGAGAAAACCCATGAACACGGTGTTTGTCCACCACAAAGCCACTTGGCGCGAGCTGGGATCGAACCAAGTATCCCATCTACCAAAGGTGAACGTCAACCATTGAACTACCGTGTTATTTTAGAGAAATACATATTGTGTGATATGTAAAATACATAATAAAATGCATTATGTTTTAAAAGCTGTATCCTAGATGAAAACAACTAATTGCAAGATCATGTATTTGAATTTACTCCAATAAAAAGAAATTGCCTTATATACTATACGCTATAGATACCAAAAGGTATGTTATTTACCTAACGAATTTATTGAAGCTACAGTAGTAACCGTAACAAGATAAATCGACGACATTTTTCGCCCAACTGGAAAGTAATCTGAAAAACTGATACTTGTGAGACATTTTTATCATGGTTTTATCTAAGTATCTAAGTACGAAAAATAATACGTATGCTCCTTTGAATTACAGCAGCTTTGCCAGATATAATAGTCTTTCGGAAATTTAAACTTAAATTACTATATATTACTTTAAAGTAATATATAGTTATTTAAGCTATTTCCCTAGTTTTTCGAAGGCCGGTTCTTCGTTCTATGCAAAGTTTAACTAAGTTCTGTAACAAAGCGCACAGCGTCATATGCGTCAAGCCTCAACATTACTGTACCCAAGCACAATAGAATTAGTATCTTAAGACCTTCTTACGTCCCGGTTCTCTGAACGTACGGATAATGTTAAAATGATGAAGCCGGAAGTCCGCAGCCCAAATCCATCCATCGCTACGTTACCAAGATTCATCTAAATCTGAACTTACATCACCACAGTTCTCTTCAGTTGCAAGGAGTACTCGGTTCGTCTTTGATGTAATAAGTCTAAGGACTACAAAAAAGTCTCACTTACTATATATTTGTATATTATTGCGAGTATTATAGTTTCGTTCTTATAGAGAAATGGATGAGCACGTGACCATTGTGACTAACACAAAGAACCGTTCCTGTGTTCACAAGGATTCTCATTCTGATTTTGAACTTAGTGGTGAACTTTATTCTGAAGAGAAGGTAGAAGACACACAAAATATGCTTTTTTACATTGAGTACGTGCGAGACCATAGTTACTTGTCAACGTTTTCTTTTTCTCTCTTTTTCTGTTTTTTGTGTGCAAATATTGAGCTTTCTAATACAATATGAAAGACATATTCATTTTTAAACAAATTTTGAATCATTTCTGTATTACTTACCGTCAATCGTGTACAAAAAAATCTATTTCAATGTATATTTTTCTTTTCCCAAACATTTTAACAAAAAAGGTTTCCAAATGTATGAATAATAATTATAAAAATGAAAACAAACAAAGTTTTTTCTACAAATTTTTTGAAAAACATCAAAAACTTCCGTTTCCTTGTAGAAACACCGTATGTTAAAATTTGTGTCCAAAGTGCTTATGTGCTGTAAGTAGTGATGTGAGGTGGAAAATTTTCCGCGGAAACTTTCCCGCTATATTTATCCGGAAAATTTTCCGTTCGAAAAAATTGTCAGTAATCAAGTAACAATTCCTCAGCAATCATAAAATTGGTTGAATTCATGTACACGAATGTAGAAACGTGAAAGATCGTTTAAAGAATCTGAAAATTTTCATGGCTCAGACAATTTTCAGTACTATGTAGGAACAAGTTAAACAATTTTTCATGAATCGAAATATTTTCTGTCTTATATGGAAAAATTGAAGAACTTTTTATGAGTCGGAAAATTTTCATCATTTTGAAGCAAAAAGTAAAACAACTTTTTGTGAATCGGAAAGTTTTATTGCTCTGTAGAAACAAGTGAAAGGAATTTTCATAGATCGGAAAATTTTCATCACTATGTAGAAACAAGTAGAAAAAACTTTTCATAAGTCGGACAGTCTTGGATATTATGTATAGTGATGTTAGGTGGAAAATTTTCACTATATTTAACTGCACATTCAGCTACAAAATTGAATTTCTGTAGAGGACAGTTAGACAGCAACAAATTATAATTTTCCAATTAGCTTTCGGGAACCGGAAAATTTTCTAATATTTCAATTTGGGAAGTAAATTTTACACAGTGTTTCTCTCTCTCTCTTCATCTGCGAGCTCCTTCGTTGCTAAGCAGTTAGCATACGCGCCTTTGGCATGGAAGATCTGGCTTCGATTTCCAGGGGGATCTCATGTAGTTCGGATTTCACGTTAATCAGTTGGTCCCGTCTTATATAGTCTCGCTGCTGAAAGGGACGTTAAACTCAAAATCAACTCAATTCAACTCTTCTCTCTGTGTGTGTGTGTGTGTGTGTGTGTGTGTGTGTGTGTGTGTGTGTGTGTGTGTGTATGCAAAGTGCAGAGAACATGAGTTCGTAGAATACAAATATCCAATTCTATTATTTAAAATTTCAATTTATTAAAAGTCATGAATGTTTTCCGATTCATAAAAACATACTCCACTTATTCCTACATCGTTGTTTAGCCGTAGAATTTATTGGTAATAAGTATTGTCTTACATAGTTTCATGAAGTGAAAATCTAACCATTCATTTCAAGAATGTTTCAAAAACTTCAATGCGTTCTTCCCTCAGAATCCATCTTTGATCTTACAATATTAGATTTCGTCATCAGTTTAATACGCATAAGACGGTTTTCTCAAAGCTTTACTACTTTTATAGATTTACATTCTGCAACATTTATAAATAAGTAGATATAATGAAGAAAGAGAGAGAGAAAAACACTAGGTAAATTTTTACTTCACAACTTGAAACATTAGAAAATTTTCTGGTTCCCGAAATCTAATTGGAAAATTATAATTTGTTGCTGTCTAATTTTCCTCTACAGGAATTGTATATCTCAATGCGCAGTTAAATATAGTGGAAAATTTTCCACCTAACAATCTAACATCACTATACATAATATCCAAAACTGTCCGGATTATGAAAAGTGTTTTCACTTGTTTCTACAACGTAATGAAAATTTTCCGATTCATGAAAATTCCTTACATTTGTTTCTACAGAGCAATAAAACTTTCCGATTCACAAAAAGTTGTTTTACTTTTTGCTTCAAAATGATGAAAATTTTCCGACTCATAAAAAAGTTCTTCAATTTTTCCATACAAGACACAAAATATTTCGATTTATGAAACATTGTTTCACTTGTTCCTACATAGTACTAAAAATTGTCTGAGCCATGAAAATTTTCAGATTCTTTAAACGATCTTTCACTTTTTAACATTTCTATACATAAATTCAATCAATTTTATGAATACTGAGGAATTGTTACTTGATCACTGATATTTAAAAACGGAAAATTTTCCGGAAAAATATGGAAGAAAATTTTTCACCTCACATCACTGCTATACAACGATGTAGGAATAAGTGAAATATGTTTTTATGAATCGGAAAATTTTCCGGAAAATTTTCATCACTGGCTGTAAGGGTTCTTTTATATGTTTCATTGGAACACTGTCAGCGCTTTCGGCAGGTTTGTGTGTGGGATGTACAGTATAAGCAAAATCTTAATATGACTAACGTCTTACCGTCACCCATCCTGCTTAATAGAATGCAATTTGGCTTTTTTTTTTTTTTTTTTTTTTTTAGAAAGAAACATAATCTGGTGGTGCTAGCAGTCTCAGACTGAGGAGTATAGGGACCCGGCAGGAGCTCCACTTGGAAGGCCCCATCTTCCCTTCCCATGTAGCATGTAGGAACCTCACAAAGTACACTAAGTTTCATCTTAGTTTTTTTACGTGTGGTAATGGGGCCCCAGTGTTAGGGATGCGCACGAGACGAGTCGAGGCAGAATTTTCCTGACAAAATTCGAGTCGAGACACAGCTCTTCCAATAGAAAAATATATATTTTTGAATCGAGACATTGCTTTTACAGCACATTTTCGAGACGAGACAATCTCAAATCTTATCTCGTGAGCATCCCTACCCAGGGTGGAAACCTGTTCTGTTTCTTTACGGTTTCAATAACTTGTCAAACGACTAATAGAGGGCCCCACCAGGCCTTTATAAAAGTCAGTCTCATTTTGGCATTTATGGGGCCCCACTACACATTTAGACAATATGATGTTTGGGTTCCATTCTTCATATTGTTGAAATATATTCTTACCAGGCTACAAACAAAGGGCCTCAAACAGGACTTCATGATACTTTAATTTCATTCCAGTAATGGGATTCCAAGACTACATTCAATACTAGGAGCCACCGAACTCTGGAAACGGAACAAACTACAACGACTAACAATGCTCCAACACAGCAGCCATGTTTTATCTTATTTTCCATGTTATTCAATTTTCATTTTTATATATCTAGAGAGGGCCCTGGCAGTGATCCCTGCCCTCCTGCCCTGGCCAGTCCGAGCCTGGGCGCTAATGTACAGTTTAGTTATTTGTGAGGGGTGTAATCAAAGAGTTCGCTACTGCTCAGAAGAAATAAGGCTAATTAAATTAAATTATTACACTTTGTGAGTGCCGGACTATTTTATGACCTACGATATTATGAATATGTTTATCACCATGTAATATTACTTAACCATTTCTAAAATCTTTGAATCATATGACGATACATGACCACGCATGATCATTCAACTGTTTATTTTATGTGCGTGATTGGATTTAAGTGCTATTCTGTCTCCTATTCACTTAAAATATATAATGCGCCACTAAACTGAACCTGAATCTAGCACATTACAAGATACTTGAAAAATGGCAACTCGGATTTCGATCCGTGTCGCAGAATACTAAAACTGGAATTTGATCCGTACCACATGATCTTAAAATTAAAATCTAAGAAAAACTTTTTCTACGTAATCGATATTAGAAAACAACCGAATTGACTTCATAAATGATTTTACAGTTTGCTAAATACGGAAACAAACTTGTGTTTTGTAATCAGTAATTTACATTAAACATGAAGCTGTAAATTTATCAGACCCTTGGATCGACATGTCAAATGCAAATTTTGACTGTATAGTATAAATATTCTTGTCTCTGATATGCAGTCAAGAAAATAGGTGAGAAACAACAATTTATGATTTTTAATTATGAGTAAATCGAATGTTTTAATCTTAGTTTTGGAAACAGCCTCTAAGTAATCAAATGTTAATTACTTAGTCAAAAATTGGAAAGAATTCGATTTAAAAAACAAATAAACATTCAAATGTTGTTTTTGTATACACCTATACTGCACAATTGAATTGATAATTCATGTGATTTTCATGCATAGGTTGATAATCATGATATAACCCTGTCCTTTTCTATGGGAGTTTCTCCAGCGCACCGAACCTCCAATCTTTTACAATGATAAAACACATATCAGTGTGAGTAGGTGTTCATTTCAAATATTACTCACTGACGTTTGCATATGAAAAAAATATATACTCTGTCTCTCTCAGCAAGTTTGGTTGCAAAAGTTGAGCTTGGTTAAAAAATAGTAATAATAATTCCGTGCTACCAACAATACTTCAATGAAACTTGGCAAACATATAGGCTAGGATATAAAGTGGTTTTCGAAGTATCTTTCACGCAGCTACCTAAAACTGAGGTCTCAATAGGGGCGCTGTGATTTTTAAAATAATCGGAAAATTTCGCGAATTTATGGATCATGATCCATGTATCTGTTGTCACTCAAAATCGTGATCCACTTTTAAGACAATGACACACTAATCATGGATCTAAGGTAATTTAGGTGCGAGCCTTTTGAAATAAAAGTTTGCGTTCTCTTTTTTAATTAACTTCAACTAAAAAATAAATAAAAGTTAAATTATTATTGTTATGCACAAGCATTTTAGTCCATTCCTATGTTTCAGTTCAAATGCCAATCAAAGCAAAGACCGCAAATAATTCTATAGAATCAAAATATATCAAGATCCTCTTGTACCAACAGCAAGAGGGCAATTGCACAAAACTCTCATAATACTGATATCTTATAATGAAGGAAAGACTTCTTTGCGCAATAATAAAATTCATGAATACATGCTTATCTTACGGGACCGCGCCAACCTTGTCGTTAACGATCCAAAATGAGATATGTCAAAGCATCTCGGGGTCGATCCCGCCAAGCCTGGACGCCTCAGGAATGTGTCCAGGCTTGTCGTTGGCCAACCTTGTCGTCAGCGACCCAAAATGAGATGTGTCCAAGCTTGTCGGGATCGACCACGACAAGCTTGGACACCCCAGGAATGTGTCCAGGCTTTTCGTCGTCCAACCTTGTCGTCAACAACCCAAAATGAGATGTGTCCAGGATTGTCGGGATCGATCACGACAGGCTTGGATACCTCAGGAATTCGTTCGAGTCTGGCGCAAGAGGATAAATTGAGAAGTGTCCAAGCTTGTCGTTGTCCAAGCTTGTCGTCGTCCAACCTTGTCGTTGTCCAACCTTGTCGGGAGCGACCAAAATTAAGTGTCCAGGCTTGTCGTCGTCCAACCTTGTCTGCGTCCCTTATCTTACATTAGAGCCTGAATCCGTACTGTTAAATATATTGTATTACCGTTGCAGATTAGTATTTTGGTGAAAAAAATTGAAAAAAAAAACACCTACCCCGTGGGAGTGAGCGAAAAATTTGGCAAATTGAGCAGACAATTTTTTCTTCTTTCTGGTAGCTTCCCTAAATGTCACATACACCAAGTTTTAAATTAAATTTAAACAATACAGATAAAGTTGCAATTAAATCGTTATAATATATTATTGTATAGTTCCCTCGTGGCTATATGGTTAGCGCACACGTCTTCTGGGCGGGAGCTCATGTGGTTCGGGTACCATGTTGAGTTGTAAGTCCATGTCTCATATAGACTTGGTGCTAAAAGGGGACGCTAAATTCCAATCCAGCCAATATTATGGGACGTTCAAAGTACAAGAGAATCAAGTTTAATTGCGAAGGTTGTGAGAAAAAAAGACATGAAGTTTGTGTGGTTTACTTAAAGTACTTTGAAAAGTTAAGACTGTTTTTTACGTTATAAGAGAGGCTTACAATATGTGGATGAGAATATTTTATTTACATAAAAAAAGAAAGAAAACAGATAGACGTCTTAAATATGAAATACGTATGTCCAGAATGACCAAAAATGAACTTGGTTCACTTGTGCACGTTTAGTACTATACCACATTACTATAGACAGGGGTAAAAGTAGATCTGAAAAAGTAGGGGAACGCATGATGTCACGCCGTCCCCTGTGCCTATCTTTGCCTATTGTAATTTTATAGGAAGTGGAGGGACGCATAGATATTTTTTGGAAGTGGGAAGACAACGTCCCCCGCACTCCCCTCACTTTTACCCCTGATTGTAGAAATACACAAGTATTAATACTCAAATCTAAATATGGTTACAATCCTTATCTTATTTTGAAATAATTAACTTGAAACAATAGAGTTTTTAATTTGCAATTAAATCGTTACAACAGGCTTTACATCGGCAAATTGTCTGCATTCTAGTGACATCTACTGGTGTCAGGCAACGCAAAGAGATACCTATTAGCGTAACTGTTTACTATTAGGAGTTAACGTGATGCATTGACATGTTTGTGTTTTATAAATAGGAGTTGTTTCATTCAAGAGCATTGAGTAAACAATCAACATCGAATAATAGCAGGAAAGCTAAACTTGATAGATCAGCTCTGGTAAAAATAATTACTTTATATATAAATGAATTTTTTATAAATGTTATTTATACTTGTAATATCTTAGAAAAATATCATTGCATTTGCCCCCTTAAAATTACAAATGATCTCGATGTATAATGTAAATAATTATATGGTGAGTTTGTTTCGAAATACAATAGTTATTGACAATGATAGTAACAGTACAATAAGAGTACAATGTATATGGGTATTTAGAAATCTTTGATGTTATTGCTCTAAGTGTAATCTGTGAGTAGGAAATAGATATATGGAATTTGGATTTATATTGATACTCTCATGAGGATATGGAATTTAGTGGAATAAATACATGAATAGTAATCAGTGCATTTATGTTTGTTGGTGTAAAAGCATTTAGGCATAACAAGTTAGATAAGATGTTCTATTGGATTTGACAACAACAAAATTGATAATATAGGCCTATATTCATGCCATGGAACAATACATATACACGCCATGGACATACACAAACATAAAAATATAAAAATGGATGTATATGTGTTCGTGTATGTTTCACTATAATTCTAGAACACCTGGAGCAATTTTAATAAAATTTCGTACACATATTACTTGGAGCTGGGAGTCTGGAAAAGAGTACTGTCGGGATAAGACTTCCTTGTGCACTTAGAGGGGAGTGATAGGGGAGACCGACCAATATTAGTATCGAATTCATAGTTATCGGGATCCATGAGCTGATTGGTGATAGTTTCGACGCCCTTTAAGCACAAGATCAGCCCCCCAGTAAGGGCAACATTCCCTAGGACACTCAGGGGGAGTAGAAGAGGTGACATACAAAAATGATCAAAAACATCCGATATTAGTGTTGAATTCATAGTTTCCGGGGTTCCTAAGTTGATTGGTGACACTTTTGGTGACTGTCAGATATGATTTAATGATTTATTAAATATACTGGAGTGTCAAAACTGGATCTGTGCTAACTATCTTCCAATGTTTCAAATCCAATAGAACATCTTATCTAACTTGTTATGCCTAAATGCTTTTACACCAACAAACATAAATGCACTGATTACTATTCATGTATTTATTCCACTAAATTCCATATCCTCATGAGAGTATCAATATAAATCCAAATTCCATATATCTATTTCCTACTCACAGATTACACTTAGAGCAATAACATCAAAGATTTCTAAATACCCATATACATTGTACTCTTATTGAAATCCATCTTAATATGATAATTTGTTTACACAGTCTCATCCCTAGCAACTAACATTCATGTCTAGGCATGTGCCAACTTCTATAACCTTTGTTATCCATACTCCATAGCCTCATTCCCAACACTCTCCCCCTTTCCATAAATTGAGACAAACTTGATTACCACAAAAAAGTATTATTATTATACCGAACAACTTAACCTAATTCAGATTATAAGAACAAATATGTGGATAACTCACGTAAACTAGTTTCTTTCGAATATACTATTCCTAATCACAATTAATTAAGACCGTTGCATTTTTATCTAAGATTCTGTTTCACTCAAATCGTTTACAGATCATCATTAGTTCCTTTCTTCTTTTTCTTACCGACCGTCATTAATTGATTCATTAAATACTTAATCTGATTCTTCATCTTCACTTGATTCTCAATTATTAACCCAAGTTGATCCTCCATTTTCAATCCACTAATTGCTTTTTCAATCCCACTTCTCTCTTCCACTTCCTGCCCTCTATAATCCATATTCTTGCCTTCTGATTGTTTGAGAAATTTTGTCTTCCATCTCTTATCATCCAGGTAAGATTTAGTTGCCGATAATTTTGGTTTGGTACCGTTTACTTCTTCTGATGTAGAAGGTGATCTTGGAAAGGAGTCTGTAGCCTTAGGGCTAGAAATATACAGTTGAGCCAAATCTCCAAAAATTATGCTAGGTGAACTATTTTTAAGTTCATCTTCACACGTATTTTCACCATTAGCCTCATCCACAGATATCGTATCCAATCTTATGATGTTAGCCAAAGTATTTAATTCGTCCAGCTGTTGTTTATCCGTATTATCGTCCACTTTAATCGCCTCCATAATTGATATCGGTGGCTTTTGATTATCTTTAGAATATGGAACAGTGCCAGATTGACAAACTCGAGCGAAATGGTTTTTGCGATTGCAATTGATGCATTGTTTTCCCCAAGCTGGACAATTTCCTTTCCTATGCTGTCCTCCACAAAACTTACAATGACGTATGATAATAGGTAATGCTTCGGTAGATGAGACTGTAACTTGTCTTTGGTTCATCCTTCTGTGAAATACCTTGTCCTCTTCCTGATGTATAACATTGCAATATGAATTTGATGACGATTTAAACATTAGCAATTGTTTCTCCGTACTGTCCATTGTTTGTGCTATCTCTATTGCTTTTTGGAAAGTGAGATTCTCAGTATTCAATAATTTCCGTCTAATTGCTTCATCACCAATACCAAAAACAAATTGGTCCCTTAAATTATCCTCTAAGCAACATTTATAATCACAGTAAGCTGATTGTTTTTTCAGTTCCAGAACAAAGGAAGGTATAGATTGGCATTGTTTCTGTTTAATGGAATGAAATTTATACCTTTCAGAAATAACATTAACTTTTGCAGCATAATGTTCTTTCATAACTTTTACAATATCCTGATAAGATCTACTGGAGGGTGATTCAGGCCAACAAATATTGCATAACTCTTCGTATGCTTCTGTTCCCATGACTGTAAACAAAGTGGATATTTTCCTATCGTCAGGTATTTGTGCAGCAATGCACATGTGTTCGAATCTTTCGATATACGATTGAAGTCTATCATTTTGGATATCCAGAGGTGGAAAACTAGGGATTGCCGACATCTTCACAGCTTTAAGCGTAAATTCTTTGATTCGACTGCGCCAAAATGTCAGATATGATTTAATGATTTATTAAATATACTGGAGTGTCAAAACTGGATCTGTGCTAACTATCTTCCAATGTTTCAAATCCAATAGAACATCTTATCTAACTTGTTATGCCTAAATGCTTTTACACCAACAAACATAAATGCACTGATTACTATTCATATATTTATTCCACTAAATTCCATATCCTCATGAGAGTATCAATATAAATCCAAATTCCATATATCTATTTCCTACTCACAGATTACACTTAGAGCAATAACATCAAAGATTTCTAAATACCCATATACATTGTACTCTTTTTGAAATCCATCTTAATATGATAATTTGTTTACACAGTCTCATCCCTAGCAACTAACATTCATGTCTAGGCATGTGCCAACTTCTTTAACCTTTGTTATCCATACTCCATAGCCTCATTCCCAACAGTGACCTTAAGTTCAGATTGAGCTACCATTTCTGGTAAGACCTCACTACCACTACTAGAGGGAGGGGAAGCGGAGACATATAAATGATCGAAAAAGACTGATATTAATGTCGAACACATAGTTTTCCGGGTCAGGAAAACGTCTGATCGTTTGAAATGACTTTTGGAAGATAGTTTGTACCCACTTCAACCTGGGTTGTTTAAATCATATCAATTTGACTAAAGGAGTATTATGCGAGGGTTGAGTGTTTCAATATGTATGTCAAAAGTAGAGTATATTCTGTATTTTCATCATTACACCTTCAATGAGATTAATATTCTAAGGAGGAAGGGGCCGTATTTCCACATATCTATTCTACCTGTGCGAAGAACGGGCACTTCAGCCAGTATAAAAATAATAATAAGGGAACTCTCAAACTCAGGGGGGACGGCAATTGCTCGCCTTGCTCTTCCCAAATTACGCCCCTGCTGTGAGAGGGCACGCCTAGGTTCCGGTCCGGTCCGTATAGGCGAAAAGACCAGTGTTGTTTTTGTTTTCCATATTTATTTAGCCTAGTTTTAGGAACAGCACATACAGTACCTACTAAACTGGATTTCCGTCACATGCTAAGAGCATACTAGTTTCGAATACCTCCACAGTAGCGCTGTGTCCAGTCCTCATTTTAGCTCTAACTTCAAACTCATTGTAAAGTGCTGCTATCTTTTGCTTTCCAGGAGAACCCGTTCCGACGCAGGATCTGTGAAGTATTCTCAGTGGATGGTTCAGGCAATCTTACTTTTGAAGATTTTCTGGATTTGCTTTCTGTGTTCAGTGAGCAAGCTCCACGGAAAATCAAGGTGTTCTACGCTTTCAAAATTTATGGTGAGTGCCTCGGGGAATGTTTACCTAACATGAGAAGGAGGGAAAAAGGGATAAAGAGAAATGGGAAATGGAAACAGATTCATAAAACGAAATCGGATTCGTGACAGTGATATCTTTTGCTGTTATTTGCGACTTAGCTTTTTTTTTAAAAAAAAAAATCTTCACCTTCCTTCAGGAACCTGTCTATTCTAAAATTGTGCCACACCACTACAAAACCTAGAATGAAAAGAAAAAAATCTACTTTAGACAAAATAAATAAATAATCAGCTAGATAGTGTGGAAAAGGATTTTTTATCAGATTAAGAATCTGTATGGGAAAATTACTCTGGGATTGAGCTGCTTGAAAACGCAACTAAATTGTATACCATGAATATTCGAATTGCATAATAATAATTTAGTCTTCATGTTTTTTCTAGACATTTTCAAACACACATTTTAAGGTTAACTGAAACTTTTCTTGTTGAAGGTTTTACTCTAGATTGTCAATTTTAGCTTAACAGGAATACCGGGCTAAACAAGTTGTATATGTGATCCTATGTTTCATCCTCGGGTAGTTCTAACTTATCTGTTTCGAAAAGTGACAGACCTAATTGTACAGTATTAAAATAATTATTAGACTTTAGTCCTATATAATTTTCCAATGGTTAAAAAAGGGGTTAATTTGTTATTAAAATTATCTACTTAAGTGTAGAAAATTTGATCAGTTGAGAAAGAAATAGCGTTAGGCGTTTGCCATATTCTCAATACGAAATTTACAGATGAGCCAATAGCAAAAATTTATTCGGAATCTTTTGTTAGCAAGTATAACCGCCACCAGGTTATAGAAGGATTTTTTGTGGACACTCTGTATATTTCGTAAAGACAGTGATCATTATTTTCGATTTATACTTTATTCTGCAACACATATAAGTTCTTCCTTTGGTGGGAATTGCTTCTTTCCCACACAAGTAGACAAAGAAGTCTTTCATCGTTTTCTCATATGTATATATATATATTTAAAACATTGCTTTTAGTGAGAACATTTCAGTTAGTCAGATGTTCCTACTGGATACGAAACACCGGAATTTGAGCCTCAGTTAGTGACTGATATTCCTAGTGTAAACAAAACATTGGAATTGGAACCTGAGCTAGAGACTAACACTCCTAATGAAAAGGAAACGCAGAAATCTGAATTCCAACCAGAGACAGGTATTCTCAACCAACCTCGTAACAAATCTGACAATGATCTTATTCATTCAGAATCAGGTGACACCGCTTGTAGTACTGGTAGTAGTGAAAATTACGAACATATGATTGTAGACGACAGAGGTCGTAAGCGCACAAACCACAAAGAGAAAAAGCGTAAACGAAGTTATAGTTGTAGCAATAAGCAAAGATACCAAGACCAGATGTTAAACAATACAAAATTTAAAGGGAATCAGAACCAAGATCGCACACGAAAAAATAACAGATACAAAAGACAGATAAAGAATAACAGATAAAGAAGTCGTAAATCACGGCTACGTAACCTGAGTTACCACAAACGAGAGAGGAACCGCAACTTGTGTAACAACATTAAGCATAGATTTGTACATAGAGGTAACCGCTGTAGGAATAGACGAACAAACCGTAATTATCAAAGTAGAAATAGTAATCATGGGAAAAGAAAAAAAGGGGTAACCAAAACATTGTATATTGATACAAATTTTTCTTACAGGGAAGCGACGTATTTCTTTTAGTCTCGGTTCAGACGTGCAGAAAAGTCTGTTGCGGGCCCGCAACAGAAAACTCTGTTGCGGACCCGCGCGAGCCGGAAATACATTGGTTTTTATCATTCATGCCACACGTGCAGACTTTCCCGCACGACTCTGCTGCGGGCCCGCAGCGGGCGAAAATTGAGTTGCGGGGACTGCTGGCTCGCAGCGAGTCCGCACAGGTGTTGCGGGTCGGAAAACCATTGCTGGCAATGAGGCAAGCCACACGTGCAGACTTTCCCGCGCCCGCAGAAATGGAAAGCGAAGAACTGAATGAAGAACTATTCATTAACGAAATACAAAAGTATCACGAGATATGGAATTTAAAGTGCGAAATGTATAGAGATAGAAATAATAATAATAATAATAATAATAATAATAATAATAATAATAATAATAATAATAATAATAATAATAATAATAAAACGAGATGCATGGAATAAGGTGTGTGAAACCTTATGTGAGAAATTTAATGTAAAAACAGAAGAAGAAAAAACAGCATTGGTATGCATGTATTATTATTACTTTTCAATGTAAAAATCTAATATTCATGTAGTATTTACACTTGATTTTCGTCGAGCGTCCCTTTCCAACAGCGAGGCTATGAATACTTTTTTGTGATAACAATAAACAAATACGCTTTGAGAACAAGCCTTTATTGTTAATACAGTTTCTTTGATAAGATTTCTTGTCACTCACTCCGGAATGAACCGACTGTTTATAACGTACGTTGCATTATACTTTAGGTCAAGGTCACGTATTATATAGCCTCTGTGCTCAAAAAGGACGCTGAAGTCCAAAACAACCATCAACATAATAGCAGAACAGAAAAGAAAGAAAAAAACATCGTTTTTCGGCTGACGATTGTTGTCTTTATTTGTTAATGTACTATTTTTTTAAAAAAAAAATAGAGTTAACACGAAAATTGTTGAACATCAGGGCACTGATGTGGTTAAAAAATAAAAAGCATGCTCGATATGTAACAGAAATATTTGTGTTTCTCGTACAATTCATAATATTGTGCACGTCGTTGCTATTCTAGAGATAACAACTGAATGTTTTCTTACATAAAGAACAACCTAAACAAAGTTATCTTGCCATAGAACTCTACCTCTGTCGCTTACAAAATAATCAACCCATCTGTTTCTGCTTCCGTTTGCTGCATTGCCTCCTTGTGGTGTGCTACACGTATTGGGGATTTCCTCAAAACCTTCTATCGTTAAATGTCACAATTATAAAAATGTTTCCTTTTTCTCACCTTAGAAATGGATTATTCGGAAACACTAAATCCATTATTTTTATTTAAGAGTTTACATTAAGAATTTCACATCTCCAATCTAAGCGAGTCCTCATTGAACGCTTTCTCAATATATAACGGGAAATGTCACTACTATAGGAATGAAATGAAATCCTTGAGTTTTACGTCGCACGATTATACCGGGTAGGCTAAAGGAAATGATGATGATAAATGAATGAAATGGTGCAATGAATAAAGTGGAAGGAAACGGGAGAACCCCGAGAAAACTCACGTACAATGGTGCTTCTCGCACCACAAAGCCCACTTGACGCAAGCTGGGATCGAACCAGAGGTGGACACTCTATCACTGAGCCACCGGACCCCACTACTATAGAAATCCCCCATCTTCCCTTCAAGAGAAAATTTTCAAAGACGCTGAAACCTGTGCTCCATTATTTTTATTATGAGTTTACATGGCGAATTTTATATCTCTAATTGAAACGAATTCTCACATTCGGTAATTTTTGAATAAATAAAGGGAAATTTTACTATTATTGAAACGCCCCCTCTTGAGCGGGATATTCGGGAAGTCTAAAAAATGTCTAATTTTTAATTTAAAGCCACCAACTATGTCAAAAAATCGAAATTAGTCACGCAATTGTTAAACTATGCCAGTGGCCACTAATAACATTTGAAAATATCAATGAATAGGTCTCCGAATGTTTAACTTTCTGTGCTCGTACAAATGATAATTAGTTAACATAATTAACTTACCTTAATGTAACAGCCAGAGCTCCTCCGTGGCCAAGCGGTTAGCGTACACGCCTTTGGCGTGGGAGGCGCGGGTTCAATTCCCGTCGGGACTTCATATGGTTCGGATTCCACGTTAATCAGTAGGACCACGTCTCATATAGCCTCGCTGCTGAACGGAACGTTAAACTCAAAATCAACTCATTAATGTAACAGCCAACATTTCAATTGGTGGTATCGCAAGTCTCATGAAAGTATCTTCTGCTTTAATTTTATCACTTATTTTCGATAAGAATTCATTAAATGAAGTGATGCTCATGCGAAAATAATTAAAGAACTTTTCTTCGTCATTGTGCAAATCAATAAACATGGAAGAAAATTCACCTTTCAAGCAGTCGTGAGCTTACGTACGGATGAACCCAGTATCGTCTCTGTTTCTTGCTTAGGATTTTACTGGCTAAGTGTACAAAAACAGCACGTTTTCTTCTTTCAATTTCTATCTTTATTTAACTGCAGCTGAAAATAAATGAGCTCTTTTCTATGTCTATGTGAAGTGGTTGGGCTGAGACGCCCGCACGAGAGACAACAAATAAAATGTACGTGTTGTCCTACCTGCAGCAGACTCGTGCGGGCGTCTCAGCCCAACCACTTCACATAGACATAGAAAAGAGCTGATTTTATTTTCAGCTGCAGGTAAATAAAGATAAAAATTGAAAGAAGAAAACGTGCTGTTTTCGTACACTTAGCCAGTAAAATCCTAAGGAAGAAACAGAGACGATACTGGGTTCGTCCGTACGAAAGCTCACGACTGCTTAAAGGTGAATTTTCTTCCATGTTTATCGAATTGCGCAATGACGAAGAAATGTTCTTTAATTATTTTCGCATGAGCATCACTTCATGTGATGAACTCTTATAGAAAATAAGTGATAAAATTAAAGCAGAAGATGCTTTCATGAGACTAGCGATACCACCAATTGAAATGTTGGCTGTTACATTAATGAGTTGATTTTGAGTTTAACGTTCCGTTCAGCAGCGAGGCTATATGAGACGTGGTCCTACTGATTAACGTGGAATCCGAACCATACGAGGTCCCGACGGGAATTGAACCCGCGCCTCCCACGCCAAAGGCGTGTACGCCAACCGCTTAGCCACGGAGAAGCTCTGGCTGTTACATTAAGGTAAGTTAATTATGTTAACTAATTATCATTTGTAAGAGCACAGAAAGTTAAACATTCGGAGACCTATTCATTGACATTTTCAAATGTTATTAGCGGCCATTGGCATAGTTTAACAATTGCGTGACTAATTTCGATTTTTTGACATAGTTGGTGGCTTTAAATTAAAAATTAGACATTTTTTTAGACTTCCCGAATATCCCGCTCAAGAGGAGGAGTTTCAATAATAGTAAAATTTCCCTTTATTTATTCAAAAATTACCGAATGTGAGAATTCGTTTCAATTAGAGATATAAAATTCGCCATGTAAACTCATAATAAAAATAATGGAGCACAGGTTTCAGTGTCTTTGAAAATTTTCTCTTGAAGGGGAGATGGGGGATTTCTATAGTAGTGGGGTCCGGTGGCTCAGTGATAGAGTGTCCACTTCTGGTTCGATTCCAGCTTGCGCCAAGTGGGCTTTGTGGTGCGAGAAGCACCATTGTACGTGAGTTTTCTCGGGGTTCTCCCGTTTCCTTCTACTTTATTCATTGCACCATTTCATTAATTTATCATCATCATTTCCTTTAGCCTACCCGGTATAAGCGTGCGACGTAAAACTCAAGGATTTCATTTCATTCCTATAGTATTGACATTTCCCGTTATGTATTGAGAAAACGTTCAATATGAGGACTCGCTTAGATTGGAGATGTGAAATTCTTAATGTAAACTCTTAAATAATGGATTTAGTGTTTCCGAATAATCCATGTCTAAGGCGAGAAAAAGGAAACATTTTTATAATTGTGACATTTAACGATAGATGGTTTTGAGGAAATCCCCAATACGTGTAGCACACCACAAGGAGGCAATGCAGCAAACGGAAGCAGAAACAGATGGGTTGATTATTTTGTAAGCGACAGAGGTAGAGTTCTATGGCAAGATAACTTTGTTTAGGTTCTTCTTTATGTAAGAAAACATTCAGTTGTTATCTCTAGAATAGTAACGACGTGCACAATATTATGAATTGTACGAGAAACACAAATATTTCTGTTACATATTGAGCATGCTTTTTATTTTTTAACCACATGAGTGCCCTGATGTTCAACAATTTTCGTGCTAACTCTATTTAAAAAAAATAGTACATTAACAAATAAAAACAACAATCGTCAGCCGAAAAACGATGTTTTTTCTTTGTTTTCTGTTCTGCTATTATGTTGGTTGTTTTGGACTTCAGCGTCCTTTTTGAGCACAGAGGCTATATAATACGTGACCTTGACCTAAAGTATAATGCAACGTACGTTATAAACAGTCGGTTCATTCCGGAGTGAGTTGCAAGAAATCTTATCAAAGAAACTGTATTAACAATAAAGGCTTGTTCTCCAAGCGTATTTGTTTATTGTTATCACAAAAAAGTATTCATAGCCTCGCTGCTGGAAAGGGACGCTCGACGAAAATCAAGTGTAAATACTACATGAATATTAGATTTTTACATTGAAAAGTAATAATAATACATACATACCAATGCTGTTTTTTTCTTCTTCTGTTTTTACATTAAATTTCTCACATAAGGTTTCACACACCTTATTCCATGCATCTCGTTTTTATTATTATTATTATTATTATTATTATTATTATTATTATTATTATTATTATTATTATTATTATTATTATTATTATTATTATTTCTGTCTCTATACATTTCACACTTTAAATTTCATATCTCGTGATACTTTTGTATTTCGTTAATGAATAGTTCTTCATTCAGTTCTTCGCTTTCCATTTCTGCGGGCGCGGGAAAGTCTGCACGTGTGGCTTGCCTCATTGCCAGCAATGGTTTTCCGACCCGCAACACCTGTGCGGACTCGCTGCGAGCCAGCAGTCCCCGCAACTCAATTTTCGCCCGCTGCGGGCCCGCAGCAGAGTCGTGCGGGAAAGTCTGCACGTGTGGCATGAATGATAAGAACCAATGTATTTCCGGCTCGCGCGGGTCCGCAACAGAGTTTTCTGTTGCGGGCCCGCAACAGACTTTTCTGCACGTCTGAACCGAGACTTAGTCTTTCTTTCAACTTACATGTATTCATTTTTCTTCCTTTTTGCTTTTAGTTTTTGATCAGAACACCTGGGTACGAAAAGAGAACTATACATTGTTTATTTTTTTAAAAAAAAAAAACATTTTTGCTTCTAGCTTTTACCTGTTCAGCAAAGAGCAGATAACACGTTTTTCTTTCTTTATTTTTATAAGATAATCGCTGCATTTTCGACCATCTGTTTGTCGACGGATAATGCGCGACACACAGCTGATTCATTCTTTTCTTTTCGCTGTCTTTGCTCACTGCCGTACCTCATACATCAAACTATTTATCAATGTTGCAAACCTTATTAATAATTTACTTTTAGTTAATGTCATTATTTTTTTAGATGTTTTAATTTAGGATTTTAGTTAAAACGCATTCTACATACGTAGGGGAATTGCATTTTCAAAAGCAATTCGAGCTAGTAGCGCAGCTCCGTACCTCAGCCAGTGGGAAGATGTTTTGGTCTTATAATATATTGTTATTAAATGTTTTAAATTTTAAAATTCTTTTTAGAATCCCTTCCCACTTTCCAAATTCTTAAACATGTTATCACACGTATGACTCACAATTAGTTTGATTTCCTTTTAAGAAAAGGAGAATGTATAGATAAGAAAAAATTTAGTTGTTAATTATATATACCGTATATTTTTATATTGGTCATTAAAACTTAGTACGTAATCTCATGCGTAGAATATGAAATTTTACACTTATAATCAATGTTAAATTTCTTTTTCACTGTTAATCTTAGATTTGCGTTTTCATTTTAATAGTAACCCTTAACTAAGTATGCGTATTCTTAGATTAAACTCTTTCAGTATATTTTATCGTTTAGTAATATTCTAGTGAACATTTTAGTGTTTATGAATCGTAACTATATTGTGTACTTGTATACTAATGTGTTGTAATGTTTATTTTTTATTTTAATTCTCAGAAAACTATATTTTAATCACAGTATGTCCCAAAACTATTTGGAATTTATTAGTAAGATTGTTATCGTTATGCAGGATTTTTTAAATCAACATGGCCAAAGGTTTTGGAATACAAATCTTTAGGTGTCAGCCATACTACCAATGACGGATGATTTTCTTCAAAAATCGACATGGCCCATTATTTATGAGGTTTCAGCCGTCTCAGAGATATCGATATAGATCCCGGAAAACAAACTTATTTTCTTTCTTCCCAACAGCATGAAGCCATAACGTTTTATGAAAATTGCTTTCTATTATTTCGTATGCTCGATGACTGAATTTTAATGTGTCAATAAAACCATTTTGAATATTTGTAGCGAAGATGCCTAAGGAAGCTTATTACAGCCGTTTTGTAGGGAACTTAATTTTTTATGTTTCAGGCCGGCCAGAAAGTTGTAATGTCGTTGACTATATTTTTGTGTTTGTATCCCATGTTTTTCTTTTAATTGGTCTCATGCATTTTGTCTTATAGAGACGTATCTTTACGATGCTACGAAAGCAGTTGTATTTTGTGTGTTTACACATCCTTTTCTAGGTGGAAGACACGTTATGTTCCAGGGAACATACGCGTAGTTTACTGAATATTAATGTTTATATTTTTTTGTTTTGTACAGAAACATTTTATAAGTGCCTATGGTTGCAGGCCTTTTCACGTTTCTAGTTTTGCCTCGATGACATATTTTGTGTGTAAGTACGTGTAGTATTACACATTTTTCCCACCTATAGTTTTGGTCAATTCATGGCATAATAATAACCGTTTATTTTCAGGAATGTTTGGACGAGTGAGTCAACTTCCTTGATTTAGACCTTTGAAAAACTTGGATCAACACTGTATAGTTTTCAACGCTTTATTAATAAGTTCTTTTGCAGATAGTAGCCACCTATTCTGGTAATCCTACAATGTTTACGTTTTTGGAAGTGAACAACAATTATAAATAGCCCTTTTTCAGGTGAAAAACCATTCAACGTTTATACACGTAAGTCTCACACCATCTGACAGTGTTGCCAACTAACTGATTTTAAATTTTTGGTGAAAAACCTAATTTTATTCATATGTCACTAGACGGCCAAGGGTTCTCAACCTGTCTACGTGTGCACTTAACAGATCGTTCCCTTCCAGACACCAAATCTATATCCGCCACCAGGTTATAGAAGGATTTTTTTGTGGACACTCTGTATATTTCGAAAAGACAGTGATCATTATTTTCGATTTATACTTTATTCTGCAACGCATATAAGTTCTTCCTTTGGTGGGAATTGCTTCTTTCCCACACAAGTGGACAAAGAAGTCTTTCATCGTTTTCTCATATATATATATATATATATATATATATATATATATATATATATATATATATATTTAGAACATTGCTTTTAGTGAGAACATTTCAGTTAGTGACGAACCATTTCAGTGTTTCTCCCTGACTTATTATATGCACAGTATATATTCTGCAGTTATTTGGAACTGAATTAAGTGTTTTCTTTAATCGCTTATGGAAATATTGCAGTAGTTTAGAGAAATACGGGCTGACCAGATGTTCTAGTGACCAAAGTGGCACCAACTGCGTTGTTTCGTAGCTCGTTATCTGTACTTTCTCACGCCAGAGTTATCGCCGTGTCTAGTGCATTATAGGCAGTTGACTAAAATTAACATAAATTATTTTCCGTATTCTGTTTGTATGTGTATACAGGTGAGTTAACTGAGTGATTTTTAAAATGAACTGCCAACCCTCTTTAATTGACCACTGCAGCCCGTACCTTGAGCTTTGGTGCTCAGAGAGTTTGACTCCGGTCTTGTACGCAGCCACTACGCACGTTGCGTCGGGAACCAAGTACGATTGTGTGTTAAGGGGCACAAGTTATTAGCCGGTGAAGGACGTTTTCTTACGGCTAGCCCCCAACTAGTGAGGGCCCAGGTCCGCAGACCTTGTGCGTTTAAAACGTTATACACGCGCGCTCCAACATCAGCGTTCTACTTCTTTTTTTTATTTTGCTGAAGAATCACCTTTACGCTTCAGGATTGTTCGGCGCCGCAACTGGATTCATCGTGGGACGATCCAGACAACTTTTCCCCAGTGCTAATCCCCCAAGTGCGTCAATGGTGTGAGAGAAGCATTTGTCGTGAAACCTAGGGCTCGGGGCAACAAGTGGACAAGCCACACTTTTGTGAAAATCCATCGTGTCGGAATCTGACGAAATATATTTTTAAAAATGTAGATATACTTGATATATATATATATATATATATATATATATATATATATATATATATATATATATATAAGGGCTATATTGCCTTAAAAGGGCAAAGTGTGATTTCAGTGACGAAAATTATTATACATATTCAGTGTTCAGTGTTGTGTTAATTCCTCTTCGCTATTTTTTAAATATATATAATAGTGTTCTAATAAATAAGTATAGTGTTATTTAATCCAGTGTGTTTTCGTTTGTTTGTATGAGTGATGTTTGTGTGCGTTATGGTCTGGATGACCGTCTGATCGTCCGTGAGGTTTTTGAGACGAGACACCCGAACCTCTCGGCGCCTAATGCTCGTCTCATCATTGAGACCGACGAGCGATTTGGGAACAATTTGTAACTCTTCTTGGAGAGGTCCTTCATCGTCCTGTCCAGGTAAGTTCCAGTCTCAGGAGAATACTTATTGGTAGGACCACGAACCACGAACAGCGACCAGATTACACGGATTGGTTACAGATAAATGTTCACCCAAAAAAGACCTCGAACTCAGAATGGTTACACAAGTAACTGGAAGGGTGTATCAAGGCCTCGAAATTCATTGGAAGTATATGGACTAAATAATTAGTTGACGTTACAGCGACTTGTATTACTTACCACGAGTTTAAAGGAATCTCAATTTTGTCCTCCGATTACACTGTGTAGACCAGAAGTCTCCAAACTACGACCAGCCACAGTTTATTTTGATTAATTAAATTCTAAAATTTACTAAGTAAATCATTCAAAATAGTAATCAAATGTTTTTATACGACCAATTACGAAACATAGTAACTGACATGCGTAATGAAATTGAGTATTGTACCTCTAATTAAAGATATGAGATTTATAACAAAAACTTTCAATAAGTAACATACGTAGATAATTTACATAATGAAATTAAACATTATAGTTACGATTCATGAGATTTGTGTAGCTGTAAGTTTCCATTGACAATTGTTTGCAGTTGTGGACCAAATTTACTAGTGGAAATTATCAGCAGCGACTTCAAATGCTTATCAGTTAACTTGGATCAGTAAATAATTTTTGTGGATTTCATTTCAGAAAATATTTTTTTTCACACATAAGTAGAACCGAAAGTGTAAAAAAACCAGGAGAAAATTTACGCAATTGATCAAACTGTGTTAGTGAAAGACATAAAATTCCAGCCACCATGAATTTGAATATACATAAAAATATAGCTACATTGCAAATCAATCGTTTCCATTTGAAGTTCTGGAGTAAGAGTTTCTATATCGGCGTCAAAAGAATTTTGAAAAATCTTTGTCATTTGCATCAAAATCGGAAAAACGAAATTCAAACTTTATTTTTAATGTACCCAAAGCTTTAATTGCAAAATTTATCGCAAATGAAGTCCCAGTTTGCTGACTGAATGTTTGACATGTATTAAAATGCTTGAAACACTTTTTAAATTGAGATTAAAACACAACTTCTTTCTGTCGAAAGGAGTTGATGTGAGTGTATAAATCAGACAGAAACTGTTTCTTTTCTCCTTGTACTTTTAAATTAAGGTCATTCATATGTTGAGTTAAATCTGTATAAAATGATAACTTCCATAACCATTTATTGTTGTGTAACTCAACCAGAGGAAGATTTTTTCATTCAAGAAAATTTCGATTATTGTTCGGAGCTCAAACAAAAAACTAGCTATTTTTTTTCGCGGCTAAACCAGGATACTGCGGTATAGTATGGTAAGTCACCTCCTCCAATTTCTTTAATAAACTTGAGGAATTGACGATGACAGCGCATAACAACTGATATGTAATTAACAGCTGACATGACTGACTTGAAAACTTCTAGTAGGCCTACGTCCAAGAATTTTCAGCACAAAGACTGTTGGTAAGTGGTATAATTTATATACGATTAAAGGTTTTGAACCATCGTAAACTGGGTATACTTTGGCCCTTTTTTTTTAATTTTCAAACTTCCCATTCTAATATCTCCTAATATTAGGGGGGTAATTTAATGACATTTCTCCTTGTTAAAATGCAATCCTTTGGCTTTCTTTTGAAAACAGTAAATAATCAGTGTAACCAAGAGTGATTATTATAGTTTCAATTTTTTGATGCCATGCTAGATTTTTCATGGTTGGGGTAACTTTAGTCCATTTGTCAAAATGACTAATTAATACACGAAAGTATTATTGTGACACTGTATTTCAGAAACAGAAGAGAAGAACAGGATATTATAAACACATTGGTGAATATTATCAATGTTTTTACTCATTTTAAATCGAACGAGAAATATCCTTCAATGAAGATATTTGTATTCTACTTGGGTGAATGAGAAACATCAATAAAAGAACGCTACAAATTTGTGAATACGCAACTTAATGCCTGTATTGCAAACATAGGTGTGAAATCACTTTACTCAATTTAGAGGCAAACAAAAATATCGTTCAATGAAAATCTCTCTAAGTGGATGAATACTTAACATCCAAAAATAAGAGCGCCATATTCTTCATTGCGGTAGAGTACTTTACCGGTACCATACTGCTCAGTATTAGGAAGAAAATTCTTGCAATTCAGGCACTGTATAATGCCCTCGTTTAGAAGCTAGTGGGGTTAATCTTCCTTATTGCATCGTACACCTGTACACCATTTCATCTTTAATATTGGACCATTTCCAACACTTAGAAAGTATGGGCCAATGTTGCCCCCAAAATTGGGCCAATGTTACCCCACGCAATTAAACGCTTGATAATTTGTACGTAATTGAACAAACATTTAAGGCGTTAGCTTATTAATATTCGCTAATGAACATGTTTTTATATTCTACTTACTTGTGCATTCAGGATACGTCACTTTCATGCAATGAACAAAAGTTGTGGAACTTGAAATATAATAAATGTTTACTTGCTAACAATTGCTAGCATTTTGCTTCCTACGTTCCGGAAATAAATCACTAGCGTCAATATTCATGTGTTCTCAATGTTGTAATACTTCGATCCACAACTTTTCTTACTGGTAGTAAAAATAATAACCATGTAGGAAAAAATCAAATCTTTTCGGGGGGGGGGCAAAGTTGCCTTTAAAGGGCCAAAGTATACCCAGTTTACGGCATCGTCATTTTCTACGGGCTCTGATACGAGAGCAGTGACATTTAAAAAAAATCCATAGATGTCTTTGATACCATCAGCAGTGATTTCAACTTCTTTTAAAATCTCTCAAGTAGTTGTGCCGTGAATGTTCTGAATGTCAAGAAGCTGATCATACACTTCATATTTTTTTTATCTATCTCTCAATAAAAAGTAACCCCTGAGCCAGGGGCGGATCCAGGATGAACTTCTGGGGGGGGCGGTGGGTTGTAATACTGCTATTTAGAGCTACTTTTGAGAGCTCCAAACTCTGGGATGGGTTTTATTTTATATAAAATAAGAAAGTTTCCTCTTCTGGGGGACGATTGCCCCGTTCGCCCCCCTGGATCCGTCCCTGACCTGAGCAACATTTGAAACATCTGTTGACTCATCCAGGGCCAAAGAGAACCACTCTAAGTGTCGATTTTAGTCAGACAACTGAGATACTTGTAATATATCTTCTGCAATGTTATCTACAATTTGTTAATAACTAAACAATAATTGAGCGATTTACGTGGAGATATTTCTTTACCTTTGCAGTGACGTGCAGGTCATGGAAACGCTATGCTACCTAACAGACCGAGGTGCGGAAAATAAATGCGTTTTAGACTGAATAATATGCTCTATTTGTCTTGATCTTGAAATTGTTTAAGTTCATATTTTATTCGGTTATTTTCATTTACAATCCAACGAACATATTTCAAATGAAGTAACTACCTTATTCTATTATGGTATCGTGGACATGATACCCATCTTTTGGTATTCTGTTAGTTATAGTTACAAATTTAATTGTCATTTTCACAATTTTTAGGTCATTTTTCATGATTTTAAGGTCGTTTCTCCATGATTTTAAGGGAATTTTATAGATCATATATCTATAATTTTTAGGTCATGAGCTTCCGCTCTCTAGTTATAATACTAGCAAACTGACATAAAACAGTATGGCTGATGGGATATAGCCCAAAATAATTATTAACTTTTGAACTTTAATTTTGGTTTCATTATCATATCATATTGCCAATAAATTTTAATAGGGTAACTGGCTAAAATAACGCCAGGGATACAATAACGCCGTTTGTTTTTCAAACTGTTTACAGCATAGAAACTAAGTACGTGGAAGCAGTCTGCAATGTGCCGATGCATGGGAGGCACATTTGTTGTTTTCGTGGATGAGTTGATTTCGTGTGGTGTAACGTGTATGTTGTGCAATTTTTGTGTTATCAATTCAGACCAGAAAATTGAAAACAGAAAACGTAAGTAAAATGTTTGAAGTCCTTTATATTAATATCACTACAGGCGCGTAATGTGTAGAAATTTAAACGTTTTTTTTAATAATAAAACACAATGGTTAATAACAAGTGAATCGATTATGTTTATATGAGTCAATGTGTTAGTAGAGAGCAGTGGAACGATGGTATGTTCATTGTGTTGTGTGGCTGCAATAACGCCGAACGTGATGAATACAATGGTGTTACTGTCTGGGTTAAAGCTGCCAAACCTCAGAATGCAATATCTGTTTTTCAAGCTACTGGCATATACCCATTCAATCGTATAGTACTCCTAGAAACAACTTTTGCACCAAGTACCATCTCTTCAGCTTTTCTGACATAAGTTCCTACTGGAACTGCATTTGACAACAGTAACCAGCTGTGCACTGAAGATATCAACAGTCTCCAGCCGTCAACATCATCTGCACGTATCCGTGATCCGGTAGCTAATGCTTCATCTCAGTCTTCTCACTCTACATCCTCCGTGACAGCTATTTCACTGAACTTATTCCAACTCCAAACATTAACAGCTCTCTTCCTGGAAGAAATAGATCAAAAACGTTCAAGCAATGTTAATGACTAGAAGTCTGTTTAATGAACGTCCTAACGTGAAGGATAAAAGGTCAACTTTGCAAGGTGGACGAAAGAAAGGGGTTACTTATAAAAAGAATGGTGAAGGTAAAAGTTCAAAAACATGTCATCGCAAAAATAGCTCTATTATTGCGTTACTTGCAAAGGATACTATTACGACGATACTGGTAGAACTTTGATTGGTTGCAAGGGATGGTATCACGAAACTTGTAATGACATATTGCCTCGTACTGGATATTGCTCTTCTTGTTCCAACTAATTATACTTGTTTCAGCGTATTTCAGTTCATTGGTTTCATGATAATATGAATAATGGTAACCTGGCGCTATTGTATCCATAGTGTATGCAATACCGCCATTTCACTTTGCGCAACATTTTTGTGCATTATTGGCACTACATATATTTTTCCAGGTTCTTTGCACTATGTTGAAATTAGGGAACACTAAGCTACTAAACAATGCAACATGTATTTTTTCCGTCAAATATTAAATGTGAAATCCTCGGAAAACTAAGAATGGTGGCGTTATTGTAGCCAGTTACCCTACATATAATTCAATCGCCTATGAAACCCTGAGGTTCAATGCCTCGTTCACAAAAGCTCTGCAATGACTTCTATCCTTAGCTAACTAGATCCAGTTTCTACTTTGTATTCCTATTTCTGCGAGATCCGTCTTAATATTGTCCTCCCATCCGCGCCTAGGTCTTTCTAATGGTCGTTTTCCGATTGGTATTAAAGTTAACATTGAAAATGTTCCTACTTCGTTCCATCCTGGTTGCATGATCTGTCCACCTGAGCCTCCCAGACTTGGTGACCCTAACAATGTTTGATAAACCGTATAAATTATGCAGTTCCTTGTTATGAAGGTTCCGCCATTCTCCATTCCCGTTCCTCCTGGGTTCGAATATTCGCTTCAGGATCTTGTTCTCAGATACTTTCGTCTACGTTCTTTCCTCAGAGTAAGTGACCATGTCTAGCAACCATACGTGATTATCGTTTTATATATTTTAAGCTTCAAATTCCTTGACAGAATTCGTGAGGGCAAGAGACTTTGAACTGAATAATAACACGAATTCCCTATTTTTAGTCCAGATTTAATTTCTTCCTGAATATGGTATTCGTCTGTTAATACTGATCCTAGATATTTGAAAGTATCCATTTTACCAAAAGTACTATTTGATATTATAACGCCTCCATAATTTGCCGTATTATGATCCCGACGGACTCCCATGTATTGTTTTCTCTGCACTTACTTTTAAACCCATGTCCCTGCAAGCGTTTAATAAGATCTCTGCACTTCTTTCTATTGTTCTCCTATTATTCCCTATTAAATTTACATCATAGCATACACCATAACCTGGTGAATACAATTAAACTCTAGTCCTTGGTAGCTATCTTTGATTTTCCTTGTTGCGTACTCCAGGACAAAGTTGAGTTATATATATATATATATATATATATATATATATATATATATATATACTTTTTTGGACAATATGATAATTAAACCAAAATTAAAGTTCAAAAGTTTAATCGATAAATATATATCGATAAATGATATTAAGGTGAAGAAAATGGCATGATTGAGGGTAAATTAACATGCGTAGTTTTCGAGAAAATGGACAGAAATGAACTTCTACGGTGGTAGAAAATATGTCGTTCGCTTCCAATAATAGTAATTTTCATTCAATAATAAATAATAGTTTTTATCCTCCTGAAATAGATTGTTCATTTGTTTATCTATTACATATGTTATGAAAATACACTGTTAGATAGCAGATTATAACTGTTGTTGTCTTCTTCCAATGATGACACATACACTATCTTTATTATCGTCACTTCGTCCTCATTATTTCACAAAATAACCTTTCTTAATCGTATTATATATTGTTCCCTTTTCAGATTTTGATGGTGATGAACATCTTGGATTCAGTGACCTTGCAGAAACTGTGAAACTTTTGACTCGAAATGAGCTAACACCTGACGAAGTAGAAGACATATGTAATTTTGTTGTCTACGAATCTGATATTGACGGCGATGGCAAACTGTCATTTAGTGAGTTTGAACATGCTGTCACACGGGCTCCAGATTTTATGAATAACTTTCACATTAGAATCTAAAATCATATTTTTCTTCTTCTGTTACTGAGATATGCTTGTGAAAACATACCAACTACAAAGTAATGAAAACTGTTTAAATTTTAGATTTGTTTCATGGAAGCAAAGTATAGACTATTGGCAACATAGGCCTAATAAATTACTTTTTATTGAAGTGAATTATTTGAAAGTACTATAACTTTAAATCAACTTTAGAAGTTCGGTTAAAGAAAACACCTGTTGCGTTGAGTTTTATTCAAATATGGACTTCAGTTTTAATTGTAAATTTCAATCTTTTTTTCGTACTGTCTAACATGATGTTCAATTAACATGCTTTGTAGTGTATGTTCGTAAATATCAATGTTTTATAAAAACAATTATATTGTATCAATTTGCTATTCACGAAACAAGATATTAAATAATGTAAGACTACATTTCTAGAAATAATGAAAGGTATTGTTAGCCACTGTTGATCATTGCTAGAAGCACGAATTCTTAATGTTCTCTTAGATCAGAAGGCGCAAACCAGAAATAAACTGCCTTAAAGTATAATTTGTTCTGAATTTTTTATTTAGTGTAGAAATGATTACATGATAACTTGAAAACGACTTAAATTTACTCTATTTTCTTTTTTTTTAATTACATGAATGATTGAAGCCTTTTAGTGAAAAAGAAGTAAAAGTAAGTACAAATGAAATAACTTTAATACTATAGTTGTTCCCCCAAGTAATCGGCTCATCTGCAAATTTGCGAGCACGTTTACGTCACTTCTTGGCGTCAGGTAGGAGACAACGCACTTATCGACAACTGTATATATTAGAAGTTTGACAGCAGACTGAGAAATCTTGTTTCTGAAACAAGAATCTTATTTAAAAATAGATAGATTGTATAGATATTAGAAGCAAATAGACGACAATTGTAATTCGTAGAATGAACATAATAAGATTATATGTTTTTGAGAAATTTAAATACATAGTTTCATGCACAATAAAGATTAATACAGTTATATATTAGCTCATTACATATATATACCCGTATAGATAGATAGATATTTGTCACAATATTTTGGAAATAGATTCCTTACATCAAAATAAGAAAAAAATTAATGTGGACCTGTGGTCCGATCGTAGTCGGTCATGTTTTTCATATATATAATGAGGTAATTGTAATTTATTTTGTGTATGACTTGCACAATATACGTCCAAACTCTTGCTCAATTTTCACGTTTGTAACTTTAGAAATTTAGTATTTAAACGTCAGACAATTAATCGTCCTTACAGTCAACCATAATTATCGCATGTTAAATAATACCCACCGTAAAATCATATGTGTGAAAATAGAGCCAAGTTATTGTACATTATTCACTTCGTGCGACCAGAAAAAGAATAACGATCTGAAACGATGTCAAATTCTATTGAAATTGAAAATCTAAATATATGAAATTTGCAACGATAACTTGGAAGCCAAAATCCTCTCGTCGAAATACTCTATAGAATTTGTTTGCGGCACAAAATTGGCAAATTTTACTTTCTAATTTTCAGATTTCAATAAAAAATTGGTCGTTTCAGAATACTTACGCAAAAACGTTCAATTCAGGAAATTTGAAATGATCCAAGTATTATCCAAATCCGAAAATTTAAAGTGAAATTTGCAACTTTTGTGTTGCAAATAAATTTTACACAGTACCTCATCAGATTTTGCCTGCCAACTTGTTCTCAGCACTAAAGTTGCAAATTTTATATGCAGATTTTCGAATTTCAATAGAATTTGGCACACTTTCTTTTTCTAGCTGAACAAAGTGATTTATGTACGAGAACTTGATTCTATTATTCATATTTTGTTTTTGGTGGGACATCATAACGTTTTAGAAAGTATTTACAATGTTCTATCTAGTATCTACAACGACAGAAAGACCATTAGTTTGTACTGTATTAAATAGTGATAGTGATGAGTATTCAAGCCTTATTTTCCCTTTTAAGTTTCAGATTTCATCACTTATAGAAAGTATCATGAAAGTTTTTATTGGTTTTCTGTGACAACAACTCTGCCACTCAATATGCAATTTTAACGTACCTACTCCCTTATTATTCTCCATGAACTGGAAAAGCTGACATTTTAGAAGTTTTATCTTTACATATATCAAAATAATTACCCGTTTGTGTGGAATTTCAAATTCTTTGTTCACAGAAAATACAAGATCTAAAAATAAAAACTTTTAGATCTGATTCACTCAGAAATACTAGGTCTGAGTGACTCAGATCTAAAAGTTTTTATTTTCACAGGAAGGAAGCTATACATTTCTTGTAAACTGATTTAGATTAAATATTATTTTTTTATAGGCTATGACCTGGCGAGTTTAGTGGTACAGCCAATTTCCATTGCACTAACTCCATAGAGAGCGATATTATGGATGTTCGAAAAAGACCTGACTTGCTTCATGTAAATAGGCACATAGCATATTCAAGTCAGAGAACATGGCTTGTCGCACTGCCGTGTGCCTTTATTTTCGAAATTAATAAACATTTTGATGTCTCAAACTGCTTGTACAAATAAACTTCAACGAACTATTAAAATTTTGAAATTTTGCTGGTATTTTCTGAAGCAGCGTAGTAAATGATTTTTTCTAGGCCTGTATATAAAATGTGGTCATACTTTGAAAAAAGATCTCACTCACCAGTATTTTAAGACTGTATTCTTACAATTATCGGTATAACAATTTATTATTTTACATTTTTCTGATTTTCTTCTGCTAAGGGCTTTGCAAACAGGGGACAGATGACTGAGATTTTTTGACCTAGACTCCAAAAAATATATGTAATTCTTCAATATTGAGTTATCGAGTTACACGTTCTCTTTTTCTAGTTTTTAATGTGGAAATTTAATAAAGGGCTTACATTATTACCTCTGGTCCGCTGTAGTCCTTGATAAGGTGTAAAATAATAAATTATAATCAAAATGAATTCTACTGAGACTTGATAACCTGACGCTTGTTTGAAGTTCTAATAATTTCTGAGTATTTACACAAGCTCTGTGTTGACAAGAAATAAGTACCGTATTTACTCGCGTAATTTTCGCACTTTTTTAGACGAAAAAAGTTGTTTTGAAACAAGGGTGCGTAAATTATGCGGGGAAAAAAATTAGCCACATCAGTGAACATCATCTTTTTTTTCCCCCAGTTAAAATAACACGAAAACACCGGTACACATTTTCTTTCTAGCAAGAATTGACAACAAACAACTAATTCTAAATTTGTAGAAAAATAACATTAAAAAATTGATTAAGAAGTCGTGTGGTTTCTTACCTTACAACAATGGCTTTGCTGCGTTGCCAATTGTTCATTAGCTACCGTAATTGATTCCTGGAAAAATGCTGTTTTACAAAAAGTTTCCGCGTGCGCAAATTACGCGAGGAAAATAAAATATACAGAAAATGACCTTCAAAATTGGGATGCGAAAATTATGCAAGGGCGAAAATTACGCGCGTATTTACGGTATATCTATTGTCTTTGTGATAACTTTAGTAACGATATCAAGATCAAATACTGATACATTTACAGCCTACTGAGCATTATGGTGAACAAACACCATGTGCATGAATTTTCTCGGAGTCTCCCGTTTCCTCCCACTTTCTTCATTACATAACTTCATTCGTTATCATAATAACTGCCTTTCTTAGCCTTGCAACATAATCATGAAACATTAAACTATAAAAAGTAATAAAGATACTGTTAGTTCCCTACTGCACAATAGAGGTCTTAGGCATATTTGCAGTTTATCTCCTATACCAAATTTATAAGTATATTTAACAAACGAATTGGAAAGGATAATTTTCATTTTAGAGCTGAATAAATAATAACGAATAATAATTATTTTCGTGGTCTAAGTAAATGTACTTCTTGATTTTAGAAACGAAACACAACTTTACTCCACATTGTTCCATCATATTTCCTACATTTTTCGTTTAACGAACGTCATATTATTGATCATGGGTTTAGAGAAGCAAATCATTTCAAGTGGTGTTAAGTATTTAAAATTTTCCCTCTTCTCAAGCGAGAAGCTAACTAACAGAACTTGTTTCGGCACTAAAAATTCTGTTGCCAAATATGTATGTTAGGAGGGAGGTGCAGTGGTAAAAGTTAAAATGTTTCATGTGTGGTTAATGAAATGTGAAGCAGCAACATTGCTTAGTTGTGTTAAGCATTTAACTTTCAAAATTAGAGATACAAAGGCTCGAAAAAACCGGCTTTTTTGAAAAAAACTCGTTTTTTTCTGCTTGGGATTTTTTTTTTCAAAATTTTGTTTATATTGATAAAGCATACTTTGTTTCGTTTCTCTACAACACAAGAACTCATTTGATTAGTGGTTGATGTAATTAATAATGTAGAACATCTAAAATAAACCATGAATTTCCAAAAGATTTTTTTAAAATTCTTAACATATTTACATTATGAATTCCAAAGGATTAACCTATATATATATATATATATATATATATATATATATATATATAGAGAGAGAGAGAGAGAGAGAGAGAGAGAGAGATTCTTATACACAAAAATAAGTACTTTTCTTTTTTTAAAAAAAGATACACAAATAGCTAGCACAATTGTATGCAGTATTTTTACTTCAAAATATCACACACGCTCTTTTTCAAACGAAAAATAAAATATGAGAGAAATACATTTATATGATAATCTTAAAAGCTGCACATCAAGAGCTTGGTTTCGGGTGGTTCTGCACATTCTTGAAATTTTGTAACTTTCATATACATTGTATGAATATTTCGAACAAAGTTTTCATTTATTGATCACATACGTAATAATGTTACCACCTATCAGGTGCTTGGAATCTAAAAAATCGGTAAAATTCCGAATTCTATAATGCACTGACTGTTTTTTAAGCTTGTACAAAATCGGGAAAGTACCAAATTTTCTGTTAATGGATCATATGCGTAATAAACTGTTCATCTGATCGTGCGGTTTCCTACACTTATATCCACCATCACGGTTTACCCAGTCCTGAAGGTTTCTTAAATTTTAACGATGAATTCAACGTATCATTACAAAACTTTTTTTTTTTTTTTTTTAAGAGAAAAACTATGGAATACATTTAAGAAGAGTGGAAAGAATCAACCACTGTTCCAATTCACGAGAAAGGCGACAAAACGGAATGTAATAATTATCTAGGCAATTCTCTTAACATTCTATTAACAAGATTGATTCCATACGCAGATGAAATTATTGGACATTATCAGTGTGGATTTAGGGAAATCGATCAACTATCGACCAGATGTTTACTATTCGATAAATACTCGAAAAGAAATGGGAATATATTACCCAGTACATCAACTGTTTATTGGTTTTAAAAAGGCTTACGACTTGGATAGGGTACATTGCACAATATTCTTACAGAATTCGGAATACCGGAAAAGCTAGTTAGATTAATTAAAATGTGTTTAAATGAATCCCAACGTAAAGTCCGAGTAGAAAAATTCTTGTCCATAAGCTTCCATGTCGAGAATGGCTGAAACAAGAAGATGCGCTATCGCCATTATTGTTCAACTTTGTTTCGGAGTACGCTATAAGGAAAATTAAAGATAGCAACCAGGCCCTAGAGCTTAATTGTATTCACTAGGTTACGGTGTATGTTGATGACGTAAATTTAATAGAGGATGATAGGAGAACAATAGAAAAAATGCAGAGTCCTTATTAAACGCTTGCAGCGACATTGGTTTAGAAGTAAATGCAGAGAAAACTAAATACATGGAAGTTCACCGGGATCGTAATACGGCAAATTATGGATGCGTTAAAATATCAAATAATACTTTCGACAAAGTGGATACTTTTAAATATCTGGAATCACCAGACCAAAATCATATCCACAAAGAAATTAAATGTCGATTGAAATCAGGAAATTCGTGTTATTATTCAGTGCAAAGTATTTTGTCGTCGCGAATTCTGTCGAGGAATTTAAAGCTTAAAATATATAAAACGATAATCATGCCTGTTGTGTTTTATGATTGTGAAACATGGTCGCTTGAGGGAAGAACGCGGACTGAAAATATTTGAAAATAATACTAATATTCGGACCCAAGAGGAACGGGAATGAGGGAAACTTCATAACAAAGAACTGTATAATTTATACGGTTTACCAAACATCATTACGATCATCAAGTCTAGGAGGCTCAGATGGGCAGGTCATGCAGCCAGAATGGAAGAAGGTAGGAACGCTTTCAAAGTTTTAACTGGAAATCCAATCGGAAAACGCCCATTAGGAAGACTTAGGCGCAGATGGGAGAACAATATTAAAATGAATCTCGCAGAAATAGGAATACAAAGTAAAAACTGGATCCAGTTGGCTAAGGATTGAAGTCAGTGGAAAGCTTTTGTGAACGTGGTATTGAACCTTCGGATTCCATAGGCCATAGAGAGAGAGAATATATTTAAGTTAAGCACAGCTGCACAAAAACAACTATGAGTGAGTGGTTAGCTTTTGCGCTTCTATCGGGAAGTCCGGGATTCAACCCCGTATTCGACCATTTTGACAAAAGTTTTTCTTAATTGTATCTGTGAATGTAGAGATAATGCATGTACTGTGAGTTCTGACCGACTTCCTTTCTTATCGTTTTTAAATCGTTGTTATTACTAATTACCAGCAGTGACGGGTTTGCGAAGGGGGTTAGGGTGGGGATGTTTTACGGGTGAAGCTTGTACCCCGAAATTACAGAATTCCTGAAACAAACGAAATATTTGTTATGCCTTTACTCATAAACTTCAAGCTCTTCTCAAATAAAAATTAGGTATTTTTAGAAAAAAAAACTAAACATTAATAAGAAAAACCCCTCCCAAAATACTTTTCTAAACCCGCCACTGATTATCAGTATAAAATGGTCTTCAAGGTTTATCCGGAAGGTTATTGCTGAATATACAAACAAAACGAAATATTAGTTATGCTTGTACTCATAAACTTCAAGCTCCTCCCAAATAAAAATTAGGAAATTAAAAAAAAAAAAAAAATCAAGCATTAAGCAGGAAACACCTCCCAAAATACTTTTCTGAATCCGCTACTGATTATTTGTATAAAATGTTATTCAAGTTTGTATCCGGAAGATTATTGCTAAATCATTGCACAGCTACAGTATAACAAGAATGTGGAAGTACGCTTTGACAGATATACTGACAAACGTACGCTCTGACGGATATATTGAAAAACAAAAGTTTAACTTATGTGCTAGAAGCTAGAGTAGGCCTACTAATCTCTAGGAAATGAAACATGGATGACTAAAAAGAAACGATGTAGAAAAGAAAAAAATGTCGATAACTCGAAAGTTAAAATAAAGTTAAATATATTTTACAGTTGCCCTCAAATACTACGTACTTTATGTTTACTTTAATTCATAAAACATGTGTTCCATCCATCATGATGGTGAATTTCAGAGCGAAATACGAGGGGGTACTGATAAGTTCTTAGCTTTGCCCCCTTCCGATATTTACAGTGTTTGTTTTTATTTGAAAGCTACATGTGTCTATATGTTTGTGACGAAATATTAAAACATTGGTACTAAGGAAAGTTATTATTATTATTATTTTTTTTTTTTTTTAGGTGAGTGCTTGAGATGGCAGGGCAGCCCAACAAGTTCAACGATGTTGAGAGTCGAGTGGTGATGAAGTTCCTCTTCCTCCAGGGGAAATTTGCAAAGACGATCCATGGTGAGATGCAACAAACATTGGGGGTCCATGCACCTTGTTATGCCACAGTGGAGAACTGGGTTGTGAAATTTAAGACAGACCATTTTGGTACTGAAAATGACTCCCGCCCTGGGAGACCATCCATAGTGATTGTGCCAGAAATCATTGAACAGGTTCATGAAATGATTCTCACAGACAGACGAATTTCTGCTAAAAGTATAGCAGAGGACCTAGGTATATCCCGTGAACGCGTTGGTGTCATTATTCGCGATCATTTGCACATGAACAAACTTTCTGCCAAATGGGTGCCGAAATGTTTGCAAGCTGATCAAAAGCGTGCAAGAGTGCTTGCTTCCAAAGAGGTTTTGAGCCGTTTTGAGCAGGAAGGGACTAATTTTGTGGAACGTTTGGTCACGGAGGATGAAACATGGATTTATTTATATGATCCAGGGACAAAGGAACAATCAAAAGAGTGGCGTCACAGTGGTTCACCGAGGCCAAAAAAGTCTCGTGTGCAAAAATCAAGTTCAAAGGTCCTTGCCAGTGTTTTTTGGGATAAGGATGGGGTAATCTTTGTTGATTATCTAGAACAAGGTAACACCATAACCGGAGCTTACTATGCATCATTACTGGAAAGGCTTCACTCAGAGCTGAAGCAAAAACGTCGTGGAAAGTTGTCCCGAAAAGTTGTCTACCTTCAAGACAACGCATCTCCTCACAAGAGCAATGTTGCGATGCAAAAATTGGCTGGCTTAGGGTTTGAAAACTTGCACCACCCACCATATTCACCTGACCTGGCCCCATCAGACTACCACCTATTCCCAAATTTAAAGAAACACTTGAAGGGGCAAAAATTCGCCACCATTTCTGAAGCAATTACAGCAGTAAACTTATGGTTTGACACCCAACCAAAACAGTTTTATTTAGAGAGACTAAATAAATTGCAGGCCCGAAGCAAAAAATGCATCGAATTATGTTGAATAAATCCAACAAAAAAAATTAATTTTGTCTTATTTTTCTTAGTAAAGCTAAGAACTTATCAGCACCCCCTCGTATAGGATTTAGGTCATGAAATCTTATTTAACTTTAGAGTATACTATAAGAAAGCTATTTAAATAAAAAAAATCATGAAAATGAAAAAAAGCCAAAATTTCCAAAATTCTCGTTTTTTTCCCAAAAAGCCGGCTTTTTATGTGCAAAAAACCATCTATTTAAAAAAAGCCGGCTTTTTTGCATCTCTATTCAAAATAGGTAGAGTAACTCGTTTCTTAAGAGGTGAGAGGATTAGGGACAATATTTCTATTTATTGTAAATGCATCTATATGTGCTCACTATTTATAGAAAAAAATGAAAGGGTAAATATATCAATGAACTGTAGATACATTTAGCTAGTATCAGCAGCAGATTGGTGATCGATGAGGATATTAAATACAGAGAATAAATTTGAGAAAACAAATTTGTATCTTAAAAACTATTCAATGTGTTGTCATTGGTGTTAATTGTGTAAGTGTGTATGTACTCGCTAAATAACTCATTGTGGACAGGCAGATTTCCTCACTCACCTGTAAACTTCTTATGAATAGCTGGACCTTCTTTCTAATTGCTTGATCGTCTCTCTTAGGAATATCTAGTTCGTATCCTGGTGGTACTGAAATCGTCCTATATGCGATGCGATGAATTTCGATCTAACTAATAAATTACTTCTACTTGATAAATATTCTTTCACAAGAGCAATGATTTTTTTTTTTTTTTTAAATAAGATAGAGGTCTACGAGCAATTTTACATGTTCTAATGTTGTGAAGTTAACATCGAGCTGCGATTAGCCACACTAACGTTTTCATATTACTTTCACTAAATGTTTTATGGAATATTTGTTCCTGATGTGAGCGAGTATAAGTAATTAGAAAATGACGTAGCTATATGTGCGGTCCCATTATTTTCCAGATAGTCCATATTTGTGGAATATTATCAACTAGGGGAAAAGAATGTCTACTCACATACTTTTGAAGGTCGTTTCATACTTAAAACTTGTGTCAGCATATATAAAGATATTCATTACTACAAATAGTGTACATAATGTGAATAGTGCAAATAGTGTAGATAAGATTACTTTCTTCACCTTCCTTTAACATAATAAAAGAGAAACATTAAGAAAATAAAGATTTTACTCAAATTAACAATGTCTAATAAAAACTTGGTCCACCATATTATTGTATGAGAAGCAATTGCTTACTTTCTCAACCTACAAGATGTTACAATTATCATATATGAAAATGTAGTGAAAGGTTTGAATATATATGTAATAAAACTTATTATAAAACTAGTTTCCATTTATAAAACTCCCTATTCGCTAAAAGAATGCTTTTCTTTCTTCTTTGCATAGTGCTGGAAGTAGATATTGTTTCCAGTATTGCCATGCAAATTTACTCAACTTATTTAAATTTCGTAGTTACAGTGTCTAACATCATGCTCTATAGGATAAAGGTGGAAGCGGTAAAATGAATAATGGAAGGGATGAAAAAGCGCAGGAGACGGGAAGGCTAGACTCGATATAATACACGCATGCGGTGTTGTTCATATCAGACTACATTTCACGACCCGAGAATGAGTAAGAACTTTGGGGGCACTCTTCATTTTCTAAAAAATACCCCTACAATCTGTATGCAAATTTACGAGCTTGTCCTCTTAAAGACTTATATGTCCTACTATTGCAGAAGCTCTTAGTTCTTCAATTTCTCACATAAGATAATAATTTGGAAAATGCACGAATCAAGTTATAACTCAGTAGTAACTGAAAAAAAAATGAATTTTTGCGACTGATACTGTTCTCCTAAAAAAATGAAAATGGAATCTTTAAGTTTTACGTCCTACGGTTATGCTGGCTAGGCTAAAGCAGACGGTGACGATGAAAAATGAATGAAATTGTGGAATGAATGAAGTGGGAGGAAACGGGAGAACCCCGAGAAAACCCACGCACACGGTGTTTGACCACCACAAAGCTCACTTGGTGCGAGCTGAGATCGAACCAAGGACTCCATGCACTAGAGGTTCGTACTCTACCACTGAGCCACAGCAGCCCTTTGTTCTTCTCAAATGAACACTTTATGTCCTGCACTGTATCATTCTGTATAATGAAATTTAACAATCCAGACAATCGATGACCAAAATAAACAAGAAGAAATGTATGAGGTGTTTTTGTGAGGCAATCAGGCATACAGTCCAAGAACATGTTATTATTTAATGAAGTATTTTGTTGATTGCTCATTATCGTAACCTGATAACGTCATATTTGAATTTTTGAAAAGAAGTATTATACATACAATATGATGTATTTATTTTTTATAAAGCAATTCTTATTTAGCAATGGATAGTGATAAAAATAACATAGTGACTTTTGCAATTAGGGAGCTTAATTATATTTTTCAAGTAGTGAATTGTAGGTTTAATTATCAGCGGTGTCTGATTGATAGTTCAAGTTTACGTTACATTATGTTGAAGTCTTCATATAACTATGATTTAATATACAATTTAAGCTTACATTACATGATGTTTCATTCTTCATGTAACTATGATTTAATATACAATATGAGCTTACATTACATTATGATACATTCTTCATGTAGCTATGATTTAATATACAATTTGAGCTTGCATTACATTATGTTGCATTTTCATGTAACTATGATTTAATATACAATTTGAGCTTGCATTACATTATGTTACATTCTTCGTGTAACTATGGTTTAATACACATTTTGAGCTTATGTGACATTATGTTGCATTCTTCACGTAACATTAACTATGATTTACTATATAGTTTGAGTTTACATTACAATGTTTCATTCTTCATGTAACCTGTGATTTAATATATAGCTTGAGCCTACATTACATTTTTTATGTTACATTCTTCATGTGTAAATGGTTTATTGTTGTATGGTTTAATACACAGTTTGAGCTTACATTCTTCATTTAAATATTAATTTTTATACTTACTCCTTAGACTAATTAAAATTACAATCATTGAATTTATAATTTTCCTGCTTACACAGTTTCGAACGCGTCAGCTACACGGTGATTTCATAAAGCATAATAGTCAGAAGCATATAACTCGAGAATTATGATTAGTAGTGGCTTGGAGTTTATTTTAAAGCAAAACTCAGACCTTTCTTCATATGTCGTATGCTGAATATGTGTATAACCTTTTGCTTAGGCTAATACTTTAATTTTCGTACAATCAAAATCTGTTGAACAAGTTAAGCCTTTTATTGTTTTTTAAACTGCTCACACTATGCCGTCAGACTTGAAGAAAGAGAGAGAAAGGGATACTTCTCTTCTGTTGAGGACCGTGAATGCGCCGATGAAGATAATTTTCTATCTATAGTTCTACAGTAAACAACGATATTATCTTGAAGCTGAATGTGATATATATAATTATTAAAAATAACAAGTAAACCAACCCTTTTATAAATTTATCAAGTGATGAATATTTCTTCTTGTTTGTTCCTCCTCCTTTCCTCAGCGTAACGCATACCAAATCACATGGCTTCCATTGACTTACCAAAGTGTGTAAAAGTTTATAGTACCTTCATTCCATCAAACATATTACAAACATAATGCCTATCCTTTTAACTGTATTTATCAAAGCACATGAATGTAAAGACTGATCCGGCTCCATAAGAACAAATTTATATTATTGCTTACATAAGGTATTTCATTCTACCAACATCTTTCATACTCGATATGATACTCACCGGCATGGGCCATTACACATCACAATTTCCACTGCAACAGACTTGGTTGCAGCTATACTAAAAGTAAATTGTCCCACTCCAGCTTGCAGGCTTTTCAGAGGCATATTTACCGTACCAACCCGACGAGAAGAAAGGTACCGTTTGAAAAGTCTAAAAGCACAATAATCCATAGGACCAGTATCTGAATCTTAACAAGAATACACTACAACAGAAGTAAACGGATAATAGTTGCAGCTGCTATGTGTCAGTAGAAGGTCATTAATGCTTCGGATATGCTTTAAGCTTTTCCTTTGTGCAGTTTCATATGACGACTGTCGTCGCCATACATAACTGTTATTTCATTTGTGTAAACTGGGTAAAATAGGTATTGAAAATGTTGTTTGGTAGTAAACAACATTGATTTTGACCACAAATATTGAGCTTCCTTCTGTACAAAATTACCTGTAACAGACATAAAACATTTCGCAAGGCTTTCTTTGGATTGACACAAAAAGTTACATTCGTCTATTTATGAACAGGTCTGTAGATGACAGTCACTTAGGAAGATCTATACTTCGTGCATTTTCATGAATTCCCATCGGTCAACATCCAAGTGGTGCTTGTACAATCTTCTGCCCTTCTGCTGCTCCGCGATATGCCATTTGTACATACACTGTTAAGGTACGCACGCTGCCCTTACGGATTGCCAGTCTCAGTTTGCAGCCTCAATTTATGATGAACTGTACGATTCATTGTTTATTGAACCATATGTTAAGTTTAGTCATATCACGTTGTGATAATGGATTCTCACATACAGTCACAGCCTGGATTTTCTTTAGCACAGTTCTTGAGAGGTTCGCTGACGGCCTCTTTGGATGGATTTCATTGGAAATGTAGGTTGTGGAAGTGGCTGCTATGCATAATGTTTAATTATAACATAGGCTTGTTCATTGGCACAAAATCGTAGTTCCAATACTGTTCTACTATGCAGGAGACACTAACGTTTGCATAGAAAAGAATCATAACGTGCTCTTCCAAGAAAAACATTTGCATGATGATGGATATTTTGCTCGCTACAATGTCTTCACTCCCCTACACGACACCTGAAGAACTGATACTCATATGCGTACAGTTTTGTTGCTTTGTAAAATCTGGTTTGCCAAGTGTCGCTGTCTGACAGTTGCTATTTCGATGGAAACGAATCAGTCTCTTTATTTCATGCAGTTTCTTTGCACTGGTTATGGTATAAGTTATTATAAGTTATTCCTTTTCTTTATTTTTAGGAATATTTAATCATACTGTATTTTAATTCCTCGTCTATTCTTTCTGCAGATGATTTCCTCATGTCCGTCTTTTAGGTATTGAGGACGATTTTACTTAATATAATTATTATTATCCCCATCTTATTCACTGATTTTGCTTATTTTCATTATTTTCGATTAGTTTGTCAATTATACATAATTCAGAGTCTTACTTCCCATTATAACTAGTTCACTACAATGATCAACATACTTACATTTAGGAGTTAAATTAAATGTATTGATGTAATGTATGACGAAAATATTAAAATACTGCTGCTAACAATATAGCAAATACGACGAAGTAAATTAAGAAACAGAGTCTATCAAAGAACACTGCAATCATAGCCCATTCTTCTCCAATGCTCTTGGTTGATTGAACCACTAAGGTTGAATTTTCATCTCCACTCATTGCCTGAGCCGCAGCCTATAAAAGATAATATAAGTTAAAAAAATGCAAATATTTAGTTTTAACCCATGGGATACAGGAATTGAGTTCATTTTTTTATAAGAAAGAACTGTTTATTGAACGAAAAGTGTGATTCGTTTTTCCTCTTGCTTATGAGAAAGCTTTACATTACTCAAATGTTCTCACAAAGATATGTCTGAAGAAAATATTCACTAATTATCACTTTTATCATTCAAACCTAATTCTAGTTGCAGCTCAGATATAAACACATGAGAAGTTTAAAAAAAAAGAATAAATTAGTTAAATCACTAACGACCTACTCTTGATAAAAGAAAGAGGCCATTAGCGAATTTTGAATTTACACCCTCCATTCCAAAAGAAACCGAACGTTTTAAAAAAACAAAAAAGCAATGTACATTTTGGAACAAATCATTTTTATTAATCAATGTATTCCCCTTCTGCATCGATACACATATTTGCACGCTCCAACAAGTTGTCAAACGACTTCTCCATGTCCTTTATTGGAATGGTCTTTAGGACGGCGGTCGTCGCCTTCTCAATGGCATCAATCGATGCGTGCCACTTTCCTTTCATCGCCAAATGCAGTTTCGGGAACAGATAGAAATCGCACGGAGCGAGATCTGGTGAATAGGGCGGATGATGCAACCGAATAATGTGATTTTTGACCAAAAATTCAGTTACAAGTCGTGAACGATGTGATGGTGCATTATCGTCCAAAAGAGTCCAACTGCCGATTTTGCGATATTCGGGCCGAATACGACGAATTCTTGCCAGCAAACGCTTCATGACGCCCAAGGAAAACTCTCCAGTGACTGTCTGGCCGGGCTGAACAAATTCTTTGTGGATAATTCCTTTTGAATCGTAAAAACAAATCAGCATCACCTTAACTTTTGACTTCACCAAGCGACTTTTTTTGGGTGTTCCTTCATCCGGCGCTCTCCATTCAGCACTTTGCCGCTTTGTTTCAAGCTCATATTCAAAACACCACGTCTCGTCACCAGTTACAATCGATTTTAAGAAGTTTCGATCCTGCCGAGCACTTTTAACGATGTCTTTGCAATGCGCAATTCGATCAACTTTTTGGTCTTCGGTGAGTTTGTGTGGTACAAACCGCGAATTAACCTTCTTAAGGCCGAAAACTTCGGTCAAAATGCGGTATGCGGTTGTTTGAGGAATGCCTAATTCCATTTCAATAACTTTCACCGACAATTTTTTGTTATGTTTGATGAATTCACGCACTTTTTCGATGTTTTCTTCCGATAATCCGGTTCTGGGACGGCCTGATCTTTCGTCATCATCCAGCGTCTCTCTACCCGATTTGAATCGCTTGAACCACTCGTAAACTTGCGTACGGGATAGACACTTATCACCATATGCATTTTGTAGCATTTGGTGCGTTTCACTAAAAGTTTTACCCAGTTTAACACAAAACTCAATTGCAGCTCGTTGTTTGAAACTCATTTTCCGACCGATGTACACAACACATTGACAGTTGAAACGCAATAACTTTGTTGCCGTGCATCCAAATGTCATGACATTTATACCAGTTGTCAATGAGGGACTACGCCATCTACCGGTAAAATATTACAACAGATGGCACTAGTGGTACTATTTGTTTTCAAAAGTTTGGTTTCTTTTGGAATGGAGGGTGTATCTTGTAATAGTTATAAATATTACTCAATATAGTTACTGTTACAATTCTATGTTTGAAAGAAAAGGGTCAGCTTTAAATGAATGGATTTGCAAGGCATATGTTTACCGCTAATATCTCATAGCATCTTTGCACAATGAACACTTTTTGAAGCTGTGCTTTTGTTAACGTAGTGTCATACTATTTAGAAAAAAAAAAGTTAAATTCATTAAAACCAACTCACCTAATACTTAAAATAAGTCATACTGAAGTATAATTCTCTACCAAAGTAAAAAATATTTTCTATAATTATTTCACACAATCATTAAAAGCATTATGAAAGGAAACATGTAAATCAATCAACTTTATAAAGTATAAAATTTAGTAAGCATAGTTTGTATCTTTGGTAAAAATAAACAAACAAAAAGGTAATCGAATTAAAATTCAAAGCCTTAAGAATACAAAATCATGTGAGTCAGACAAAATACTAGATTACATAATCATAAATTTGACCGATTAACTAGTTAGTTTATTCACTTATTTAATTAATCTTCCTTTAGCATTAATCTGACGTCATTCTGCATAAATTAACTTATGCACTAACTAGCTAGCTAACTAGCACTAACTAGCTAAAGTAATATCTATACAAGAACAAATTGAGGAGGATAATTATCTAATTATATGGGCCAATATCAATATTATCATCTGTTTCCAAAATATTTGAAATAGTTTTGCCGAAGCAGGTAATACATTTTTTCTGAAAAATTTAGACTAATAAATCTAGCATTAGCGTGGTTTCTGAAGAATAAAAGCACATCTACTATACTACGAGATTATGTTCTAAACATATTGCACACCCGGTGGAAGACTGTTACAACACAAAAATACACATTTGTAAGAACATGACTTTTAAACTTTGTTATTCTATCAAAATCACTTCCTGGAATACTGGTATTTCTGCCATCTAGAGATTAATTTGTTTAGTTATGTTTCTGCGAAAATACCACCAGGTAGAGCTCGCTTTCTCTCTCTCTCTCTCTCTCTCTCTCTCTCTCTCTCTCTATTCTCTTTTGAGCAATGATAACTCAAAATTTACATTTTTTGAGTTGTAACACTCTTCCACCGGATATGCGATATATAGCTTCTTTGAAAATAAAACTACACATTAAACTTATTCTGTGACTTATATAGAGCGTTTGAAGCTGCTTATAGTACACTTCTGCGAAAGTTGTTTAAGCATAGCCTTAGAGAAGTTGCTCCTAAGTGGTTAAAATCATATTTGTGCAAAAGACAACATATTGTGCACATTTCTTATTGTGGTAAACTATGTCATTTAAGTGGCTAAAGGATATAAAAGAAATAAAATCAGGAATGTCATAAGAACATGTACTAGTGACATTGGTTTTCTTACTGTATAAAATGACCTTTTGAATTTCATATAACCGTCCATATGGTACTTTTTGCAAGTGGTATATCTTTACTAATAACGCTTAAAGCAGAATAAATTGATGGAAAGAAGAAACATTATAATGCATTCAAGGGAGAATAGATTAATAGTCGTTATAGTTTTTCTCTTTCTTACATTAGTTTATTTAAAATCTTATGGTTGAAACATACATACTATGTCTCTCTCCTATTCACAGTACTCAAGTATAAACTAGGTCTAAATTTTATTTAGCATAATATACTTTCAATTCCATTTTTTTTAAAAAAGTAATGTATTTGTGTTACTTACTTTAGGATCAATATTTCCAAGAATCAAATATTGACCAATAGAACTCTGTAATAGCCATTGATAAATGCTCTTAATGCACTGAGGTGAATCCAGCTTGCTTTTCATGATAAACCTTAGCACAACAGAAATGATAACCGCGAAACCCGCAATCACAGTGGAATCTCGATAAAAAATAACTGAAATAGAAGGAAACAAAAAAATAAATCGAATAATTTAATGACAATTGATTAAATGTCAACAATGAAGTACTGTGATTACAAAAAGTCTTTTCTTAACAATTCATATTATGAAACATAAATGAAGATTCTCTTACGAAAGGTCGTTTCAGGTTTACAGTAACGAATTCGGTCCCTAGGTAGTTACATGACAGATAGGTTATGGCTAGTAGTTCGAAAATGCTGTGCGTTAACTTGGAAAGAAAACGGCTGTTGTGTGTGTGTGTGTGGTCGCATGGTTCCTAGAATTACGGAAACTTTAGGAGGGCTACTTTTGTGTCTTTTCCGACTTAGTGTGTGACAAAAGGTTTCTGAGTGTAAAAAACATAAATAAATAAAATAAAAATAAAAATAAAAATAAAAATAAAAATAAAAATAAAAATAAAAATAAAAATAAAAATAAAAATAAAAATAAAAATAAAAATAAAAATAAAAAACACGCTCTATTCAATTACAACGAAACGGGTACCTTGCTGTTGCTGGGCTTCTCAATATTGGGCATCATAGATATCAGAGGACGGGGGGTACATGTAATGTGGTTCAAAAAGTGCCTTGGTATGATGTAAGAACTCACCCTCTCTCTCTCAAAAAAAAAAAAAAAAAAAAAAGTAAGGACAATACAAGGTTTTATCACGACCACAAATCCCACAATTGTCAATCTGATAAGGAGGCATAAGGTTCAAGTTCATATACTCCGGAAAGGAAGGCAGGAAGCTGTACGAACCCCAACTTGTCTGTAACAGAAGATTTGTAGGGATTTTGATAAGATATGGATGTATCTATCGGAATGTGATAAAAAGAGGGCTATCTTCTATTGTTCAAGGTTAAGGTATCCAGTCATGCAGTGAAGTCAACAGTGACTTATATGGAGTCGATGAGAAGCGAAAGAGGAATTCATATAATTCCTTTGACAGATTTCCCAGCGAAATTCCTTAATGCATCCCCCATGAAGTTCTGGTGGTTCTTGTTGTTGAAACGAGAGTTGGGCCGTGAACAGCCCTGCATACTCGACTGCTTTTGATAAGTTTGTTAAGAGGAGTAGAACAGACTTGCTCAATTTGTGCTTCAACGCAATCTCGTTCAGCGAAAACTGAGATTCAGGCGATAGCTAATCTGACAGGAGTTGCACATTGAGTGTAACCGGTAGCGAAGTCGTGATGATAAGGGTACCAAATTCCTTACCATAAACGTGAAATGAGTTTTTGTACATGTATTTACACATACTTATATATTTCCGGTAAACTTTTGCGTGATAACGGCTTTATGCTTAAACTTAGTCTATGTGTTTTACCGTAATACCATCTGTTTTAAATAAACTCGATTTTAAAAGATAAAACTATAATTTAAGAAAAGAAAAAATACAGAAGATTGACAATTACACTGAAACATAATATATTTTTCAATACATTAATCGCTCTTTGTCAAACCTACTAAATAGGTTACTACAAAATAGACATTGATTCCAGGCCCGGTTCTAGACATTTCTTAAATGTAAGCAAACAATATTTAGGTGACCTCCTAAATGATAATAAAAGAGTAGCAAATTGTAATGGACAAAAATCTTTAAATAATTGTTACAATTGCAAATTTCTTCAATATCTGCAGTTTCTCTGTGAATGCTAACGAAAAATGACGAAACTATACTTAATTGACTGTGAATGAATACTGGACAAAGATCAAATTTTAATAATGGATATTTAATTATTTTTTAATTTTTTACAACAATAAATTTTAATAATAATAATATTTTTATTAAAGACAGAACTAAATACGTACCCGAGATGTACTTTGATAAGTATAATTGACACATAAAAATCGACACGGAATAAAACTCATGAACTTCAAGTCTAACATTAACATAGGTTTGATTTTGAGAGGTATGCTCTTATGCTTCATTAAAAGCATATTTACACAGTATTTTCTAGTGATACGATTATGGTAATTAGCTTAATTTCTCATTTTCTTTGTCACTAAAAAGTTCATGTTATAAAGACACTGTTCTGACTTTCAATTCGGCATAATCTCTTATTATTGCATTCGTATCCATTTCATTGAATATCTCATTGTCAATGGACATCAAAGCTAGTCCATTTAATCGTTCATAAGATATAGTTGATCTCAAATAATTCTTAATTAATTTTCGCTGAAAATTATAATACACAACAAATGACAAAAGTGTGTGTGTGCCTTCGATATTTAATTTGTCTTCGATCCAGTGATGGAACTTCAAACTCAAGTCCTCCACCGAAAAAATTCTTTTCAGGGCCCGTTAGACCTATAAAAGAATTTAGTCCTTTCGTGTCCCTTTCTAACTTTCTAACGAATCAGGCAATGAAATGAAATGAAATGAAATGTTGAGATTTACGTCCCACGGTTATGCCGGTTAGGCTAAAGGAGACGGTGATAATGAGTAATGAATGAAATGGTGGAATGAATAAAGTGGGAGGAAACGGGAGAACCCCGAGAAAACCCACGCACACGGTGTTTGTCCACCACAAAGTTCACTTGGCGGAAGCAGGGTTTGAACCCCAGACCCCTAGCACCAGAGGTGAACGCTCTACCACTGAGCCAGAATCAGGCAATGAGTAACACAATGTAAACACAAGCAGTGACGCACCCAAGATTTCTCTTTTGGGTCCGAAGACTTTTCGGAGTAGCATACAAAATGCAAATGATTATGTGTATTCCCCCCCCCCCACCTCCTGAAACTGTGCTAATTTTCTTAAAATTAGAAGTTCTGGAGGATCCAGACTCTCGGACCATCTTCGTCGGTGCATACCTGAACACAAGTAACTAATAATCAAAACTCTACTTTGCATTAGGACTATTACCAAATGTTTAAAAATATCACTCCATCTAAATTTAGTACAGAGAATGGATCGATAATGATTGTTACACTGTTATAATACAACGAGCATGTGTGCTGCTACTGTGATTGACAGTAAGAGTTTCGAGAAAAATGTGTTACTTATAATCCTAATTATCTTTCAATTACAGTTACCTTTTCGAGTTATATACGCATATACTGCGTGAAAATTAATTCTATTCAAACAAATTTTAACAAACAATACACTACATTTAACTCAGACCCGTAACCGAAGAGGTCGTAGCCATTCCATTTTAACTTATGCTTTGTATACAGTAACTGGTATTGACAACTTTCCCATCTCAACACTCATATGATTATAACTTCCAAAATTTTGTCTAGAAGTACAAAGAAACAAAGTACTATTGAAAAATGAAAACGCACGTCATTGCAAATAATAATAACAAAAAACGAAACGACTGAAAATAGAAACGAAAATGTTGACGAATGACAAATGGACTAATAGACATTAACAAGGTGAGCATTAATCAGTGACAGCGATTGTGAGCCACTGATATTAGCAACTTAGGTTAAAATTTCCCTCAGAAAAGATCAAAAATTCCATTTGTAACACCCATCCTTTCTTCGTATTCGCCTCCTCCCTAGATCAATGGACAACAAACGCCTAGTCGCTTGAACTTCGATAATGTCCATTTCATTTACGCTTACCTTTCTCAACCCTTAACTGTGGTGATTGAAACGAAGCACTATGCGGGGACACTGTTTATTACAAGGTACAGCACCCTTTAAAAAGACATATCTTTTTAATGTGACAATGGCATTCAATTTATAAGCAACACGTGCAGTTGACTTCCTTTTGTTTGTTGATCCATTTCTATTTCAAATACATATTTGGCAATGCTATTGAGTAGCAAGGTCGCGGAAGGATTGTTGGGAGAGCAATGAAATGTCTGTTATATTTGTGTTGTATGCATATTGTGGAATTCTGGAAAGAATGCCGTTGTCTTTAGTCGTACTGAGCAGTGCTTCATACAACGTCCATACATTTTACCTCATATTCGTAAAATATCCCTTTTCCCTCCTTCCTAAATCTCCCTGCGCAGCATTATTTGTGAGTGTGGCATTGACGCCAATTGTTGTAGGAGTCCATTTCAATTATAAAGGAGTGTTTTACAGCCAATCACGCAAAAATTCGACTTTATTGTCTTTTTGACGCATTTTATCTATGTCTATACAATATTCATTTGAAGCTATTTGGAAAATTTTCCCCATAGCATTTTCTCTAATAAATATTCATATTTAAAACACAAAATTCATTTTCCAGTTTGGAGCCCTCTTCACCTGGCGCCTCCTGCAACCTGCAAACACGTAGTCCGCAGGATTCAAGATTCGGCTCTAATTGACTCGTAAATTATGAGAAAATGTAAAATAGTAAGCACCCTACACGTATATGGACAGAGCGACATATATCTTGGAGAAATAGGACAGATTGTATGTGTTTATAATATTGATGATTCAGCACGCTGGATAGCAAACCTGTGTAACGTAATGCTAGAAGCAAGGTCTTAATAAGAATGGCTCATATCTGAAGGAAACATGATTGTCATGCGAACGTTCGCATATGCAAAACAGAGGGACATGGGTATCATTGTGGAATTATAAGGAGCGGTATTTGGGATACTATGAATTACATATAAACAACATGATATTGTAGAGCAGTTACAGTAAAACTAGCATATGATGTGCTCGTAACAAGGATAATGGACTACTGTAAGTATAATATTATCATGTATTATACATTTCGATATGAAGAAGAACTTATTTATGGACAACCGTATTGAAATCCACAATTGTAATTGGTTGAAATCCTGTATGAAAATGGACACAAAACGAGGTTCCATTTCCAGCTATTCCTTTGATTTGCTTGTCTTACATGCTATAATTCAAAGACATATTCGCACTATGTCGCATTGTTCCAGATATAATTTCTGAAATACTTCAGCTTTCCTAACCAAGATGTCCATCTTCATCAGAGCCGTAGCTAAGGGGGGGCCAGCGGGGCGCCCGCCCCGGGCGCTGATGCAAGGGGGCGCCGAACGAGCAAGGAGAAAGAAAAAGTGGTGTTGGACATGAGTAAAAGACGAGTCGCCCCCAGAGAGTATTGGCGCCCTATTCGATCAATATTGTTGTCGGTTATCAATGAAATACGTAGATTTCTTAAAAATTTTCTTGCTCGCTTCGCTCGCAATCCACTGCCGAGTAATGACTTATAGTGTGCGCAGGAGCATTTTCAAAATCAGAAACGAGCGAAGTCGTGTTCGGTGTTTTGACAGTAATGAGTTTGCTTAGTTCAAAATGTTTTTCTACCCAATCGGATTAATCTCAACGCACAGTGGGGCCAAACCACTGAATTCTTGGCCAAACCATAAGAATTCGCAATATGAAGCAGAAAATTGAAAGAAAACCAATTATTTCGGTATGTTATTTCGACATTATTTCATCAAAAACAGAGTTTTACATCATAAAAGGAAATATTCCTTATATTCGCTCCTAAATTGTTTAACAGATTATATGATTGGCATAAACAAACGCATGGGTAATATGCTTTGATTGGCAATTCACGATTGGCTTACATTCTTACGCATGAAAGGAAAAAGTGTACTTATTCATTTACAACTGAAGAGTAATAAAATTGAAGAGAAGTTCTTGCTTCTCAAAATTATTTCAAAGTTGTGGAGGATTCGTTATGACAATGAAGATGCAAGGGCGCTTCAATACATAAACATTATCTCATCACAAGTTCTCGATATAAATATATTATCAGATATATTAAACATATGCCTCCTTATGCAGAGTCGTTTTGACGTATGATTAGCGTCATACTAAAAGCCTGACTACTGCAGGAAACATATGTTAGTCGAACTCTTGAGTATGGCACTAATCAAACGTCAGAACGACTCTGAATAAGGCCCATTATGATTTACAAGTATCAGTAACCTGTTCAAGTTGTTTCATATATTGCATCGTGTATTACGTGAGCTCATTTCAGAGCTTGATCGGAACACTCTTAGCTGGAGCAAGCGGAGGTTCATTACAGTTGATTCCAATGTCACTTCTGTGCACGCATCACAAAAAACACAATAGTGAATTGATCAACACCATTTTTAATATGGTTCTACCTTATAGGCCATAGATGGTTTAGCATTGGTGTTTCAAAATGTCGCCACCATTAATCAAATACGTTTGACTAGAGTTTAGTTCTGTTAGTGAATGCCAGAGAAGTATGACTAGATGTTAGTAACAAGATGGGTTCTGGGGGCGAAGCCCCCAACGAGATCTGGGTTCAAAATTCCAGAGTCGACCTATATTCAACTTTGTCACTGCGTGCATGGGGATCACACGTCTAATAACCTAACACTTGCTCTCACATTCATTCCAGCTCAATTCAAAAGCAGCATTGCATCCAGAATGGGGTTTTCCTTAAACATTTTCATGCGCTATATTTCTTAAAAGTGCAAATATGTGCAGGTTTTCTCTTTGCATACAGTAAGAACAATGTTTCCGCTACGACATATTAAAAAATTACAGACATATTATGCCATATTTTCTACTAAAATGCCATTATATCGCTTGACCATAGTTATATGCTTTCAGTACCACAACATTTTCCAAATATGATATTAAGTAGGGGATTATCATAGGGATATGATAAATATTAGCATCATTTTGAAATATGATTATTGACTACACATCACATCTACATTCTAAATATACAAAATGATACATACATGTTGGCCGTGCCACCATGTTTACCAGCCACTAGGGATGCGCACGAGACAAGATTTGTGGCTGTCTCCACTCGAAAAAGTGCCGTAAAAGCGATGTCTCGACTCGAAAAATGTATATTTCTCTATTGGAAGAGCCGTGTCTCGACTCGAATTTTGCCAGGAAAATCCTGTCTCGACTCGTCTCGTGCGCATCCCTACCAGCCACTGAATATCTACACGCAATGTAGGAATAGTTGCATTCAAAGTCAATTTCCTATCTTCTATCACTAAGCAGCGCCTCTCCGGCTTCGGCGGATAACCAAATTTACACGTCCCATGAGTTCATTGTAAACTGCTATAACTTCTTTTCCTGTACACTATCTTATGTGTACACTATTAAGGTTTCATTATAACAAATTATGTCGAGTCAATCTTTTACTTCTTTTTTCGAGTTTTTGCTAAGAATTGCCTGAGAGATCTTAAGTTGACAAAACGAGAGCACCACACAATATGACGTCACGCCTGGCCCCATTGTGTGACGGTGAGAATGAAGGTATGAAAGTGAGAAGAGTGAAGAGACACATTCAAGCTGCTGTTTGTGCGGGAATGTTAAAAATCAAGGTAAACGAGGGGAACAATAATATTTTCGAACTTCAAACAGTTGTAAGATAGGGGCTTAAGGGGTCAGAAATTAGCCCAACGAAGTTCGACCTTTTCAGACACTTATCACTACCAATGATTTATTTTTAAATTCCATTGACATATCAAATGCTTCCAATTTGGAGGAATTTATTTGGGTTATTTTTCATCAACTTCTTGTATCGCCAACATATTATTTTGTGCATACTGCGTGCTAAGCGAAAAAGCCTTAACTCCATTTCACATACTTTCGAGAAAATAAGCACAACGTGTTTTGGCTTAGGCTGTACGTTCAAATTTGTTGTATTTCAGTAAAACTTTATTAAATATATATTCACGATCTAAAATTTGTGTGGCAATACAGTTGAATATATTTGCTTATGGATTGCCCCTTAAGGTCTTTTTGCTTACTTTCAGTTACAGTTTTGAACATAAGGTAAGCACTCATGACGTTATTACCCCCTACCTATTGGTCAAATCACGTCAATTTCACTTTAGATAGATGCAGAATTGTACTACGAACATTTCCATACCAATATCTCGATTTTCGAAAAATGTGGAGCTAAGGTCTTTTCGCTTAGGACGGCAGCATACGTGTCTAGTTGTGTGATGTTTTTATCTATCTACATACATACAAAACATAAGTACACACATTCTTTATATATGTACGTGTTAGAGTACTTTAATATGTTAATTAATAATAAGTACCGGTACCTTAAATTCGGAACTTTCATTCATTAAGAAATTAAGTAATTACTATAATTTCAGACATTTAGTAGCCAAAGTATATTTTGGATTTTAGGTACAAACATTGAACATATTCTTCAGCTCCATCGATCAATATTTAAAAATTCAAAAAGAAGGCTCCTTCTGAATTTCCATTACATTTCACAAAATATATTTTACCGTTAAAAGATCGAAATTAAAATGCTATTGATGTGGTCACATAAGAATAAAATTAAAAAGTTTACAATTATTACTGTCACCCATTTCGAACAATTTAAAAGCACATAGTTTTTAATGTATTGAAATTTCATTTCTTATCGATAGTATGAAACGTTGTAAATAGTAGTAACTTTCCATAACTGTTCTCCCAGTGAATTTGTAGACAACCAAAGGTAATTTTGTCAAGTTTAACAAAAAGTTCAAAATAAGACTCCTGAAAACAGCTCTTATTTGAAAAAGGATACATAATGATCGTTTTTGGTTTTTGCAATGGCAATGCCTCTCCAAGAAGATTAACAAAAATTCAGCGTATCATAACAACAAAAACTGCTTTTCTTATATATATATATATATATATATATATATATATATATATATATATATATATATATATATATATATATATATATATATATATATATATATAATTATTGGTGTGTAGGGGGCGCCGAATGCTACTTCGCCCCGGGCGCCGAAATCTCTAGCTACGGCTCTGATCTTCATAAGCAAGTATTTTTAAAGAATAATATAATACTGTAATAATAAAATAATAGTAATAATTGTTATTCATATAGTACTACATTCATACATTCATACGAGATTCTAACAAAGATTTTGATAAAACTTAATGCTTGCTGAAAATAGCAACTATATATATATGAAATGAAATGAAATCTTTCAGTTTAACGTTCCATTACATGAATATATGAGTGGCTCAGGGGAAGACATTTCTGGTGAAATCTAGTTATTAGGTGGAATAGGTTGAGATTGGACTACATAATAGTATGTAGGTGGTTTTATTTCAAAAATGTACCTGCAGATGGCAGTAGAAGCTTGTTTGATATGTGTCATTTCACTGAATTGCACAGGAATGTTGAACTTTCCTTTCCAGGTTGCTCAAAAGTTAGAAAATGTCACTGACCATTGGCTTCCTCCGACCCGCTCATATATGAACATTGGATAACGTACTAATCTTAATCCTACAGTCTACTTTTGTTAATTTATACGAAAACACACATACACATACACACACACACACACACAAGAAAGGGGGGGGGGGTAGCAGTATAAAATCTCAATTGCTATAAAATACTTCTGTATCTCTTAGTGGCAATGAAAAGGAATATTGTATTATGTACAATGAGACTCATCTTTAAGTTACTATTGTTTCTCCATCATCTTTAGCCGTCTATTTCACAAGGATATAGAAAAAATAAACAAATATAGAAAATATTACCTATAAGTGGAGTTGAATCTCCTGATTCTGGAAGTTTTCTGGCAAGAAACGTCAAGTATATACAATGCATCAAAACAATTAGTGTACCGACAATTAATCTCTCTGGACAGCAGGGATCAATCCAGAACAAAACAAGAGTTAAAGCTGTCAGGACTGGAACAGAAAGTATTTATTTGCATTTTTATTTATTCATAGTATAGTTGAAAATAATGTTGTAATACTTGATTTTTAAATTATTTCGCTACAAGGTTGAAAGTCTTATGCAACTAAACTTATATAATCTTTTAATTCAAAATTATTACTGCTCTGTATATGTGAGATAGTGACTTCCACACACACGTAAACTGAAGACTACTTATATATATATGTTTTCATTTAAATGTTTATCTTTCCCTTCCTTTCACAACCTATAATTGGAAAAAGAGATCAGATTATTTGTGCAGTGACGAGATTCCCCGCATTGACGAGGTGTACCAAGAGCTGTTTAATAAGTTCAATTAAACATAACTTCAAATTGAAATCATGAATTCATTTATATATATAAATCAAAAAGAAATATTGTCTGAAGGCACCATCATATTGCTGGAAATCGTTACTATGACATTCGACACTATAAAGTAGCTCAAGTATACATTAGGTATGCATCTCTCATATATACTCGAAATAATAGAAACAAAAAAGCAGATCATGTCCATACATACACATCAGAATTCGATGCTCTCATCGGAACATAAAATACTTAATATGTTCAGCATCCTCGAACAAGAACATAGAAACGTAGACCCATATATATGAATCCATAATCGTTTATAATATCTTCTATCATCTTAATCATTTCATTATTCATTACATTAACATTTCATTTTCGTAGACATAAGCTTAATTCGCAGAGGAGTGCACAATATTAGGGTGTGTAACCACGCATTCAATAGAGGTACTATCTTAGAGTAAGAGTAGAAATTTTATAGACTAACGTGCTTGCGTTAGAAATACAGTTCACAATTATTTAGGCTTATGCATAGAATATTACCAATGAATAACTATCATATTTCGAACTATTGTATCAGTTTTACATAATATATTTAGGATGCATGATTTATTTATAAATTTTATTTCATTTCAGCAGAATCATTGGACGAAAAGAGATCTTCAGCGAAAAGAACTCAGGGACATACCATTATTGGTTCTGTATCTATCTACGTATATAAATAAAAATAAAAGTGACTATATTTGTGACTTAATAATTCTTGAACCACACGACCGATTTCGATAAAATTTTCAATACGGATGAGGTTCGAGGCTGGGATGGATTTTATCATTTCACTTTGAGGATTCAACTTCGGGTTAGAGAGGGGAGAGATACAGATAAAATTGATCGAAAATGTTCGATATTAGTGTCAGATACATAATTACCGGGGTCGCTGAGATGTATAGTGACATTTCTGATGCAGTTTAAATCCAAATTCAGCCCCGCAACTTTAAGAAAGGGGAGGGGAGAGATATATAAAACTGATCAAAAATGACCGATATCAGAGAGTGCTTCAGTAATAGTAAAAAGTGACTGACTAACGGAACACATTACTAATTTTTCTTATTTTAACCCAGCGTAGTAGGTAATTGACTCTAGTATATTATATTGATAAAATCCAAACTTCGTCATGAGCTTTGGACATAATATTCGTCATGAGCTTTGTAGTTCAGATATATGATCACAGATATTATGAGTAAATAAGTTATATTGCTCTTTATAAAATTCATCCAATATTTTGATTTCTTTTTCTTATAACTTCTGATGAGATAAAGATAAAATTTGAGGCGCAGACTACTAGTCAAAATTTCACCTAGATTCTAACTATTCTTTATGGTTCTAAGCTTGTTTGATTTTTTCAATAAAATTTGAAGTTAAATTATACTACACAAGTAATTCATACAAAGTATGAGCGATAGTTAACTTAAAATTCAGTACTAATGTGGTAAAATCTCTTGAAACAGTTACAACATTTTTTTTAATTTTATTTTTTTATTTTTTTTATTTTATTTATTTGTTTATTTTTGTTAAGGTACATGCCATGACACTGCAGATAATCAGTAATATTCATAATAATATTCTATTTTCCAGATGTTAAGATTTGATTTATGTTGATAGATGAAAAATCTATACAACTGTATAGTAATTTTAACAGTTCTCGTTATTTGGATTTCAAAACCATCTGATTTTCATATATTTTATACAATAATATTCAAAAATCAATATAAGAGGAAAACATTTGGCCATAAATATTAATAATATTCGAAATAATTACCATATCTCAGATTGTCATATCAGCATTGCTCGTTATGTTTAGAATTAACAATTAGCTTGCGAATTTTGTTTTGTTTAAGCAGAATCGATTAGAGAAACAGTATTCCGCGAAATGAACTTATAACTATTGCTGATTTTGCATACTTCAACATTCAACTAACATGCAACTAACAAAATCCAAATTTCAACGATCACTTTATGATGTCACGTGTGTCACGTCTATCCAGATATGTAATTTCTAAATGTGCAATCGCAGATCTTATAAATAGGTCTGTTATCTTGTCCTGCACCTCTCTGTAGAGAAGGGCAGAGTCATTGTTGTTATACTGAAGGTGTCCAGTGCACAACGCATCTCCCGGACAGCCAGATGTGTTTCAGTGAAGTGAAGTAATTATCGCTTAAGTCGCCATCTGAGTTTGAGTAGCTCAAAAACTATGAATTAAACGCGTTCCTAACAGAATTATCGAAAGGCGACTCGTGAATGACAGCATTACAACTTGACTACAAAAATTTCAATTAATATGTATTATTATAACAATATCATATATTATATTTGAAAAGAACTGAAAAAGAAAATCTATTTTTAAACAAAATGTATTGTGCACTTCCGTCTAAAAAGTTAGACTACCTTGCAGAGACAAAGTTTAAGAAAAAATACCTAAATCCTTACGAATTCCTTTTAAATCTGGATCAATTTCCCTGTATGCGTGCCACAGTTAGGGGTGGAAATTGAACGATAATACTGCAATATGGATATGAAAATTTTGTTGTAGATTAACAAAGTAGGTACAATACAGAAAATTACGGTAATTTTAAGTCGCAAATTCGATACATTATATATTTTTTTAATCTAGAACAATTTAAAAAGTAATGGAAGTAGAAGATATACCATAACTACAAATAGACTAGCTTGATTAAATTTCTATTCTATGCAAGTTTTTTAATTGTCTCACTACCAATTTTCAGTGTCCCCAAAGTATGTCTTTGTCCGGTTACCTTCCTTAAAGGCAAAACTAGGGGAAATTTATGAAAAAGTATTGATATCAGCAGAGTAAAAGCAAGAATATTTGAAAACACTGTGCTGTTTTCTGATATAACAAGTGATTCATATGACCTATCTATGACATAGCAAGTTGAGAAGAAATGGTCTTAGTTTCTAAAACGGTTGGAGATTTCAAGAATGAAAGTAAAATCAAATTTACTTGCAATGTCAGTATTACAACCTCCATGCCATAGTAAAGTTATCTTTTGTTAGAATATACTACAGTAGAAAATAAAACCAAAATCTGAATAAATTTTGCTGCGCATAAGACTAGTTACTTTTTTTTTTAAGCTGGGCTCTTAAAACGATATTTCGTTTTGAGAGAAACTGACAAACACTTCTGCAATTTATTTTCTGTAAAGTCTTCAGCAAGTAACTCTAAAATAAGTATTAAAAATAACATACAAATACGATAAGAATAGCTTTTAAAATTATGAATCTTTCTTATGAAAATAACTCATATGGATTTTAAATTAAAAATACCCGAACGACTAAAAGAAAGATAGGATTCTTCTAAAAGTAGTTCTTCTTAGAATTTTAGTAGTTTATATTTATTTATATTTACATCACTTCGTGCTTTGTAACGATCCCATTTGTGCAGATAAAAACAAACAAGAAATTTTGCATCTTCGCTTCTTGTTCCTTTTCTTTCCTGGCGTAGACCAGTGTTAGACTAAATTCCACAATTGTATTCATGTTTAATTTAACAAATAGCTACCTTTATTTATTTAATTGTCTTCGACTGGTGTATCGACATCGTATAGCACATCCTAATGAAATTGAAGTTAATGAAAGTGAGAATAACAGATAGTTAAGGTTGTTACTTGTGTATGTGGTTTTGTGCGTGTATGTGGTATTGCAATATATATAAATGTGTTTTCTATTATACGTTTGGTTTAATTTATGTGAATACAGTAAATATAAGTTTGTTCGTATGCAGCAATATTGGATCACGCATAAAATGCGGCGCTTTAAAGGTAAAGTGCACTGCATATTAATTAGTTTTTCATATACAGTTCAGTTATTTTGTTCCCTTCATTTTACCTAAAAATGAGTGTTTTTGGTTAATTCATTTTTTTTTCGTGTCCCCTTAGACTTCGAATTAAAGAGACTCCACTGTAGTTCCTAGAATGAACATGTTTCTACATTGCTTTCTGTTTAAGAGTATACATTGGAGACAAAAGGGGAAGAAGTTGAGATTTTGTTTAATATGTATGTTCTGATATACCAAAATTTCCTACATTTAAACATGGATACTCCTTGTCAATAAAATGCGTATTCTTTATTACCAAATTACCAATTCTTAATTGCCAATTCAAACCCATGCCAAAATGAATAATAACAGACAGTTCTATGAACCGTCCACTACACTAAGAACGCTTAACTATGATTACAGTAACAGACAGTTCCACGGCGCTATCCACTACACCAAGAACGTTTGTCTCTGATTCCTTTCCGGTTTATTTTTTATTTTTATTTATTTATTTATTTTATTTTTTATTTTTATTTATTTTATTTTTTATTTTTTTATTTTTATTTTATTTTATTTATTTATTTATTTATTTATTTATTTATTTGCTCATGTTCTGTTGACGTTATATTCTCTATAGCCTTGAATCTGTCATCATGCAGTATGCCAGTTCTTGACTTTCTTTCTTTTCTTTTTTCTCTTTTTCTTTTTCTTTTTTTGCATATTTTATGATCGTTTTCTACATATCACTTGTATATTTACTTTGCAGCAATGTCAAGATGGTCTGTTTCTATTAAAGAATACGCATGTTGTTTCATAACAGAATGAGGAGGAAATAGATTTCCCTTGTAAGGAGATCTAACAGACGTAAATATCTAGGCTCAACTTTTTGGACTTAGTCTCTGAAAGGCCGTCTAGATTTTTGGGAACAGCATCAGACAACAAATTTTAAAGTTTATACAAGGTAGGTAAAAAGTAAGGATTCTTAAGAAAAAGTAACAAATGATAATTATATAGACATGAAAATCAATTTTATAACTTACAATCTTCCTGATTTTACAGATATTCTTCACGATTTCGGACTTCTCCTCCAAGAGAATATGAAGACACTTATACGGGTGAGTATGCTTATTCTGGTTTAGTTTTGTAGTTAAATCTAGAGGTAACCAGGTAACATATGCATTTGTACGGGACAACAAGTTTTGAGGAGTGCCGAAAATCTCACGCAAAGTTGAAATTTATGAAAAAATATGTGATTTAAAACTATATTTGAGTTCAAACTTAATTCTGACCAATATACTGTAACTTTATACATTCTCATCAACGCTACAACTTTTCTTATCAATAGGCTAGCTTATTAACTAACTAGCAGTAGCCAAATGTAGACTTAGTTGCATATTGTAGAACGTAGCTCTAGATGTAGGATGTAGAGTGTATAGCTGTAGATGTAGACCTTTGTCTGTAGTATGCGTATAACTGCTTGTAGTACTTTTATTCTATGAATGTAGTATTTATACTCTCTTATTACTTTATATTCTGTTTACAGTTACTGTTCAGTTTACTTTATATCGAACGTATGTAATAGGAAGGATTTATTTAATTACGTTAGACAATACTAGCTTAGCATGCTACTTTTGACTTTCTGACATTATGCGTAGCTTTCATCATTATATAACTCCTCGTGATGCAAAATCTTTCATCCCTACTAAGTAAGTTTATGTGAATATATGATTTAGCACTATTTTGGCTTTGATTTGTACTTATTTTATCAAGATTTGTAGTAGCTTGTTGATAAATTAGAAAATGTAACTTTTAGATATATATGTAAAACAAATACAAGGATGTTATAAAATAGAAGATCTGCCCATACAACAAAATCGTGAAGCCATACGTCACAGCTTCGCCACACCTACTCTGCCCACTCCGCGCCACTAAGATCGCAATGTTTCGAGCCAACAATCATGGCGAAAACGAGAGTAGCCAATCAGACGTGCCGGCTCAGACGATGCTCGGTTGCTTTTGGCTTCACTGAGTTCATATGATGAAGATACGTATGGGCAGATCCTCTATTTTATAACACCCTTAAGCAAATATATAATATTATTTTTCTTGATCTTTTTCAGATGCAGCTAGTTCCTATAATTGCAAACACTTTCTGCCCAAGTAGAAAACCGAATTTGATAGCAACGAACTAACAGTAACGAAATTATTATAAATGACAGTAAATAAACTGTTTTCAGATTAATAATTATTAAAAGTAAAATTTGGTTTACCGAGCGAAGTAGCTCAAGTGATAGGGCATTGGCTTCGCATTCGGGAAGTCGCGGGTTCGATTTCCGCTGCCAACCATCCTGACTGAGGTTTTCCAGGGTTTTCCTCAGTCCTATCAGGCAAATGCCGGGATGGTACCTACTAAACAGACCCTAGACGATACCTTCCCAAATCCTTTTCTTTGCTATTGGGTTGTTAAATATCTAGTATAAAATGGCCTCTGAACTGTATCTGGTGATTGTTAAATAAATAAAATAAAAATAAATAACGGTTAACTACAATAAATGTCTCCAGTTGCATGTATTCGTGATATGTCCTTGGTGCACGATCTCGCATGAGGTGGCGCATCACAATCTTGTTCATTTTTTTAGATTTAAAGAAACATCTGTTTTCATATCTTTATGTGCAAGAATATTTTAGAATCAAAAGAAAAAGAAGAACACTTTTCATAGATATTAACTAACAATACTCGAAACAATTTTCAATATATAAAAGTTGGTGAAAATCATAATTCGGTCACTGTTTTTTACTAATAAATTAATTGATTTATATAAACAGAACAAAATTAAATTAAACTGTACATAGAAATGAAACAGAACAAGAACGGAAAAAAAAAAGAAAACTAGTTGTGAGCTGTTACATGTGTTGTTACTGGATGTGCATGAAAACCATTTGAAATGTTAGAAATTGTAGTATCTTCATGCTTAAGTGATGATAAAAATGATAATCACTTGTAATGTTTCCAAAGATTAAACTCAATATTAAGGAAAATACTATTACATATCATTCTTCTTAACTTGATAGTATTATTTGAAGGAAGATAACATTACGATGTCTGAAAGAATTTTTATTTTGCTACTTCCGATGATACTAGATAATATTCAATTATCGTAGATACTAAGATAACCTTTATTTTGCTTTTGAACAAGGAACATCGTCCAAGGAGGAAAACAGAATAATCAAAGGTACATAAGGAACACGACCAGTATACTTGTCAACAGAAAAGGTTTGTCTAGAATTTTACAGTGCACGTTCTGAATTGATATGTGAAGAATTCATTCATAGTAAGCTTACTTTAGTAGATTCGGTCTTGTTGATTCCTTTCAGGCTATACCTACAGTAGTCTTTGTGGAATAAACTTAAATAAACTTAGCTTAGAGAATGATATAACTTGTTCTTATTTATTCACATGTTTTGTTTCTTGTTTCCTTAAATAGAAATTACAACTTCGTAGTGAAATACGTACAAAATGACATATACTTCAGAGTTTTTCAATCTTGTTTTAGACTACGTTCATGTAAACTTATTTTTTCAATAAATGATAACAAAGAAGGGTTTCAAACTGAATCATTTTTTAAAAAATTCCTTCAATCCAACAAGTACTGTATACAAAAGAAGAGAAAATAGTATTATATATAGGCTATTATTTATTTATAATTTTCGTTTTATTTATTTATTCATGTATTTGGAAAAGGAGAAAAGAACCAATATTGTACACTTTAAATTTCAATACAGTCATGAACCAAGATCAGATTGTTTACTTTTGATAATTTATTATTGGTATCTATATGAATTTTAAGTCTTTAGTTGTTAAGTACTTTTCTTATTAAACAAAAGAGAAAATGTCATTTACCTAAAGCAGGAATAACAACAGTCCCTGCGTAATTAGCTGCATGTCGTTCCAGAGAAAAGTAAAAGAAGATTTCATGGTAACTTAAGTTATATGCTGTATCGTTCTGAAGAATTATTTGATGCGATGTGGCAATAAGCTTCCAAGTATTACTCGGAGAATAGTAACTATCATTAAGAATCTGAAAGAAATGATTTTATTACGCAAGAAAAATAATTTAACGAAATATAATATTTTCAAGCATGCATTACATCTGCGAATGAAACTAACACATATTGTAATATGTGCTTTCCATTTTTTTCTCTTGATGTAAAATGATATATATCTTACATTTTATAATATTATAAATAATAGAACTTCTAAGCACTTTTACTAAGTATTTATTATAACTTCTAAGAATGTTAATTGGCAGTTTGCTGTCTTGTAATTTTTAATGATCCTAGTGCAAAAGTGCGTCTTATCAGTATTCATATAATATTTTGATTTTTCTACCAATGATAGAAGTTCAAGTTCAACACTTTCTCTAAAAACTTTTGATCATATCCATAAGAACATTTTCTATCCCTTAACACTGTACTTTAATATTTTATTTGAAAACAGCTCGTACTCTAAGTAAACTAAGAAAACTAGTCTAATTAAACTAAGCTCCGAATTTTCTTTAGATTTCACGCAACAACTGTATAGTTCCTCGAAGGAGAATGGAGAGTTTCATTCATAATTTTTCAGATTAGAATCTATTTTAAGTACAAATAGTCTTTTTCTATGTCATACGTACAGTCAACGACAACAACTCAGATATTTTAATTGACTTTCCTCATAATTAATCCGAGATCTTTTCTTAACAGTTTCATTCTGACAATAGTCTCCATTTTTACTTATGAGTCCAAAGACTCAAAATCTTAAGTAAAGTTACATAAGCATTGTTTCATATGTATAATTCTTCTTCTCTCTCTAATTGTTTCATATGTATAGTTCTTCTCAACGTAAAATGCATATTTTTTTTACTTTGATTTATATCACATTTGTTTTTCCATTTGTGGTGTTCGAAACTTTTATCTGGGTGTTACCGAAATACAGGTTATATTATGATTTTCTGTCCAAAATTATCCTGCCGTACAAATATGCATGCAACAATGAAACTTTAACTTTGTGATGTGGATTACACTGTGCAACACGAAACTTGTCCTTCTCGATTGTATAAAACCTAAAAATTAAACTTTTATGTAAATAATCAGGATTTATTAGCTATGGAAGCAGAAGTCAGTCTGCACTTGTCATATTTGTTGCAACTGATACACATCAATGTGACCAATAGGTCAGTTATGTATCATATACCTTCGGAAGTGGTAAACTGATGGTGCTCACCATGGACAAATTGACGGGTGTCAGTGCAGCAATGAAGAATGGTCTGCAAAAGTTCTTGCGTAAGTTTAGTCAGGGTGGTATATCTTAGGATACAGTTCGTGCCGCTGTGAAGAAGTCATTACGGATGATTCCGTACAAGGAAAGTCAAAGTTGAGGAGGAAATAGTGTCAGGTTTGGAACCTTCAAACGTGTTGAGTACCGCCAATGGTTCATGGAACATGTAACACCTGATGGGACGGAGTTGGACGACTAGTAATGGTCAGACAAGACTTGATTTCACATAGACAGGTATGTGAATTCATAGGCAGCCGCTCAGTGGACCCAGTGGATGCAGTTGTACCTACATTAACTCCTGCCTTTTTAATCTTACAATTCATTCAGTTTTCAACGTCTGTTGTTTCCTGTGTTTGGCTCATATTGCCTTCTGTTGAAAAGTCGATTCCTATTAACATAAATTTCGAGGATGTCATTGAAGAACTTACTATCATGATTCCATTCAACAGAAGAATGTCTTTATAAAATAACCTGTACTTGTACTTAAGTAGTTTACATTGTGAAATATGCACTCTTATACACTTCGATTTTCTCAGATATTTCTTTGAAACATAGCGAACAGGTATGTACGTAGTTTCTGATATGTGGATAAACGCATTTATTACGTAAATGCTAGTATTTTTGTTTTACTCTGTCTAATCCATCCCACACTTGCACCCACGTAATCAAAATTCTGCGTCCATAACTGTGTGAATTCATATAATTCATTTTTGTAGTCGACTGAAAAATCACATGTACTGCATAAGTCTCTCCCTTACGCCCAGTCTACATATATTGTGTCATGTGTTATGAAAGAGAATTTTCATTCTCTTCTTCCGCACAACAATCAACAGTGAATTTATCTTCAGTTTATCAGTCAATTTTTGCTGCTCTGGCTGATGAGGAAAACACAGTTATGTGATTTTAATGGAATAATGCAACTTTCCATTCCACTCATGTGATTATACAGTATTTGGAATCTGTGATATCAATTTGCATCATTTCGAAGCTAGTGTGGCCATTCCAACTTTCTGACGTTATTCCACCAGACTTTTTCTTATGGTGATATCTGAAATCAGCAGCTCATACAACCGATCCACATGCCTTAGAAGAACTGCAGACCAACACTGAAAGAACTATGGACATCATTTCATGTGAAATGCTCCAGAACGTGTTTAGGAACACGGTCACGGGGGATATGTATATATGTGCGAAGCAATAAGTGATGGCATTTTTCAACATCCTTTGTAGTATCCCTGTAGGTTACATGACTTTTGATCACTATCATATTGAGTTTTGCATTTCTTAATTCTGCTTAGAGTTTTGACTTATCGAATCTGGAAGTCTCGAACGTCACCTAAGATGATGTGTTGCAAAAGTAAGTAAATAAATAAAATCTTTATTTTTATTTACAAGGTTATATATGGTAAATAAAGGGATCTTAAAGCAATAAATAAAGACCATAGAGGAAGCAAGCTGGATGACGTAATAACTAACATGTCAGCATGGTAAATCGGAGACCCAGGTTTGATTCTATGGGAGTATCAGGGTTCGATCCTTGTACGTCCCTGTTTGGGAAAACATTTTATGAGTGTAGTGGCTCAAGTCCCTGTGAAGGAACAGCCATTTTATGAGTGTCTTGGGTTCGTGTCCTGCAGTTCCCTAGGATGGCTTAGGCATTCATGAAAGTCCGGGATTCGATCCTCTATGTTTTGGACGTATCCTTTAGACTTTAATAGCAGTTCGGACTTTCTACCAAAGCCGACCATATAACCACTGAACAACACGGTTCAGAGTTCGGGTCAGAACATTCTGGGAAACTGATATAAAAGCTGATTCTAATCGTATTCTCAATGCCGATATAAGTTAATAATGCGAAAATTATTATGTTGCATAGGCATTAGTTATTTATGCTGGAAAGAAAAGTAAATTAGGTTATCTCTTAAACTAGAAAATATAAATTTATACCATGATAATTATTTTGATAAAGGATATGCAAAATTTCACTTTTCACTTTAATAAACAACACTGAAACTACACAAACACATATTACATTACATTTTGGTACACTCTTTTAACTAATTGAATATGATAATAAAATTTAAATAATTGAATATAATAATGGAATTTTACATTTGGCCCAATTATTCTTATTACAATCGGGGAAGGCGCAGTAGTCGCGGGTTACCGATTGAACTTCACTACATCGTACGTTTTTTATTTTGCACTTTTACTTCTCACTCACTTTGATACTGGAGAAAAATGATTTCTGGAGGTTCCAGGGGGATGTCATTAAGGTTGGGGGATGAATCCCCTTACTTTCCATTTTATCTTCTTTTGGGTGGCCTTGAAGTTTTTTCATTGCGCAGTTAGCTCCTTGCCGTTAAGACGACTTTATAAGCAACAATTACGAACAAATGTTTTAAACTTGGATTTTGGTTTCTGGGCAACATTTTCGTCATAATCAATGCACCATATTTCTAGTATATGTTTATCGTTACCCCGTACAACTTTTAATGCGCTAAACACAATAATTAACTACATAACAAATGTACCATAGTTCGCGCAGTGTTGTTCGTCTGTTCATCCGGAGCTGACTCCTTGGATACATGCTGTTGTCACACCAGAAACAATCGTCAGACTGTTTTGGCTTTTCTCCCCGCCTCTCTGCGTTTCTACCCAACAGAGAGGCTTGCGATGCAAACTGTTGATGTCAGAGCTAAAAATAACTATGACAACCTATAGGCAGGAGTTTTTGGAGACGAAGTTTGCTCCCTGTGCTGAATTTTAGCACCTTATTTGGAAAGACGAGAGGGTTCACCAAGACTTCCATCGCAGACGCGACGCACACACACATATGAATATTCGTTTATTTGCTGAGAGAAAAATTCTGAAGAGTGTGTTTATACGAGGTTTACTTAAAAAGTTAAAATTTTCTTCATTAATATTCGATAAGCTGAACCATATGGTTACAATTCTTCTTTCAGTCGTATTCACTCTGCATTTTACGTGGTTATGTCACATGCACTTTACATGATGAATTAGAAAAACAGACGGATTATAACTGCGCGTGAATAATTATAAAGGATTAAGAATGATAATATATAAAGAGACGAGAGAGAGTGAAAAAAATCAAACAAAAACGATGCTCTCCACCATAAACGTGCATGGTCTGGATCTAACCAGGACCCTGTTTCACTAGAAATAAGCGATTTAGTGCTCGGACGCAAATTTTAATCATGCATTTTCTGTGCAACATTATTTATTTATCGACACAACAGATATTACGGCTTAATTACTGTGTTTATAATTAATGATACGAATACTTGAATTAAAATAATACATTTTCCTTGATTATTTTTAACAAAATACTCAATATTACTCTTTTGAACGACTTTTCAGAACTATTAACACTTTCCGGATCCGGGGTTTTTGGACTATTTTTTAGACTTTCAGTCAAGCAGCAACTGCATCGTCACTATTTATCCTAAGATCATGGTTCATACCTCATTTTCTTCAGAATAGAGCTGGCTTTCAAATGGTACCACTTGCATGCTCATACCATATACCAGGAGCGGGAAAAATAATGTCAAAGGGAAAATTTTGGAGGGAATTTTTTCTCGCACTTTGGGCCCCTCTGGAGCGGCCCGGTGTAAACGTAGCCATCTAAAAAAATCTGATAAATAGTAGTTGGTATACTGAATGTGTGTGCCAAATTTCAAGTTTCTATCCTGAATACCAAGGGCGGGAGAAATTTTATCAGGAATTCCCACTATGCCCCAAGTTACCGTAAAACACCATGATCTCAGGTAAAAAATTTCCTGAGACATCCCTAATTACCCTAGGGTCATGTTTCGCCTATCATTCTCTTCAGAATAGAACTGCCTTTCAGGCGGTATGACTCACGTGTCTCCATCATGCATCTAAGGCGGGAAAATGAGGAAAAACGGGATTTTTGGGGTAAAAATATCCTTTTTTTCAACTTTTAGCCCCCCTGGACCCCCTGTTTTATTGCAGAGATCTGAAAAAATCTGGTAAATACTATTCGGTGGGCTGAATGTTTATGCACAATTTCAATCTTCTAGGTGCAAAAGTAAGTCCGCCAAAAAATATATATAGGCCTACCGACAATGTACCATATTACCGACAATTACCCTAGGATCATGGTTTGCATATCATTTTCCTCAGAATAGAACTGCCTTTCAGGCGGTACCATTCACATGTCTCCATCATGTATCTAAGGCGGGAAAATCCCGAAGAAAGGGATTTTTTGGTAAAAATATCCCTTTTTCAACTTTTTGCCCCTCTGGACCCCCCCTGTTTTAACGCAGAAATCTGAAAAAATCTGGTAAATACTACTCGGTGGACTGAATGTTTTTGCACAACTTCAATCTTCTAGGTGCAAAAATAAGCTCGCAAAAAATAATACCTAAAATGTCCAAAATTCCCCTATACAGAAGTATATTTTGATAAAAATTCCCTGACACTTCCCTAATTACCCTAGGGCCATTTGTCGCACATCATTCTCTTCAGAATAGAACTGCCTTTTAGACGGTATGACTCACTTGTCTCCATCATGTATCTAAGGCGGGAAAATGAGGGAAAACGGGATTTTTTGGGTAAAAATATCCCTTTTTTCAACTTTTAGCCCCTCTGGTTTCCCCCTGTTTTAACGCAGAAATCTGAAAAAAAATCTGGTAAATACTATTCGGTGGACTGAATGTTTGTGCAAAATTTCAATCTTCTACGTGCAAAAATAAGCCCGCCAAAAATACTTTACATAACCCCCCCAAAAAAATATTACACGGAAATATATATTTTAGAATTATGACGTCATCACCTCCTATGTCTCGACGCAGGAAGGTGTGAAACCATACATAATGTCTTCTACAATGCCTCTGGACTTCAAAAACCAAAAAACCCGGACGAAAAAGCTCAAATAGGAGAGTTATAACGCAATGTACCATGAAACACCCCGTATGATACAGATTGTACCATGGGATCCCCAAAGGGTTAAATATATCTAAATCTTTAGAATCTTACTAGTTTTATTGTGTGTAGCACAAATTCTCCATGTAGATGACATATGCAGTTCATTTGTACGTGCCTTCCTACAGTAGAATAGGCCACTATTTCCCTTGCGTGTTTTGAGGAATGGAACCTGGATCATTATTTTTGCAATTATGCCTGTACAGTCTATTTTGTTGTGCAAAGGTCAATGCAAGAAAATCAGGTCGTTCAACGTTTGTGTTTGTTCAAGTGTCTGAAGTGTAAATTTATCAAGTAAATTATCATATGGTTCATGTTTTGGATAAAATCATTCCTTTTGTATGTGAGAAAACGTATCAATTTGCTTTGTATCTGCTCAATTATTTGACTACGTGTTTTCACAAAAATGTTTCAAATAAGTGATACATATTCAAGTTTGGATCTTACGTAAGAAAAGTAAAGCGTTTTCAAAGAGTTAACATTTGTAAATTCTTTGTTCCGATAAGAAACCAAAATTTCTTTATGTATCCTTAGTAATATTTGCCACATGATGCGAACTGGTTAATTTTTTGTCAATTATTATACCTAAATCTTTAATAGTATCTAATTTTTCTAAACTTATTGCATTGATCGAGTAAGTAAAGTCATACGTCTTTTCATGTCTACTGTATGTCCTGATTTTACACTGATTAATATTCCGCAAGTCTATTGCTAGTGCACGATTTTAGTATATTGGTCAAATCTTGTTGCAAGAGTAGGCAGTCATCTATAGATTTTACATCTACGAATATTTTCAAATAATTTGCAAAGAGTATTTTATGAGATTTATGAATATAACATGACAGGTCATTACGAAATAATAAAAAGAAAGAGGTCCAAGGTTAGATCCCTGTCCACGCAAGTAAGATTTTAGAAAAGTATCATAGGGGGACTAAAATTGAATCTGGCAAGTTTCTGAATTAGTATATCATGATCCACAGTATCTAATGCTTTATTCAAATCTGTATATATAACATTTACCCATCCATTATTATCCAAGGAGGAAGTAATGAAATCTGAAATTATAGTCAAGTTAGTCACCGTGGATCTCTTCTGTAGAAAGCCATGTTTATATATTGAAATTGCAAGTTTAACATGATGCAACACCTGATCAGAATGAGACTTTCAAATACCTTTGCAATTATTGGCAATACAGCTACTGGACGATAGTTTTCTATTGAAACATGCCTAATATTTAAACACACACTATACTATTCAAACATTATAATCATATTAGTTAAAAAAGTAATGAACATATTAACTTGATAGGTTCATATAAATACTCACAGCGTGTGATATATTAACCTCATGACCCCAATAGTGCCATGAGGCAAGTATTAAAGAACAATTTCTTGAATCAAAAGGCCACCGTCGTAGATCGCCATCACAATACACAAGGAAATGAGCAGGTGGGCCCCACCAAGTATTTCCATTGTAGCTAACCACTACCATTTTGTCCTTTGCAAATGGATTATCTCTTGTAGTATCGGCACTAAATGAAACAAAGAGAGCTTAATTAAATATTAATCATTTGTATGAATATTATACATAATGATTACACTTTATACGAAGAAGAAACACATTTATTTGAGAAATTTAGTAGTTTAGGAAATCCTAATACTCATATTCATAGAAGTAAAGTATTAATTGCAGTTGAGATTTTATGTATGAATATTATATATTCGTTTGTATGAATATTATACGCAACGTTCACACATTATACGCATGAACAGAGTTATGGGGCTATGGGGAGCTTTGCCTCTCCAAGTTTCTGAAAGGAAATGTTAAAAATAATTGCTTCCCTTATTATTATACAGGATAATAATAATAATAATAATAATAATAATAATAATAATAATAATAATAATAATAATAATAATAATAATAATAGAAACTAGGAACAAAAATAAATGTTATGGCCCGCATATAAGACAAATAATATTACATTGTAAAAGTTTGCATATCCTTTTACTTCGATTTGTAACACATTAACTTTTAAATTTGTGGTGTTTGAAATTTTCTATGTGGGAGTTACGATTACAGGTTATATTACGATTTTCTGTTCAAAATAATCTTGCTGTATGAATATACATGCACCAATGAAATTTTAAATTTCTGGTCTTTATTATCCTTTGGCTCAATACTTTATCCTAAACAATCAACAATCAGTCATGCACAGTGGTGTTATTCTATTTTTTTAACAACCCGTTCTATATATATTCAGAGAGAGAAAGAGAGAGGGAGAGAGAGAGAGAGAGAGAGAGAGAACGAATGAACGGACGAACTCTCGCAGGAAGCAAAGAAACAAACCATAAAAAGTAGATAAAAACAATTTCTTTGCTGGATACCACAAGTGATAATTAAGAGACCTATACAGCATCCTAATACAAGGTGATGTGACGAAATTAGGTAGCACTGTGTATTATGGTGCTGCGGAAACGAATTATCCAAGATAGATGGTTGTCAAAAAGTATTGGAAAGACCTTAATACAACAATGAATCGACAATATTGATAATGGTATTATGCGTTTCAAATATAAATAACCCTCACCATTACACTCATTTGATCCCAGTTATCATTCTTGATATTTGAGCATTTGAGATTAAAAAATAATCGCTCACACCTTCTGAGAGATCATATGTTTAACCCTGTAGCCGTAAAAATTTCTAAAAACAAAGATAGTTAAACTAAACTTTACTGTTCCTGAGTATAAATGGATTTTTTTTTTTTTTTTTTTGTCTGGGCACAACAAACGGTTCTGCAAACTCTCAATATTTTAAAAACCGGTTCTGGCGAACCGGTATGAGCCGGCTAAATAGCACCACTGGTCATGCGTCAAATCTTTCGCCCTTAATCCACATAAAAGCACGAAACTATGAGTGCAATGTTTTGTGTGCTGTAGCGGCTCTCTTATGCGTGTTTTCTCGAGTGAATACAATTTTTTGCAACAATGAATAGGAAGTCCTTGACATAAAGATATTTTCTCAAAAAAGTGTCTGGATTGTGAAAATGAACTGGCAACCTCTCAACCAGAGTGCCCAAATACATATGATGAGGTGAGTAAAGAAACTCAATCTGCTCAAGAGACTTTAGCTATTGTAGATAGTTCTCAGAAATCGGTCCTCGATGATATGATAACGGGATCGTCTCGTCCAATTTTAGACTTATAGCAGATATGTAACTCTTCTGCGTTCAAATCTGCTTACTTTAAGAAATTTGGTTGACTTAAATACAATGTGAAGGAAGATGCTGTGTTTTGTTACGATTGCAGATTATTTTCCTCTAATAATAAAGAAAACTCACTAAAAAACGCTTGCGCAACTGAAAAAGATTGCGTAAAAATTGGAAAAACATGGAGTTACTGACAGTCACTCACTTTCGATGGCGAAGTGGATTAATCTTAAGAAAAAAACAGACAGTTGCAACACAAATATTATCTTCACACAAAGAGCTCATTTCAGAAAGCTGTAAGTATTTCAAAAAGAATATAGATATTTTGTTGTACTTGGGCAGATAATGCATCTCAAACTTCTAAGAGAATGAATCTCAAACTTCTAACAATAAAGGGAATTAATTAGTGTTGTGTGAGTTGTTTTCAAATACAATTGTAAGTTTAAAGAGAAATATGTACGTTATTTCAATGCCACAAGTCCTGGGATTCAAAATGAAGTGTTCGATATTGTTTGAAAAGAGGTTTTGAACAAAATAGTGTCTACAATAAGTGAATCTCGATATTTCTCTTTAATAGTTGATGATGCAAAATCACACAAAATTCAACAACTGTGTATTTATGTAAGGTACTTGTTCAACAATTAAATTAAGGAGAGGTTGTTAACTATGAAAGATGTTTCCTTAGACCGAACCCTTCATCTTTAGCAAACACTATCTTGCCTTTCCTTTAAGTAATTGACATTTATGCAGATGCTTCCTTGCTAGGCCAGTCACATGATGGCGCAAGCGTTATATCTTGCTTAAAAATGAAGTGCAAAAAATTTATCAGACACACTCATTCATTTGCAATAGGCTATTGCTTAGCACACAAAGTAAACTTTGCTCTTATTAATGCTTGCAAAAGTAATGATTATAGTTGCTTCTTTCTCAACGTGATGCAAGTTTTGTATGAATTTTTCTCTTTCCCTGAGAACTCCAAGTACAAACATGTGCAAGATGTTTGTACCAAAACTTCAGGTCCCCATGAAATACACAATTTAAGTGACACTAGATGGTCTTGCAGGGCAACAGCTATTCAATCCGTTCATAGGAATTTCAACGTTATTTGTAGAGTTATAAATGAGACAGCAAAAAATTTCAGAAATCCCAAATCTTCTCACGCTAAAGGGTTAGTAATATCAGTGACATTAAGTGATTTTGTTGTATGTTCACTATTATTTTTCTGAGTATTTGAGTGTTGTAAATGTTCTGAGCAAAGCACTTCAAAGAGATGATATGTGCATTGAGCGATGTGCCAAAGTTGCAACCGGGATCATAACGAAGCTTGAATAGGAAAGAAATGAAAACGCCTGGGAAAAGAAATTGGCAGCAATAAATGAGTTTGAAAGGAATCACAATCTGAATCTCTTCTGATTTTAACCTAAATCCGAACGAAGTGATAAGAACTCCACAGCTTGAATGGGAACGTCCGTGAATGGTTAGTACATCATAATGGTTTCTGTTCGGCAATCCCGAATAAGCAACCCAAATAACATAAGTGAAGACAGTGAAACTAAGCCTTAAAATCAGTACAGACATGATCTTTATTACTCATTGCTAGAAAACCTGACTGAGGAATTTAAAAGATTTGCCAGTGAAGCATTGGCACTGGCTACTTTCTGTGAAGACTTTCTTCGCCTGAATGAAGCAAATACTAATATTTATTCATTTTTTTTTGTTGTTGTTTATAAACGCTTACCTCGTTCTAAGTTTAAACAAAGGTGCTTTAAGCAGAAATGAGAATTTTACGAAATGTCATCGAAGCAGATGGAACGAATCTTCAAGAAAAACCTCTTTAAGAATTAGTTGGAGTTTGAAAAGAATAACTTTGTACAAGATTTTGAAGAAGAAAGCCGATATTTACCATAATTTCAAAATTCTTTTTTCTCAATTTGACTTACCTTTCCCTCAAACCGAGCAACTTGCGAGAGTTCGTTCTTGGCAATGCGTAGAATTAATAACTGGCTGAAGTATTCTATGGTGTATTTTCCAATTTACTACTTTTGTTTTCAGTCAGATACTGTTAAAAATTCAAACGTGGAAGATTTGATTGACAAATACGTCAAAAAAGAGATCAGGAAATTTGTTCTAATTTACTTTGTATTAACTACTGACATTGGTGTTCTTGGCTCAAGAACGATTTTCAAACTTAACTCTTGTGTTTTCAGTCAGATATTATTAAAAAAAATTAACTGGGAAGATTCGGCTTACGAATGCACCAAAAAGAGACATGAAATTTGTTCCATTTAGATTGTACTAATTTTTATACAGTACTCTTGCATTGTTATTTTAAACAGTCTGTAAACCAATTTAATTATGCTGAGTTTTCGAGGCTTGCTTACTTGTCATTTGAAATTAAGTTTTGTAAAAGAAATACAGTACAATTTTCACATTTAATATCTTTGTTTTTACTACTTTCTTCACCGTCAAGACTAGAAAACAAGAACAATGTCAAGTTGCATAAAGTCCAACAAATAAAAATAAAAAAGGGCAAGTTGTAGTAAATAAGAGTAAAAAAATGCTCTAAAACGAGTTTTTCTATTATCAATTTTTATCGGTTTTTAGAATAAGGTCTGCTCTCCAAGCAGATAGCCCCTAATACCGCCCATCACTATACGTAGTAGGAATGTATCTATATTTACATTTTGAAACACTTAGTAGCTTTGGAAATCTCTATACATCATATTCCGAGAAGATCATCATTATTACCAGTTGATATTGAGATTTTGCTTGCTATACACGTATGAATATCATGGTATTTCCAGAATTTGTATCACATATGGTATCTTCGCATACCCATATCGTATAGTATACTATATTCTATTACTACACTTTTGAAGTTAAGCACAAATTTTATATTTATTCATTTTATATTTTCTGTATTAATCTCATACATTTAACTATTCTGTATAATTTGAACTATCAAATAGATGATATGGCACACACAGAAATGTGGTCTGACTTTTACATGGATTACATGGGTTCCTGTCACCACGACATGGAGCGTCCTCAGGTTGCGGATCGAGGAGGAGGCCTCTAGATATAGAGGTTAGCTGCGAATATACTGAATAAGCAGTCGCGGACAGACGATTAGGAGTGGTCGTCCAGCTTGGGGGTTTGGGTAAGGCTAACATTCTCATCCTGTAAAAAAAAGGCACTTCAGAAATATTCACAAAAGCCTCGGACAAAGACTGATAACTTGGCACGACCTCAGCAAAAGAAAATGGAGATGAGATTTGGAACATGGAATATTAGAAGTCTTTATAGGGCAGGCGCGTTAAAATCCGTAACGAGTAAGTGAGAGAAATACAGGATGGACCTAGTAGGAGTTCAGAAAGTTAGGTGGGAAGGAAATGATCTGATCTGAGAATTCCGGAAATTTTACGTTCTTTTGCGGGAAAGGAAATAAAAATCACCAGTTAGGAACAGGGTTTTTCGTTCACAAACAAATATTACCAGCAATTAAACGGGTTGAATTTGTTAGTGACAAAATTTCTTTTATTACTCTTAAGGGGCGGTGGTGTGATATTATTGTTTTAAATGTACATACTCCAACTGAAGATAAGGATGACGATATAAAAGACAGTTTTTACGAAGAAGTGGAACGGATATTTGACCAACTCCCGCGATACCATACGAAAATTCTATTAGGGGATTTCAATGCGAAGGTAGGACGAGAGGATATTTTCAAACCGATTATAGGGAACGAAAGTCTACATAAGGAAAGTAATGATAACGGTGTTAGACTCGTGAACTTTGCAACATCCAAAAACCTAATCGTAAAGAGTACAAAATTCCCACATCGCGACGTTCATAAATACACCTGGACATCACCAGGCGGAAAAACACATAATCAAATTGATTACGTTTTAGTAGATAGAAGAAGGCAATGTAGCATAATTGATGTCCGGTTCTTTAGAGGGGCTGATTGTGACACTGATCACTACCTGGTAGCAGCGGTAATACGAGAGAGATTATTGTTGAATAAAGGTAATATTCAATGTCCGAAAACGGAGAGATTTAATTTAAAGAAATTAAAAGAGAGACAGGTAAGAGAAGAATACCAGATTGAAGTTTCGAATAGATTCTCGGCTTTAGAAGATTCGGAGTGCACTAGTGTTCAAGATACTTGCATTGAAATTAGAGATAGCATTAAAATTTCAGCAAAAGAAAAATTGGGACACGCGGAAATACGTAGGAACAAACCATGGTTCGACCAGGAATGTATTAAACTAGCAGAGAAAAGAAAACAGGCAAAATTACACTGGCTACAAAATCCGAATGAAATAACTACACAAAATTTCGCAGATATCAGGTGGGAAACTTCCAAAACTTTTAGAACAAAGAAACGCGATTTTTCGAAAGCTAAAATTAAGGAACTTGAAGATAATAGTAAAAATAAAAACATTCGGGACATGTATACGGAGATCAACGAATTTAAGTAAGGCTATCAACCTCGTGCGTATATATTAAAGAAAGCTGACGGTACTGTTCTCACTGATACGGATAGCATCTTAAATAGATGGAAAGATTTCTTTGACGATTTGCTAAACACGCAGCCAAAAACTAATGTGCGTGGAGAAAAAGAGATACACACCGCAGAACCGTATATTCCAGAACCCAACCGAATAGAAGTAGAAACCGCTATAAAGAAATTAAAGAAATACAAATCTCCGCGTGTATATGAAATTCCGGCGGAGTTAATTTTAGCTGGTGGAGAAAAATTGTGGAACAAGATACACAAACTCATTCTCCTTATCTGGAACAAGGAAGAATTGCCACAAGAGTAGAAAGAATCAATCATTGTTCCAATTCACAAGAAAGGCGACAAATCTGACTGTAATAATTATCGAGGCATTTCTCTTCTGTCAACATCCTATCAAATCCTTTCAAATATTCTATTAGCAAGACTGACCCCATACGCAGATGAAATTATTGGAGATTATCAATGCGGATTTAGACGAAATCGATCAACTATCGACGAGATATTTACCATTTGCCAAATACTCGAAAAAAAGTGGGAATACAATACCCTGGCACATCAACTATTTATTGATTTTAGAAAGGCGTACGACTCTGTTAGGAGAGAAACATTATACATCGTTCTTACAGAACTTGGAATACCGAGAAAGCTAATTAGATTGATTAAAATATGTTTAAATGAATCCCAACGTAAAGTCCGGGTAGGAAAATTTTTGTCCACGAGCTTTCACGTCGAAAATGGCCTGAAACAAGGAGATGCGTTGTCGCCATTATTATTTAACTTTGTTCTGGAATACGCTATAAGGAAAATCAAAGATAGCAACTAGGGTCTAGAGTTGAACGTTATTCACCAGGTTATGGCATATGCTGATGATGTAAATTTAATAGGGGATGATAGGAGAACAATAGAAAGAAATACAGAGATCTTATTAAACGCTTGCAGGGACATGGGTTTAGAAGTAAATGCAGAGAAAACTAAATACATGGAAGTATGTCGGGACCGTAATACGGCAAATTGTGGATACGTTAAAATATCAAATAATACTTTTGATAAAGTGGATAGTTTCAAATATCTAGGATCAATATTAACAGACGAAAATCATATTCACGAAGAAATTAAATGTCGACTAAAAGTTGGGAATTCGTGTTACTATTCGGTTCAAAATCTCTTGTCGTCGCGTATTCTGTCGAGAAATTTGCAACTTAAAATATACAAAACGATAATCATGCCTGTTGTTCTGTATGGTTGCGAAAGATGGTCGCTTACTCTGAGGGAATAACATAGACTGAAAGTATTTGAGAACAAGATCCTTAGACGAATATTCAGACCCAAGAGGAACAGGAATGGGGAATGGCGGAAACTTCATAACGAGGAACTAAATAATTTATACGGTTTACCCAACATTGTTAGGGTCATCAAGTCTAGGAGGCTTAGGTGGGCAGGTCATGTAGCTAGAATGGAAGAAAGTAGAAACGCTTTCAAAGTCTTGACTGGAAGACCAATCGGAAAACGACCATTAGGAAGACCTAGGCGCAGAGGGGAGGACAATATTAAGATGGATCTCGCAGAGATAGGAATACAAAGTAGAAACTGGATCTAATTGGCTAAGGATAGAAGTCAGTGGAGAGCTTTTGTGAACTCGGCATTGAACCTCCGGGTTCCATAGGCCATAGAGTGAGTGTGAGTGAGTATATAATTTGAACTATCAAATAGATGATATGGCACACACAGAAATGTGGTGTGACTTTTACTAACGAAAATGATTATTACATTAAAAAAAAAAAACTTTTGAATTCTATGACGAATATGTTTCATCAACTTGACTGCAAACTTTTCAGAAGTCTGATGTACATCTATCAATTTTGAACTATAATTTTATTCGCTAAATTACATAAAATATTGATTATTGTGAAACAAACCTATGATTGAGCTAGGTTTTAAGTTGCCAAAACAATAGATACCATATTCATTATAACGTAAAACGAATAAGACTTAAATTACAAAAGAGAGTTAAATTTATTATAAAAAATATTTGTTTCAAGAGCTTAAATGAATGATATTTAACAAGTTAACAAAGACTAGTTGTAAATATATAAATAAATAAATAACAAAAAAAGTTAACGTTCAACATGTTATGCCAATACATAGTTTTAAAAAAATGCTTTTGAAGTTCTTTATGTATGGTCTTAGCTAAAGCAATAGAAGAAAAGAGATATAACTGTAGTTCTACGTCAATGGTGAGGTTTCTAAATCATGTAGGACTACAATTTCTACAGTTGTGAATTCCAGGAGATACTAAACTTATTTTTGTAAAATTCGTGTAGCTGCTTCATGGTACTAAACATGAATATTTAGATACAGTATATTTCTACCAGCAAAACTAATTAGCCTGTTGTTGATAAATGGTTGACCAATGGAAAGGGATGAAATTCCGAAAAACTTTGATCCAACAATAAGATATCAACAACACAGAAAAGATACTAAGATCACTGTTAAGCTATTTTACACTAAATAGAATGGTACTTGTCATTTTCTAAAATTTAACCATTATTCATTTATTAAGTATAAAAACATAAGGAAATCCAATTATACATAATCGTTTAATTGATTACAGAGATTAATGAAGATGTGAGCATCAATGCTATTTGCTGCTATCATGACATTAATTCATGGCCTGAACATTTTGGTATAGAAAAGTTTCCCAATTAGAAGGTAGCAAAATTTAAACTATTAATGAATTACTTTGTCAATTGCAGAAAAACGAAATCCTTCATTGATTTTAACAATCTTTATTATAAGTACACACATTATTTACGTAACGATGTTTAACCTTAAATTAACGTTTATTATCCGTTTACTATGGCTTGGCGCTGTGTTTTGAATTTATTGGTACAGTTCTGCTAATAGTTAACTACATCAGATTAGTCTCTTTAAATCTCGCGCCGTGGAGAGAAACACAGTCTTACAGGAGAATAGTATTCGGATTTTAAGAAGGTGGGAAAAAGAGAGCGAGGATGAGAAAGATGAGAGGGAAGAAGAAAGAGAATAAAACAAACACTTCTACATTTACTTCATAAGGAACTTAAGGAGTCTAAAAAAAAAAAAAAAATCGGAACCCAACACCAGAATATTTGTGAAAGTGTTGGCAACATAATATTCTGGCGAAATATATCTCCCGCCAATTCTGGGGCCTCAGTGTTCGGCCCAATTCTTGCCTTAGAGAAGCTACCATTTAAAATTTTCTTTATACTGTACTTTGAACACGTAATTCAATGTGTATCCTATTCTTCTTACAGCAGCATGCTTTACTTCCTAGTACTTTAAGTCTATGGTTGTTAGTCATTATAATTATTGCATCATAATCCTCCTCAAAGCTCGTTCAATTAGTATGAAATTCTAGACTTGGCAGTTTGCAACATCGCAAACCTGAACCAACAGGCAACATGTGGCGAGAATATTTCCACCCACACTCGCATCGAAATTCCCAGACTGTTTACAATTAGTACAATACGTTTCTGTCACCTTATCGTGAAAACAACGCTATCCAGAGAATCTAACGGTCTTTGCTCTCTCTGTTTATTGTTTACAACACAAACTGCAACTTCCTAATATTGACAGACGTACAAGGTTTTCGCACACTTTCGAACAAGAACACTTGTACAAAATTGAGTGTGCATTATATGTAAGTTTGTATTACATAATAACTAACTCGATTTGTCATAACGTTAATGTTTCAGTCATCTCAAAAGTAGCAACTTATAGTAATAGTAATTGGTTCTTGACGGTGCAGAAAAAGGTACATTCGATTCAACGATTTGTGTGCCTGGCAACCATGAATTAACCATGTAGTTTTGAGAAGCAAGATTTTGACGCTCGCACTACAATTGTTTGTAAATAATATTCCATCCTAGAGTGAATGGACAGTAACAGATTTGTTGCATGTATTTTTCAAGTACACACATTATTTACCTAACGATGTTTAACTTCAAATTAACGTTTAACAGATTTGTTGCATGTATTTCCCAAGTACACACATTATTTACCTAATGATGTTTAACCTTAACGTTTAACAGATTTGTTGCATGTATTTCCCAAGTACACACACTATTTACCTAACGATGTTTAACCTTAAATAAACGTTTAACAGATTTATTACATGCATTTGCCAAATCATTGATTTCTTTTTATTGAAAATTTTACTTATTACAAACCTCTAATTTTAATGGTGTCCCATAACATGGGAACCTAAGGTCTGCAAGATTGTACAAGGAAATATTCTATATGCTTGATTAGCAAGTGAAGATTTACCTCTCTGCTTAGTTCGGTCAAGATCGGATAACTTCTGTAAATCGTGTATGATATATACTATCCATGTCACTGATTTTTAAGAAAGGTCAAATGAAGAATAAATAATAGTAATAATGTTTATTTCTGTGCCATGAACAGCCTAATGGTAAAAGTACACCACTTTATCACAGAAAAATGAATACATATTGTATGCAATGTAATCTACAATATATATTAAAGCAATATAAAATTACAATTAAAAATAGTGTCAGATTAAACAATAATTCCTTGTCAAATTATTGCCAAATAAATTTTCATCTCAAAATAGATACGTTGTCGAAAGTATCACAAATAATGTTCGACAATCTTTAAAATTCACGCTTTGTATTGATCAAAAGTAAAAAATGGATGTCTCACATTAGGTTAAAAGAATTGAAGATCACAGGGGGAAAAGGAGGTAAGTCAAAAAATGGTCTAAAATGAGTTAACACCAGCATTATGTAACCTGAAAGGTGTAGTTTGCATGGACTAAATCTCACAGTAAGCAGAGTTTAGTAACTAAGAAATTTAATGCTAAAGATTTCGCCCACAAGGGAAGAAGCAGGTCAGTCAGTGGAAAACAAGGCAATTGTGTAAAGTTGTAAAAATCTGACTAGTATACTTTTTCCCCTGTAGTCTTCAATTGAAGATGATAGAAAATAAAAGCGAAAATTATAGATTTTGGATTCAAGGTAATTGATGTTGGTCTATTTCTCGTATGATAATAATAATAAAATAGGCAAAATGAAATAAAGATTTGTAAAAATGAAACAAAAGCTAAAATATAAAGATCGAGGTCTAAAAAGAGAAACAGAAAATTATAGCAAACAAATAAAATTAAAAAATAACCAGTGTGAGGCAAAACATTAGCACCAATAAGATATACAGCGCAATTAAAATATCTTTATCTCTTAAAAGCACAACTAAAATAATTCGGTAATGTTAACATTCTCTGATACCTGTATGTGACTAGAACATGCAAATACTCAGACGGACAATACAGTTACGACAAAATGGGAGACCAACTCTGAGCAATAGATGACAATGTGTTAGATAGTGCTTGTAAGTACATTAGAAGATTTAGTTTATAAAAGATTGTGACTAGAGTCCCACATGTCCTGGTGCTGTGTACGATACTAATTGTCTAAGTAAAGACTTACTTCTCTTAAAAAAATAAATCTAAGATATGATCGTAAACCGCATTATATTTTGAAGTTTTACGGTAAAGAAATAAACATTTTCACTTTTAACTGAATGTTAGTTCGAAACGTAAAATATATTTTTTCTAATAGAAAATAAAAGCTATGAAGTCTATAAAATAACTTGATTTTTTCTGTATTTTCTTTTATGAAAACATTCAGTATTTCAGAAACCTACCTTTTTATATCGAAGTAAGTAAGTGGAAGGTACTAAATTTTCCTTTTTATACATACACATTAGTATTTTGATATTTTATATTTTTTAATGAAATTTTACAATGATTAACTTGCTGAGTGCTACTATACTTCTCAATAATTTATGAACGAAATATGGAGATATGTGTCTACTTGTTGAAAGAAATTATAGGGTACCTATCCATAAGAAACGTGGTTTACCTTATACTTCTACTTTCTTCCATTAATTGAACATTTCGACCTACGTGGAGATCTTCTTAAACATCAGTTTATGCTGCGTCACCGAACTCTAACACTTTTACATCTTCTAACAGATGCCGGAGAAGACCTCCAAGTAGGTTGAAATATCCAATTAATTTACAAGGTAAGCCACGTATTTTATGTAGATGACTATTGACAAAACTGATGCAGAAGCTAGTTTCTGTTGGTCAGTTTTGGAAGATTTATGGAAAAAGATACGAGATTTATATTATATATCCCTGTTTAAATTCTGTGGGGCCATTAATATGATATTAATATGATTTTTCAGGCTATTCCATTTCATGATTTTTCTAGTTGCATCATCACAGTTCATTTACACCTCTTATCTCTTACATTGTCTCGTAAGAAAACTATGACGCTCATTCGTTCAAGTAGGAAGCCAGTACAATATGTTATTCAAAAAGTCGGTTTAAAAAAATTCAATAAATCATTTTATTTGCTCTTGGGCAACTTGAAAGAAATTTTGATTTTGTCTTTCTAATTGATATTAAGTTTGGCTTTTACATATTTCATTTATGTATGGATTTCCATTATTTAGTAATCAAAATCATGTAATGAAGGAAAACCTATATTTAAAAAAAGAAGAAAAAAAGTCACAGGAAAACTTTGGAAAAGCATAATAAATTATCAGTTTCATATTTCTTCAACGAATTTATTTTACGTATATGATCATTACTCTTTCACCCATAAACCATATACTTTTCCTAATAACATAAATTTTGAACTGAATATGTTTGAATTATTTTCTTACCAAATCACATACGTTTACTATGTATTTTTGTATGATTTACTAACAAGTTTAAAATAAATAATGTTTGAGAGCTATATTTTGAAACTCTTCGGTACTTAACGGTAAAATTATCAGATGCTTCTGCTATTACTGAAACCATATTTAGTTTACTAATAGTACATTTGTTTTGTTGCATGCTTATGTAACTTCATGTTATGTATATTTCATTCTGTCATATTATTACTAAGGTACATAGTATTCCCCCTAGGATATTAGATGTAGTTAAATGATTGTTACCATATGTCTTGTGTAAAGAGTTAATTCAAGGAAATTTGTAGTTGTTGTTACAAATTCATTTGTAAATAAGATCTTTCATGCGTTTTTATTCATAAAATTCTGCTTTATATAAAAAAACAGTAGTTATGTATTCGATTGACTGATTTCGTTTTAGCGTTCTTTTCAGTACCGAGGCTATACGAGACGGAAGGTATTGTTTAAAGTGTGCACACATCAATCACTTGGCCATAAAGGTGCACGATAAGCTCTAAAAAAAATGAAAGGATGACGTTCGATTGATGTACTTATTTCACTATTTTATTTTAAGCCTGAGAAAATGCATTTCATTTATTGTGAACTTTCTATTTTCTAAATGCTGAAAATCTAGTTTATTATCCAATTTAACGTCAACTAAGCAGTTAATTTTCCATTTTCTAATTTTCTACTAAATCAATATTCTCTGTATTTTGTCTAGTTCTTCACTGAGACAAATAAAAGCTTTCCAAAATGATAGTAGTACATCATTGCTCATTAATATAACTTGACTTAAAGTAAAGCCAACCAAATTCAGTTTTACTTATTTAAAAAAAAAAAAAAAAAAAAAAAAAGCAAATGAAAAGGAAAATTGTAAATAATATAGTATTCATAATACTTGCGTTGTTCCAATTCTGGTCCTAACAGCTACGCAAGCAAAGGAAAAGATGGATTGAAACTGGCTTTACACAATTCCCCCCCCCCCCATTCCTCTTTTTCCAGATTCAATGAGTAGACCACGATGTCATTCTTGCTGTGTAAACCAACCGTTGCGTTTATTTTGTAATAGATGCTATGTGTTGCATCTTAAATTAATAAAATAATTAAGTTTAATTTTGCACCCGTGGTCTTCTTGTTTTACGATATGTTAATATTTCTACTCACTCGGAAGTTATGTTCGCAACCATTTGTTGAATTTGCAGGCTAGAACTCCTATAATACCATCATTATCTGATTATGTAAGTCCTGGACAGAAAATGAACACCGAATTTCGAAAGTTAGATTTCTTTCACACTTTTAACACTTCGTTTACAATTATTACAGATCCACTAACAAATGAATAAAATCTGCTATTCCCAGTAACGGTTATCGCATCAAAGTTTTACTTGTCACTTTGCACACTAGATTTCATGTATACTTATTCACTGTAATAAATTAAATCTAATATATTTGTAACTACATATAAATTCTTAATTTCATATTTAAATATTATATCCCATTTGTTCAATATAGAGCCTGTAGCAAAGTAAATAACCCTCTGAATGAGGTCATTAGAACATTAAACACAATACTAGAGGAATATTGGCTTATCGATCCAACTACTGTTAAATTTCTCAAGGTGGATGCTCTGTCCTTACTATTTATATTTGACCTCCCAAAAATACATAAAGGCAATGTTCCTTTAAGACCAATCATTTCATCTAGACCCTCCCCATCCCTCACTTATAAATTAGCAAAATACCTGGCCAAACTTAATTCTGAAAGTATATCTGATTCCAAGCATTTCATTAAAAATATTATGAAAATTCTATTGGGCATTAGATCCCTGGTTAATGCTAATAACCTACATTGCATCAATAGATGTAACATACATATTTAAATCTATCCCAATAAATTTAGCTGCTGTGTACAGAACAAAAGTTAAAAAAGAAACAAAATATTTGATCTTGTAGTATATGAAGTAAGTTAGAGTGGTTAAACAATAGCTATTTTCAATTTGAGGATTGCATATACAAACAAAAAATGAAATGAAATCTTTGAGTTTTACGTCCCACGAACAAACAAAAAGATTGTCTTGGTATGGGTAGCACTTTGTCTCCCCTTATGGCTAACATAGTAACGGACCATTTCGAAACTAAAATTCTGAACAAAGAAAAGTACAAATATATGAGGTATTTTTGATTGATTAATTATTTATAAAAGTGAAGGCCCATTATCCGACCTTATTTCCGAATTCATCAGTATTCAGGGAAAATATAAAATTCATCCTTGGAAAAGAATCTAATCTAGGTTTTAATTTCTTGAACATACACATACAATGGAAAAATAACAAATTTAACACTTCAGTTTACAGAAGAGATATGGCCTTAGCTCTTTTTGTGCATTACGATTTCACACACTCTCACTCTCAAAAACAATATTTGGAAAAATTTCTTTCTACCAACATTTCGATACTGCACAGAAAAGGAGAACCTTCAAAAATGTATAAATAAATTTTTAATTTTAGGTAATAAAAATGGTTTCGATTACTACATCCTACTAAAATGAAAAATCTGCATGAGAACAGTACATTAGGCCGAGTGGGAAAGCTAAAAACGACAGAAAATCGGTTTCACTTTCCCTCTGGCCAGGGATGTCCGAAAGAATAAAGAAAATAGGCAAACTTATGGTATTACTTTTTCGGTAAAATCAGGAACTAAACTAACTAACTTACTAACTCTATGGCGTATGGAACCCGAAGGTTTAATGCCGAGTTCACAAAAGCTCTCCATTGACTTATATCCTTAGCCAATTGGATCCAGTTTCTACTTTGTATTCCTATTTCTGCGAGATCCGTCTTAATATTGTTCTCCCATCTGCGCCTAGGTTTTCCTAATGGTCGTTTTTCGGTTGGTTTTCCAGTTAAGATTTTGAAAGCGTTCCTACTTTCTTTCATCCTGGCTACATGACCTGCCCACCTGAGCCTCCTAGATTTGATGACCCTAACAATGTTAGGTAAACCGTGTAAGTTATGCAGTTCCTCGTTAGGAAGTTTCTGCCATTCCCCATCCTCAATCCTCTTGGGTCCGAATATTCGCTCCCGGATGTTGTTCTCAAATACTTTCAATCTATGATCCTCCTTCCGAGTAAGGTACCATGTTTCGCAACCATACAGAACAACAGGCATGATTATCGTTTTATATATTTTAAGCTTCAAATTCCCCGACAGAATTCACAACAACAAGAGATTTTGAATTGAGTAATAACACGATTTCCCTGCTTTTAGTCGACATTTAATTTCTTCATGAATATGGTTTTCGTCTGTTAATACTGACTCTAGATATTTGAAAATATCCACTTTATCAAAAGTATTATTCGATATTTTAACGCATCCATAATTTGCCGTATTATGATCCCGTCGAACTTCCATGTATTTAGTTTTCTCATTTACTTCTAAACCAATGTCCATGCAAGCGTTTAATAAGACCTCTGCATTTCTTTATATTGTTCTCCTATCATTCCCTATTAAATTTACATCATCAGCATATGCCATAACCTGGTGAACCCCTTCAACTCTAGGCCCTGGTTGCTATCTTTGATTTTCCTTATAGCGTATTCCAGAACAAAGTTGAATAATAATGGCGACAGCGCATCTCCTTATTTCAGGCCATTCTCGACGTGAAAGTTCGTGGACAAAAATTTTCCTACCCGGACTTTACTTTGGGATTCATTTAAACATATCTTAATTAATCTAATTAGCTTTTTCAGTATTCCAAATTCCGTAACAATGTTGTACATTGCTTCTCTCCTAACCGAGTCGTAAGCCTTTCTAAAATCAATAAATAGTTGATATAGGGGTATTTAATTCCCACTACTTTTCGATTATTTATTGAGTGATAAATATTTGGTCAATAGTTGATTGATTTCGTCTAAATCCGCACTGATGATGTCCAATATTTTCATCTACGTATGGGGTCAATCTTGCTAATAGAATGTTTGAAAGGATTTTATAGAACGTTGACAGAAGAGAAATGCCTCGATAATTATTACAGTCAGTTTTGTCGCCTTTCTTGTGAATTGGAACAATGATTCTTTCCGCTCTTGTGGCAATTCTTTTTTATTCCAGATAAGGAGAATGAGTTTGTGTTTCTTGTTCCACAATTTTTCACCTCCAGTTAAAATTAACTCAGCCGGAATTTCGTCTACCCCCGAAGATTTGTGTTTCTTTAGTTTCTTTATAGCGATTTCTGCTTCTATTCGGTTAGGAAAATCAGGAACTAGCTTTTGGAAATTCATTGTCCACCTACAAAAAATTTCTGGAGAAAGAAATTGACTTCCCCAGGGGTTTATGCTGCAACAAGCAATTGCAATCTTATATATAAAAGAGAACGCACAAATCCTTTGTTCCCTCATCACGCTAATACGGCTGAACCAATTTCTTTCATTTTTGGGGGGTTATTAGGATTTGGACCCTAGATGGTTTTTATCATATCACTTTAATTTTTAATTACCAGTGTCTTGAGATAATTGACCATTCAAGTGTCCATAACGTACAAATCCTTTGTTAGTTCATCATAGGTAAAAATAAACGTATTTATATGCAACCCGCATGACCGTGTCACTCGGCGGGTTAACATAAATGACAGGCGATATAATGTTAACATTTACTGCAATCTTCTATGGTTTTTATCATATCACTTGAAAGCGAAAAAGTAAAAATTATCTAAGTAACAAAGTTTATTGCGTTCCGGGGTGACCGCAGCGAAGCGGGGTGAACGCTGCTAGTCTTATATATAAAAGAGAACGCACAAATCCTTTGTTCCCTCATCACGCTAATACGGCTGAACCAATTTCTTTCATTTTTGGGGGGTTATTAGGATTTGGACCCTAGATGGTTTTTATCATATCACTTTAATTTTCAATTACCAGTGTCTTGAGATAATTGACCATTCAAGTGTCCATAACGTACAAATCCTTTGTTAGTTCATCATAGGTAAAAATAAACGTATTTATATGCAACCCGCATGACCGTGTCACTCGGCGGGTTAACATAAATGACAGGCGATATAATGTTAACATTTACTGCAATCTTCTATGGTTTTTATCATATCACTTGAAAGCGAAAAAGTAAAAATTATCTAAGTAACAAAGTTTATTGCGTTCCGGGGTGACCCCAGCGAAGCGGGGTGAACGCTGCTAGTATGTCCTATATAGGAATGACTAAAAGGAACACTTCTACAAGAGTTAAGAACAAATAAGAGACGGAAGAGAAGATTCCTTCACTTCAGGCTTATCAAGACATCTATAGGAGTCAAGAGACAAAATTGAAAATCGGTAGTTTCACATTCTTGTTCCAAGATTACTGAAAAATGTTTTCGATTCATTTTTTAATAGGACAAGAAACCCAAAACTCAATCTAGACAATGGAAATCTTAATCATAGGTGGAATAGTATAATATCGAATCAAAAAATAATTTGAGTTTTGTTTTCATGGTACAGAGTTTCATAGGTACATTTTCAGGGATTTGTTTAAATTACCAAATCCGAGACTTATCCCAGTTTTGGAGCTCACAAAAATCTTGATCTGGCTACAGTGACACACATAATGTTGAGTCTGGACCTTTTTTTTTTTTTTTTTTTAAGCTAAGAGAGAAGAATTTTTAAATACGAAATAAGGAATTTGTACATAGTTGTAAATATAAAATTTAACTCATTACAGTAAGTAAGTACAGGAAATCAGTGTACAAAGTGTTAAATGAAAATTAACATCAAGAAATAACATGTGATGTAAAGCTGTTACAAGAAATAACAATTCTTATTCGTGTGTTAGTGGACGGATAGTACTTAGATACTTGAAAACAAAGTGTTAGAAGTGTAATAAGTTAAAGAAATCTAGTGGGTTCGGAAATTGTTGGTTCATTTTCTTCACATGATTTACAAAAGTAGACAACGATGGTTATTGGACTTCCAACTTACGTAAACGTAACAAATGGCTGGGAACACGACTTCCGAGCGAGTCGAAATGTTAACATAAACTAAAAGAAGAGGACTACGAGTCCAAAGGTAGACTTTTTTTTATTTTATCAAACGTTGTGTTGTAGGAATTCGAATCTGCTGCACTTGGCCATTTAAGTCAATTCCAGGTTATCTTTTCTTTTTCATGCAGTGTGCAACATAAGAGTATTGTTGCATAAGTATTTATCTGTCAAAGGCGGAAACAGTACGACTAGACTTTAATTGTAAACAAGCTAATTTATGTTTAAATGTAAACAGTTTAAGGAACTAAAGGTAACCTAATACTTTTTTTTTCTTTAATGGCGTTAAAATATTTCCTACCTGTTTTCAACTATGATATCTGGAATCCATGTTTCAGATGAAGGCATTTCGATATGCTCAATATTATCGTAGTTTTTAGGGTTCCAAGTTAGAAGTTCATCAATCCAGTACTGAAAGGGAACGAAGTAAAATGTAAAAACAAATAAATAAACAGAACTCCAGGAGTTTATATTATGATGTGCTGTTATATTAGAAGAAGAAGAAAACAAACTAAGAAGCTTAAATTTTGATCTAAAATATGTATGTGTCGTAATTAGTGCAATAGGAAAGTAAAGAAATGTACGTATTTAAAATATGCAATATTAAAGTTCAAAATTGAAAGTACAGATATCAGTATTACATATTGTTAGTTATTATTAATCAAGCTCAATCAGCTTCTCTGAATTTTAATTTGAATTTATTTTTTTTTGTTTGACCTTACAAATATAAGGAAT